>NW_008360304.1:5178832-5238528 GCF_000622305.1 Nannospalax galili | reverse complement strand
GCATTTATTTTTCTAACTAGCCCCATAAAAGCTTTTTGAAACATAGCCATTTCACCAAAAATCAACTTATGTTTCCCCTAAGGATACTTTAGTTTACTAAGTTTTATGAGAAATGCTATATGTGAGAAGAGGGATGAAAAACAAAATATACATGTAAAGGGAGGTGTGGACTAGGGGAAGGACTGTCATCCTCATAGTCAGGACTGCCACCATTTAGCCCTGACACCACGCCCTTCAGCAGCCGGTGCTGCAGGTGTAGTTTGCCTCAGCAAACTTTCATCGTGTTATCTTGCTGAGCACTATCTCCACTGCACTCCGTGCCTCATGGAACAGTTTCATGAACCTGAAAGTGGTTATTAGGGAATTTTCCAGGGGACAGCCTAAGAATGTATACAACAGAAAGCCTTGGTGCTTGAAAGCTGCCTTGTTGCTGTAGCTGCTTCTTTTATTCTTAGAACTCTACTCTGTGCAAACTTTCTTTTTCTTTATTCAAGTTTTTGTAGAGGTCTTAAAAAATTGGGGATATATATATATTATAGTCATATATATGTAGTCATATATATAGTCATATATGATCCCCTGCACCCCAAATTAAGCTTTTGACTTTATTGACCAACTCTGTTGATCTTATATTCTATTTCATTAGTTTCTGATCTAATCTGTCCTGTTTCCTTCATTCTGTTTCCTTATGGATCTGTTCATTTATGAGCTTTGCATAGGTATGTGCCTCTGCACCTGACTGTATTCCTTTTCTTCTACGAGCCTTAAACAAGTCTATTTCTTAGTACATAGAGCTTCAGCTGGCTGCTAAGAAATTTTATGTGTAGTATTTTAGTTTCTGGTGCAACAAACTACCTAAGGCAAGTAACTTAGGAAATATTTTGGTTCACAGTTATTGAAGCTTGTTAACCAACATTGGTTAGCCCCATGGAATTGGTCCTCTGGTGAGGGTCATGCATCCTGGCAGAACACATGACAGAACAAATCACACATGTCATGAGCCAGGAAGCCAGGGGAGAGACAGAAAGGGGCTCTGTTCCAGGACATGCCCCCAGTGACCTTAGGCTATCCCATAAGACTCCGCTCACCTCCTAAAGACCCATAACACCTCCTAAGAGTACCACCCTGTGGACCAAGCCTTTAACATATGGCCTTTGGAAGGCCAGTCATCCAAACAATAGTGTGTACTGTTTTTTTAATCACTCTTTTAAATCTTTTTTCCTTTGTAGTATTACTTTGACAGTGAGCTTTAAATTTCTATATTTGTTATCTTTTAAAATTTACCTTTAACTGAATTGCATTGTTTCTGAGAGCACTGTCTGATACAGATTCTTGAGATTATTCAAGATTTGCTTTGTAGCCTATGCAGTTAATTTTTTGCATATTCCGTGTGTACTTGAAAATAGTGTGTATTCTGTAAGTGATGTATGCTGAATTCAAGCAAACCCATGAAATATGACAACACACACACACACACACACACACACACACACACATTGGGTTTTGAGACAGGGTCTCCCTGTAGCCCCAGCTGGTCTAGAACTTGCTATGTAGACCTGGCTGGCTTCATTCTCACAGGAATATGCCTGCTTCTGTCCCCTAAGTGCTGGATTTAAAGGTGTATACCACTACACTGGCTGAACTATGACTTTGTAATTTGGGGTTTACACCTCCTCCACCCTAACACACTTTGTGTTTGTAGCTGGTATATTATTGAAATTTTCATAGCTGTGACAAAATACCTGAGGCAAGGCAATATAACATACAGTTGGAATTTTTTCCTTTGGCTCATGGTTTCAGAGCTTTTGGTCCATTTTGATGGGGAAGGCATAATGGAGTAGAGCAGCTCACATCACTGCAACCAGGAGGCAGAGAGAAATGATGTCTGTACTAATGGGCTTCCTCCCTCTTCTCCTTTGTTTCTGCCTGAGCCCCTAGCCTTTGAGATGGTGCCTTCTACATTCAGGGTACTAATTCAAATTTATAACAGCACATGAAAGAATTGAACAGAAATGGACTATTTGATCAGGACTCTAGACAGGGAAAGCTATTTCCTGGAGATGTGAAATTTTTCTATTTAGAGCATATATTCTAAGGACTGTGAGGGCCCCATTGTATATAAGCAGACATGGGTATGAACCAAAGTAGGATCTGTATGCTTTGAGGATCAGTCATTTGCTTTCATTTACTCAATAATTTGAATGGGAGCCCTTCAGGGAATTTAAATAAACTGCTGTCAACTGTTGTGAGTGGTATCCAGTATCCCCTTGTGGATGACATGACCCCTCCATTTCAGTGTGACCTGGAAAACAGCCTGAGAACTTCACCATGGTGACCTTTCAATGTTTGACAGCAGCACTGACGTCTGCAGGCATTTAGCTCTAGTCCTTAGGGGAATCTTTTGACACAATCTTATGTAAATAAAGGAAGGGTTTCTTCTTTATTCCTTGGGAGTCACCAAACTTTTACACGTAGGTCTTCAGAAACTCAGTAGGAAGTCTCTGCAAATTACAAAACTTTGGAAATATAGGACCACAGTTTGGATGGGATATAGGTGATTGTAGCTTAGAGTGATGCTGCTCAATCCTGTTAGGGATGAAGCTTAAGCATTCATATATATTTCACAGTTTTGCAGAGCTTAGTACTGGTTCCTGAGCAGAGGCAGAACTCAGGTGTCAAAAGTAGTGGAATTCTTTTCAGTAATGACGCTGATGACATCTTCCCTCTGTGGCTTTGGTCACTCTTTCCTGGTCACTTTTGTGCCTCTTTCTGTTTTTCTCTCCCCTCAAGCCTGGGTATCCTTTCTCTCTTTTCCTGTACTTTGATGCTGGAGTTTCCCAAAGCTTTGGTCCTTAGATATTCTTCTGAGACCAAGTATATTCTCCATCTCTTGGCCCAGTCCTCACTTCCTTTATTGCCTGCTGCCCTACTATGCTTTCCCTGTTACTGTGATAAACACCATAGCCAAAACCAATTTGGGAAGGAAAGCGTTTATTTGATTTACAGGTTACAGTTTGTCCAGGGGAGCCAAGGCAGGAACTCAAGGTAGAAACCTGAAGCAGAGATCATAGAGGAATGCTGCCTACTAGCTTGGATCTGGTGGCTGGGCTCAGCTACCTTCTTATATAGCCCAGACCCATGTGCCCAGGGGTGGTACCACCCACAGTGGGCTGGGTCCTCCACCAACCAGCAGCCATGCCCATAGACCAAAACTGATGGAGAAAATTCCTCAGTTGAGATTCCCTCTTCCTGGGTGTGTCAAGTAGATAACCAAGACCAGACTTTCAATTCCCTTTTGTGTCATTTGCTTCTCGGAATCCAGCATGTACCAAACTAAGCCCATTTCTTCATTTCCAGTTAAGCACATCTTGGATTCTTGTTCTTGTTCAAGCTTCTGCACTTTTCCACCACGCACTCAAGATGTCAGGATTATTTTTGACCCCTTTCCTCCATCTTTTTTGCATGTATCAATCATTGACCTACTAGTGCAGCATTCTATGGCCTCCTGCTGGGAAATCTTTCCTGTTCCCCTCCTGTCTTCCTGGTTTTCCTTTGCTTGTTCATTCCAGAATGAATGTGTGGAGCAAAGACCACAGCTTTGGTAATGGCAGTGCTGAGAAGGCAGAGACAGAATCTGGAGCTTGCTGCCAGCCAGCCTAGCCTACCAGGCAAGGTCCAGGCCAGTGAAAGATCCCGTCTCAAAATCAAGGTGGATGGCTCCTGAGAAACAAAACCCAGGTTGTCCTCTGACCTGCACACATATGCACATGTGTGCCCCTGAACACATATGTCACCCTCCCCCCAAAACACACAAACAGAGCTTCAAACCTATGTTTTTGGCTCTGCGTTTGACAAATTAATGATCTTGCTGGTATTGAATATTGTGTTCTTTTTGGACACTCCTTGGTTTTTAAGCACCCACTTCCATTTTCAAATGAGGCAAATTTCAGGCATGTTTACAGCATGGTATAGATCATGCTCTTTGAAATTAAGAACTCTTAGAAGAAAGAAGAGAAAATTAACTGAAATGGAGCTAGTCACCCATAACTGCCTTTGAAATCTAACTATAGACCTTACTTTGCAGTGGTTGCTGACCAGTAGGGGCATAAAAATACAGAATATTTTAAGCAAGTATTTATTTATACTCAACAGGAGACTGATGGGCTGTTATTGTGGGAAACCAGTGCAGTTACAGTCCCCAAATATGGTGCAGCACACACGGCTGAACAGTGCAATGGCTACTGCAAAATCGGGAGGAGTTCTGAGTGACTTTACAGGTTTGCTGAGGGGGTCTGGCTTTTCAAACCGACTCATTTACCTTCTCAAAACATGGCTTCTATATGTGTGCTCATGACTGGCCTATTGTTCAAGAACCTAATCAAAGTTCATTGAAATAATGATTATGTATTTGTAGCTTTAAAGGATTTTAAGTTTTCAAACAGGGTCATACTCAAACTGTAGTTAGCACAGTTGCTTTCAAAGTTAGGTTTCAACTTGGGCTGCAGATTCGATGTGTGCATGCAACCTCAGAATTTCTTACTTGGAACTACGGTATAGCACTGTTGTAGCACTCTCGAGGCCCTGGGTTAGTAAGTAAATAAGTTTGAAAAGTATTATTTGAGTTCTACAATTAAGCATAAAGATAGTTTTAATTTTAGCTTTATAGCCTAAAATTAAAGTGGTCCAGACTCTCATGAAGCAATGTAGAGCCAGACGTTTGTAGTTGCTAATTGTCTCAGACACATGGTGTGGGAATGAAGGGCGCAGGGGTAGGGGTGCCATGGTGAAGGGGAAGTGAAGGTGGGACATTATGCCAGGATAGACTCCAGGATAGAGCAAGCAGGAAAAGGAAGTGTGGCTCTATAGATATTGTTCACTGCTGTGTGTATGAAACCTAGCAGGTGTCATAATAGGCAAAACAGAAGGAAAGTTGCTCTGCTTTGATGGAAGGTAAACAGAATACACACCAAAGAATCAAAACAGAATTAGGGGACGCATCCTGTGAATAAGGAAAATCAACCCGCTCTTTACTGTAGGTCAAGTGCCAAGCACAGAAAGTCACAGTAAACCCAAGTACAGGTACTAACCCCTCTTCTCTCAGACTCGGTAGAGTGTGAGTCCGGTATGGCCACACTGGAAACCTGTCCAGTGGCCCTTTAGATTGAGGCCTAAGGTGTTTAGTTATCAGGTCTGTGATGGTTAATAATGTCACATCATTATTTCTATTACTGTTTGAAAACAAAGAAGTATATCCTGGGCATTGATATTTTCTCAGAGAAAGGGTCCTGGAGTTAGGAAAGATGGCTTTGAAAGGCTCATTCATATGAACATGTCCTAGTCTTAGAAACAGGATTTGACTGGAGTTGTAGCCTGGCTTGGTTCTCCTCAGCACGTCCTTGAGTGATCACCTTTATTTTTAGTTGGTGTGTTTTCATTGAATGAAACATAAAGTCTTATTTTATGTTCTTTTTAAAGAATAGGACAACCTTGTTTACCAAACCCAGTAATTATTATACAGTAAATGCCTTAATATCACAAAATATCTAAGGTAAGATTCTCCCAGTTGCACTACATATTTTTAATGACTTGTTTGAATTGGGGCCAGCCCATACCCTTACTTACTAGTTGTCCTGTCTTGTCTCTCATGGTATCACAGCATCACTCTGTCCTGCTTTTGATGTCTCACTAGTTGATCCTTCAGCAAAGTAAAGTCATATGTTAAATGCAGCTGACATTTTAGCAATCAAGGAAGATAATGAAATGAACCAACTAAGCACATATGTGCTCTTCTGGGTCCACTCCTTCATTTATGTTAGTGGTCGGGTATGGATGGCTTCCTTTCATATATGTATTTAGTGTCTGACTTAGTACATTTGCTATACTCTTATGCTAGGTAGAGCTTTAAATTTTTTTAATGTTTTTTATTTTTATTTATTTATGTTTGCATGTTTGCATGTGGAAACATGGAGCATATGTAGAGATCAGAGGACAACTTTTGAGAATCAGTTCTCTGATTTATTATGTGAGTCCTGGGTATCAAACTCAGATAATCTGGATTGGCGGTAAGCGTCTTTACCTGCTGAGTCATCTCACCAGCTGTGGTAGATCTTATTATGTACATTTCATAGCCATCAAAACCAGAGTGATTAAACAGCTTACCTAAAGTCATAGAAATAAATTTTCGACAAAGATAGGTTCTGGACTCATTTCTTTTTGATTCTAGAATTAGTAACCTTTGCTTATAATAGTACACAGGTTACGGTAGATAAATCTGTGGTCCACAGTTTTCTATAATTTTTTTTTCTGAGTTTTATGTACCTTTGTCAAGTGAAGATATACAATCAAGAGTCAGGGCCAAGCATCCAAGAAGGCTCGCAGCTGGAGATGGAGATCGAGCCAGAGCAATGCACTCTCGAGCTCTGAAAGCGTCTGTCAACCACGCTCATCAGCAACGGTGACATGAGTGGGCAATGATAACATGAGTGAACTTCACGGAGAGTCGAAGCTAGAGCAGCACTTGAAGGAGAAACCCCCAGGCCCAGCTGACTGAAGTATACCAGCATTTGACTGCTTTCATGGACTGAGGGAACCTCAAATCAGAATTCCTACAAGAAAGCCAATCTGATCATAACCAAGTTGAAGTATGTGGAAGGAGATTATGGGGAAGCTCTGAACATTTATACCCAGGTGGGCCTCGGTGACTTACCTCTGACAGCTGTCCCTCCCTATGGGCCATGGATGATTGCAGAAGCCTATGATACCAAAGGTGAAAGGTTGGAGGAGAGTCTTGAAGAGGACTTTGCCTTTGCATTTATAACACGGTTCCTCGGAAATCTCATAAATTGACAGCCAGCTGGATAATAATGGTGGCAGAGGCTGCTCCTCCTGCTGCTGCTGGAATGACCTGAATGACTCAGAGGCCTTCATGAACTTCTCCAGTGTGGCCATGGTGGCCTCCCGCCTGGCAGGCCAACCCTGAGGGTCTGGAGTGCACTGGCATTCACAGCACGACTCAGCAGCTGATATATGAGTGGGGATCTGCCTGGCAGGCAGGAGCAAAACCCAGGAGCCAGCTGTCTTGGGTGGTCCCCTCTATCTGGAGGATTATCTGAAAGATTTTAAGCAGAGGAGCAAAATTTTAGCCAGTCAAATGAAGTAGCTTTGTTCCAGGGAATCTTTTCTGACCTCTGTGGGCATTGCAAGACATGAGTGTGCTTATATACACGCAGAGAAACACTGTTTGAGAGCCTGAGAACTTAAGGAAAGAAAGAACTAGAGCTGCAGCCTGTGAGCTGGAGCTGTGGTTCTCCTTCTGTGAGCTGGAGCTGTGGTCGTCTCCTATGGACTGGAGTCCTGGTCCTCTCCTATGAGCTGGAGTCATTGTTCTTCCTATGAGTTGGATTTGTGGTTCCCCACCTGTGAGCTTGAGCTGTGATCCTCTCCTGAGAGCTGGAGCTGTGGTTACGGCCTGTGAGCTGGAGATGAGGTCCCTTCCTGTGAGCTGGACATGTAGTCCCCTCCCATGAGCTGGAGTTGTGGTTCCCTCCTGTGAGCTGGAGTTGTGGCTCCCCTCCTGTGAGCCGGAGCTGTGGTCCTCTCCTGTGAGATGGAGCTATGGTCCTCTCCAGTGATCTGGAACTGTGGTCCCCTCCTGTGAGATGTAACTGTGGTTCCTCATAATAATACAGACTCCCAGTCCCAGGAGGGATGATCAGAATGGACTGTGCTGGATCAGATGCTCACCCACCGTTGAAGATGAATGCATCCTTCAACTCTCACTGGAGAAGTTTCCTTATGCAGCAGATGGTGATGGACACAGAAACTTATGGCTTTCTAATGTGCAGGGAGGAAGGGGATACAGAGGGCTTATCTCTGAGTGGGACATCTCTGTCAGGCTTCTGGTGCTCAGGGTTCAGGAATTATTGTGGAGGGAGAGGTAAAAAGATTGTAAGAGCCAGAGGTGGTGGATGACCATCCGGTGGGGAGGGGGAGCAGAGTTTTCCAGACAGCTGGTCAGTTACTCATATGAACTCACAGCAATGGCGACAGCATGCACAAGTCCTTTGCAAGCTCCAGTGGCTGAACCCACACTGAAGAACATTTGGGGATTCAAGTTAGACTCTATAGGCTTTATTATACAGAGAGTATACATTGAATTGAGTGGGGGGGGGAATGTGGGGAGATGTGGATGGGAGAGGGGATTTAAATATCGTCAAATTATATAGTATGGAAATTGCAAAAATTCAATAAAAATGCAAAAAACCCTCAAAAAAACAAAAGAGACCCAATCAAAAGAAAGAGCTGTATTCCAGCAGAGTTAGGGAAAAGGGGGATATTATGAGACTTATTCCCCCGATAGTGAAATCACACGGAGAGTATCACCTCTCTGTTTTCACATACTTTAAGGAAAATAACCTTAGAGTAAACCAACAGAAAGTAATGCCCAGTATTAACCCAGCCTGTCAAAATGGACATTGGTTCATTCATTCCCTAGTCAGAATACATTTTAAAATATTTTATGTGATTTACTTATTTTTATTTTATGTGTGTAAGTGTTTGCCTGCATGTATGTACACTCTGTTGTGCAGTGCCAGTGGAGACCAGAAGAGGGTGGCTGATCCTCCGGAACTGTAAAGACAATTGTGAGCCTCCAGGTAGGTGCTGGGAACTATATCCGGGTCCTCTGCAAGAGCAGCCAGTTCTCTTAACTGCTGAGCCATTTCTCCAGCCTCTCAAGATAAATTTAAATAAGGGTCTCTGATAATAAAACTATAAGAAACAGCTTGGCTTGTCATTCCCTTAATCAGGAATGGGAGTGGGGGTGTGCTGGATGCTTCAAAATTTATCCTGTAAATTTAGACAAAACAAACAAACAAAACCATAGATTATGCTGGGCTGCCTTACATGGTTTTGACGTGAGGAAACAGATGCTTATGGTGGGGAGTCACTCAGCTGAGAGAGGATGAAAGAGGATCTGGTGGAGCTGGGCCATGCAGGCAGGGCGGGGACAGTGGCAGGAAGAGGAACGCAGGTTCTCTCCAGTGGGGACAGCAGAACACCATTGACTGAACCTGTGATTCTACATCTAAACCAAAAGTTCCTTTCACTATAAATTAACTCAGTAAAGAATGAGCAAAAATAAATAAACGTAAACAAATTTTATTTTAGGGCCTTATTCTTAGGCATTCTTTCCATAAAGGATCTGTTTATGGCCCGAGGCTTAAAGGAGACAAGTAGGTCTTGGAGTGGATTGAGGTCCAAGGGACTTGCCTGAGGAGAATTGCTGCCAGAGGATTGGCTTCAGAAAGCTAAGGCTGATGATGTCTGTAGTGGACACAGGGTCAAAGGGCATGCAGTGGCTTGCTTCCGTTAGAAATACTTGGTGGAGAGGCCATTGGTCTTTGTTATGCATGATCTTTCCTTTTATTATAGTGAAAATTGCAAATAATCTAGAAATACTTTGTGACAAAATATGTGAAATGGATGCTGAGGGAACAGATGGATAAAATTGAAGAAATATGTCCCAGGTCTGTGGTTTACTTGTATGACGCCTAAATTATTAACTCAGTGGACATGAGGAATACTAAGGCATAAGCAATTTTAAATGTAAAATGGATTTATTCTCATAAAAGAAGTCAGAAACGCTTTCATAAGCTTGGGTCTTAAAATTATTTTTAAATTTGTGTGTGTGTATGTATGTATGTATGTATGTATGTATGTATGTATGTATATATGTATGTGAGTGTATGCCACATATGGTCAGGGGCTTGGGGATGCCAGAAGATGGCATCAGATCCACTGGAGCTGAAATCAAAGGCCATTATGAGCTGTCCAACGTGGGTGCAGAGAACTAAACTCGGGTCCTCTGGAAGAGTAGCAAGTGTTTTAAGCACTGAACCATCTCCTCAGCCCCCACCCCCTTAAGTTTACATTTTGTTCTGCTGAAGTTGGTGGTTGCCCTGAAACAGTTCCAGGGAGAATAAGCCATCAGGGTGAGGAGCTCTCCTTTGCTTTACTCTCAGTGCTGCAATGAACGACTCCTCAGCCCCGTATCACTGACCTGGTCAGATGCCTGCATTGAGGTTGTGAGACCTATCCCAGATGAATGCTGTGTTTCCACAGAAAAGGAGTATAGGAAAGATCTCCACGTGTAATTGTCAGTTTTGTAGAGATAGGAAAGTAGAATTTTCTGGAACTACTTCATCTTTGTTCCTATGTTCCTCTCCAATAGAAAAGTGTAAACTCATTTTTGTTGTTGTTGTTTTATGTGTAGGAGTGTTTTGCTTGCATGTATGTAAGTGTACCACAAGCATGCAATGCCTACAGAGGTCAGAACAGGGTGTCACATCCCCTGGAACTGGGGGCACAGACTGTTGTTAACTGCCATGTGGGTGCTGGGAACTGAACCCAGGTCTTCTGCAAGAACAGTCAGTGCTCTTAACTACTGAGCCATCTCTCCAGCCCCTGTTTTGTTTTTTGAGACATAGTCTATAGCCCAGGTGCTCCTGCCTCAGCTTCCTAAGTACTAGATTACAGTTTTATACCATGTCTGGCTTACATACTATAAATATTTCATAACCACAAATTACATTTTGAATTATTTACTTGCCGCCTTTTAATAAACCAAATCCCTTTTCCAGTGGTAGTGTCTACTGTACCTTTTTTTAGAGCATAAAAAAGAGCCAGGAAGGTACCAGAAGACTCTTTCCTTATCCAGCCGAAAGGTCCCTTGAAGGGGTACTTGCAGGTGGGAGAAGGCAGTGGGAGGGATATGAGAAGACAGAGACAGACTGGGCTCCTGGCTCCTCCCCCACTGCCTTCAGAGGCTAGGGGAGAGTGTCAGATAGAGGTCTGTGTCCTGTTCTGCCTGTCCATCCAACCTGACAAGGTAACTACCTGTTCCTCCATAGTCAGGGACTCCAGGAGGCTACCCAGCCTCCTCCCTCCCTCTGCTGGGTCATCATAGAGAAGGCTCTTCTTCAGCCACATTGTAAAAATAGCATTCTTTGCAGATCTGGGCAGTGGAGAGAAATTGGAGCTGTTCTTACCCAAATTGAGTTAGCTGGGCGTTGAATGCCTGGAAGAAAAGGAATATCAACACCTAAGGAGGGCCCAGATTAGACAGACTCAGCCCAGCACTACACTTGCCTTTTTTGAGCCCAGTGCTTAGAGATGCCCTTTGGGTGGCCAGATTCATGCCCCTTACCATGTATGTAGGGAGTGGAGGGCTTTATTAGAGCATACACACAACACACATCCCAGTGAGTTTTCATAGTTGGACATACTCATGTAATAAGCATCTAATCTAGTTTATCTTGTTAGAATGATGTTTCTTTTCTGATTCTAAAGGCACTTGTAGGAATTTCAGAAAATAGCAAAGTATGCTAAAGAAAATAGAAAATATTTTGGTCTCTTAAAAATCTGTCAGTTTTGGGGCTGGAGAGAGAGCTCAGTGGCTAAGGACACTGACTGTTCTTGCAGAAGACCCCGGGTTCAAATCCTAGCACCCACATGGCAGCTAACAACTGTCCGTAACTCCGGTTCCAGGGGATCCAACAGTCTCTTCTGTCATCCGTGGGCATTGCACGACATGGGTGCATTTAACCTACATGCAGGCAATACATGCATACACATAAAATAAAAATAATAAATAGAATATTTTTAAAAATCTGTCAGTTTTCATTAAGGATGTGGCACTGGGTAGATTAACTAGGCTCCTAGGGATGAACTCATATCGAAGGGCATTTCAGAACACAAATTAGATTTGATAGACCTTAAAAAATAATAGAGGACATGATATCACGTAGGGGGAATAAGGGAGGAGGCCAGGTAAGGAATGGGGTCTAAATATACTAAAAATATATTGTATGTTAATCCCAGCACTTAGGAGAGGCAGATGAAAGGGGATCTCTGTGAGACTGAGGGCAGCCTGATCTACATAGTGAGTTCCAAGCCACCCGAGGTTACAGGGAGACCCTGTCTCAAAAACAAAACAAAGCAAAAAACTTTGAACTCTCAAATTCAATTAAAAATATTTTAAAAATCTTATTTCTTGACATTGTTGCAATAGTGGCACTTTTATCTTAGGGGGTAATCAACAGCTACCTAATTTGATTTAAAGTCCTCTCAGTGGGAGGAAATTCATGTGTGGTACTGTAAACCTAACCAAATACACATAACTGGAGAGGTCATAGATCTTAGAGAAAACTTCAAGGCTGTCCCATCCCTAAAGAAATGTAATCCCTTACTATGTGCAAAATATGGATCCTTAAATTTATAGATAAGTATCCCAGTCACCACCCATCAAAGAAGCTTCTTTTTAACAGGCAGAGATTATTAGAGTTCTACAACTGGTCACATACAGAGACTGTGAAGTTCCCAAGCCTAAGTGGCACATCTGCAATGCAGCCCATACACCTAAAGCTCATGGAACATAGAACAAGGGATGAAGAGAACAGTAACACAGCTTTCTGTTCTTATCAATAAAGCTCCCTCATGCAACAGGGAGCCAAGAACATAAAAGGTCACAAATGGCTAAAATGTAGAGAGTAAGAGTCTACAGAGTGTGGGTCCTTGGACAGGACCATTGCGGAAGAAGGGGCAGAAAGATTGTAAGAGCCAGGGAGGAGGTGCATGACTATACGCAAGTGTAGTCCTACAGGTTCCTGGGACCTTGCTTGTATGAACCTATAGCAATGGTGTCAGCATGCACAGGACCCATGCAAACTCAATCAGACAAAAACCCAGCACAGACCTCTGGAAATAGGCAGCAGGCCCCAATTTTAGTCAAATAATTATTGGCAGCTGATTACTACTGGGTGAGGAAGAGCTGACCTTCTTAAAGGGAGGGACTCTAGATAGGCTGACTAGACCTCAGTGGATGAACTTGCACTGAGGGACGTCTTGGACACTAACTTGACATGATAGGCTTTAATGCAAATAACTGAATGTATGAATTCCGGGGGGGGGGTCTATGGGAGGAGGCCAGTGGGGAAGAGGGTATAAAAATTATTAAGATGTTCTGTATGAAATACACAAAATTTCAACAATTTTTTTTTTAGATCTGCCCGTTTCTTACCCTGGCATACAGATATTTTTGCTTGTAAATATACATGCATTCAGTGCATGGTGTTGAAGCGCTATTCATGTGTTCACAAACATACAGAAGTTTTAAACAGTTGCAGTTACATGACTTGGAGAGTTTCAGGTGCCTCCATTGTGTCACCACCCATCTACAGGATGGTGCTGAAAGAAAGAGAAACTGAAACCCAGCTAGCTCTGTCCTTGGTCACAGGAAAAGGGGGCTTTTCAGGAAGACGTTGAAATAATGGCTGACATGGAAGTGTGGGTAGTGAACAAACTTCTTAATCCACTTACGGTTTTTCTCTGTGTCAGGAAATTAAGCATGGGCAATAGGAAGTTCAAAGACACCTGAGTAGAGAGCCCTTACACGGAGCAGGCCAGCACCTCCATCAGGCTTTGTTCACTGCTCTGGGAAGCTCAGGCCTTCAGGTTGAAGCTGACTTTGGTAGCAGGCTCCCTTTAATTTTTTCTTTTATTTCACTCCCTTGTAGGTTCTCAGACAGACTTAGTTGTAGCAGCTCTTGTTTTAATACTACGAGCTCAGTCAAAGCACTGGAAATTGACCCAATTTTGTGGGCTGCAGCAAAATTAACATCATTACTACTAAAGTGGTTCCAACAGTGAGTTTTCTTTGAGAAGTCCACACCCATGAGCTCAGATGCATCAGACATTTTCCCCCAAGTACCCCTCTTCCTCTTAATCTTCATGCTTAAACATCAACATTAAAAATCTCTTATAAAGACTACAGAGTGTTTATCCCTGAATATACCTATATCAAACCTCTGCCACCTAAGGCTCAAGGACAATTGTGGAAGAGGGGGTGGAAAGATTTTAAGAGCCAGAGGTGGTTGATGACCACAAGGAAGCAAGAGTTTTCCACATATCTGGGAAGTTACTCATGAATTCACAGTAGTGGTGACAACATGCATAGGACCCATGTGGGCTTGAACCAGTCAGAATCTCAGCTTAGAAGGAGAGAAGTAGGTAAGAAGCCCCAACCCTAGCTGAGGAACTATTGGCAGCCAATAACTGCTGGAAGAGGGAGACTTGGTTTCTTTAAGGGTGTGACTCTAGATAAGTTAACCAGGCTCCAGTGGATAGATGCATATCAAAGAGCATTCAGGAACACAAACTTGGCTTGATAGTCCTTAATATGTATGACACAGTACATGGAATCCAGTCGGGGGAGGGCATAAGAGGGGTGCAGATAGGGGAGGGTGTCTAACTATGATCAAAATATATTGTATGAAATTCACTAAAATTGAGTAAAACAAATGAGAAAATCTCTTGGGGCTGGAGAAATGGCTCAGCTGTTAAGAGCACTGGCTGGTCTTGCAGAGTACACAGGTTTGATTCCCAGCACCGACATGGCAGGTAACACCTTAAGTCCAGTTCCAGGGAATCCAACACCCCCTTTCTGACCTCCATGGGCATTGTACAGCATGGGTATACTTACATATATGCAGGCATATATGTAAAATCTTACAATAAACTCTAAATGTGATTTTAAAAAATAGATCAAACAATGCCTTTGGGATGCTGGTTGCTTTGGTCTGGTCTGAGTTTCACTACTGTGTCTTCAGGAAAGAACAGTTGGCACCTGTGTTAGGCAGCTTGCTCTTGCTGGAACAGCAGAAATAATCAACTTTAAAAAAGAAAAGGTTTATTTCGGCTCTGTATTAGAGGCTAGTCAGTTGGACCTGTTGCTGTGGGGCAGACCTTCTGCTGGTGAAGCAGTGCATCATGGGAGGAGCACATGCAGAAGGGATTGCTTACCTCATGGCTGCCAGGAAGAAGGGAGGGGAGAAAGAGGAGGTCCCAAAGCCCCTTTGAGGACATGCTGCCAATGATCTAAGACCATCCACTGGGCCCTTCCTCTTAAAGGTCTCTCCATCTCTCAGTACTGCTATAGGTTAAGGACCAAGCCTGTAGCACATTTGCCTTTGGGGACCACTTAAGACACAAAGTATAGCAGCACCAGCCTCTGTTGCTGTTGTTTTTATAGGCAGCATCTGCATCCTGACTAGTGAAGGAGCTCTGTGCTCCCCCTTGTACTGTGGAAAGCCACTTCCTTCAGAGGTACCCTTCTCTACTGGTGTGTTTACAACGGACACATCAGTTGCTCATATTTGGAGCTACAGTATGATAATTTCATGCATGTATAGAGCTGGAGTGGTCATCTGGGTGAGTAGCATTCCCCTGCCCTTAAACACATCGTTTCTTTGAGTTGGAAACCTTAAAACTCTTCTAGTAATTTTGAAATGCATAAAAATTGTCCTAAATTCCCCTACTGTGCCACTGGGCACCAGAGTTTATTCTGTCAAACTGCATTTTGGTACTGATTTTCCAATCTTTTCCTAGCCCCTTCCCCATTTTCTCTCTCTCTTTTTTAAAATAAAAATATATGTTTTCTTGTGTAACTTGTAATTTGAGTTATTACATACATAGAAAATGAATTGGAATTTTTGTATTTACAAAATATATTCTCAGGTCATTCCTTTCCCCTCTTGTTAAGAACATGTTCACAGCTGAGAATGGTCTTTATAGGCCTGTAATCCTCCCTGCACTCTGGTGGCAGAGGCAGAGGACTGCTTCAAGTTCAAAGCCATCCTGGGCTACATAGAGACACCCTGTCTCAAAAAGCCAAAAGAAATGCCACACACACACACACACACACACACACACACACACACACACGAACATGCTCCTATGTAGCGTCATGAAGTGGCCTTTCTGTTTACATGTGTTCTTGTTGTGTTGTCTTTGCAGTCGAAATCAGCTGTCTACCCTGCCCGCCTGCCTGTGTGGTCTGCCTCTCAAAGTCTTAATCGCAAGTAACAACAAGCTTGGATCACTACCCGAAGAGATAGGTCAGCTCAGACAGTTAATGGAGTTGGTATGTTACTGATTTCTAAGATGCTCTTGTTTGCTAACTGATCATGATCTTTCAGGCTATTCAGAAAGATTGTTTTCTACAGCTGGACAAGGAGGTGCCTGTAACTATCCATTCCCAGTGTTATAACAAAATACTCTAGGCTGGAAATTTTATAAGGGAAAAAATGATCATTTAGATCACAGTTTTGGAGACTGAAAGTCTGAGATCATCCGGCTTTCTCTGTGTGGCCTCTGCTGGGAGATCTCCCTACCCCACGGTCGATAGCATCATAGTGGGAGCAAGTGTGAAAGGGAAATAATGCATGGCTAGACAGGAAGCCAAGAAGAGGGAGGGACCAGTTTTGTTCTGTTTCAATAACCCACAATCATGGTTTCTCACTGGGGTCTCTCAAGCACCATAGCCCCTTTGACACATGCCCTAACCACCATCCAACTAGGTCCGCCTCTTAAAAGTTCCACTACCTCCTAATACCAGCAAACTGGAGTTAATATTCTAATGTGTGAACCCTTGGGGAACAAACCAATACCAAAACCTCGTGTTCCTTGAAAGCAGTGTTTGATAAAGGCAGTAAGTGAGGAGACATTAAGCTGGCAGTGGTGTTGCTGGGACATGGTTCCTGAAATTTACAAGTTTCCTGTGGTTTACAGTTCCTTATTTTTACAGGACTTGCAGTTCCCAAGGTTTTCAGTTTATCACATTTTAGAGACAATTTTTGCAGTGTACATATAAATCTGAAAACGTATGTTAAAGTAGAAAAGTAATCTGAGTAAGTTAGTAGGCCACACTCAATGAAGTCAGAGGACAGAAAGAGCAGGGTGCTGTGGTACTCTAGAACAGGGCTAAATGCAGTCTGGACACAGACATACTGGGTCACTTACAAGATCAGCTGATGGTTTCTTAGGTCTCCTATGTTGAGCCTAGCTCTGTGGAGAGCTGCCCTGCATCTTAGTCCTGTCATAGTACTGTCTCAACCCTCAGTCTTTGCTCTCCCAGCACATACTCAAGTTCTAGAATGTCAGAGCTATAGTGTATTGTAGAAGCTAGCTAGTCCAAACCATTCACCTGATCGAATGATGAAACCTAGATCAGAGAGACAGTGAGTGACATATGGAGGTTCACCCTGGCATAGCTCAGTGGTAACTTGAACTGAAACTCTCTTATCAGCTGCCCTTGTCCAGTGGAGAGTCAATGCAAATAAACAAGATGGTTTAAATGTAGTGGTGGCCATGTTTAAAAAGTCAAAAGATGGGGCTGGAGAGATGGCTCAGTGGTTAAGAGCATTAACTGCTCTTGCAGAGGACCTGGGTTCGATTCCCAGCACCCACATGGTGGCTACGAACCATCCTTAACTCCAGTTCCAGAGGAATCCAAAGCCTTCTTCTAACCTCCGTGGCATCACACAACGTGGGTGCACTCACATACATACAGGCAATACACTCATACACATAAAATAAAAATAATAAAATTTTTTTAAAAAAAGTCAAAACAAGTAAGTGAAATTCACTTTTATATTATTTAACTATGGATAGCCAAAACGTTGATTTCAGTATACATATGATGCAAAGCTAGTGATTGTTTTGCATCCTTGTGTTCATGCGCTAAGCCTTTCCCACCACGTCCAGCATGGATCTTGTAGTGGTAGGTAGTGGTAGCACACCACACAAGGGGACCAGCCATGTGCTGGGTACTCAGTGCCGTCTGAGTTGGGGGCCACCCATTTGATTGGGCAGCTTAGAAGCCTGCGTGTATTTTGTTCTGTTGCCTCCTGTGTCTGAGCAAATGTGCTCATGGTAAAAATCATTTATTTGGTCAGCAGTGCAGCTCAGTAGGTAAAGGTGTTTACTACCAAGCCTGATGACCTGCGTTCAGTTCCTGGGACCCACATGGTGGAAGGAGAGAAATGACCTCTCCAAGTTGCCCACTGACCTCAACATGTGCACTGTAGTGATACACACACACACACACACACACACACACACACACACACCACAATAAATTTTTAGAAAAGCATTTATTTGTGAAGCAGGAGAAAAGTTAATAATGATATTATTTAACCACAAGGAAGCGATATAAACGGCCTTGGTTAATTAAGGTCACAGACTAAAAAAAGATTATTTTACATCTATTCCCATTTATCTTTGATTTTTTTTTTCTTGCTTAAAATAGTAGTGTTATTATAGGGTAACCCTTCGTGTTAGATTATTTTTAGTTATCAACCAGGAAAACGTTCCCTAGAACTTTCTAGAACAGGAGGCTTTCTAGAACAGGAGTCATAGGCTTTTGTTTTGTAGTTACAGATTACTGATTTGTTTAAAAAAAAAATGCTGGGCACTCCCCAAGCATACAGAATACTCACTATTTAAGGCTTCATTGTGGGAAATCACTCAGCCCACTGGACTCTAAGCATAGTTTTCTGGCTATTTTAGAAAACTTTGCAAATTTTCTCACCAGACTCCAAATATTCTGAATGTGAATGACATAGGAACATTCAGTGTTAATATCAGCTTGAAAAATAAAACCCAAACGCCTTAGCCATTGGGAAGTAAGCAGTTGTTCCTTCTGATTTTTTTTAAGGAGGTTGAGTTGCAGAACATTAGCTCAGCCTTTTCATTACATCACACTTATTCACACCTCTTAAAACAAACAGTATCCCAGTTTAGCCATCACCTTGCAGGGACATTGTGCAGGAATTTGGAAAAGCAGCCCTTCCTCTTCCTGGAGAAGCCTCGGAGACTCTGTAGAGCTACCCAGGCAGAGCCTGTTTGTATTTCCACCTTGATGCAGGTGCAGGTGTGGGAAATTTATGAAATCTTAATTCTCTAATCTTTCTCTTTAGAGCTGTAACTGATGGTTGTAATCTAGAAGTTTTTGACTCCCTTGCCCACCCTTGGTGCACAGCTGTTGTGTATGTATGTGCTGCTTTGTGGGGAAGGAAGAAAGCTGACATTTACTGAGCACCTGCTTATGTCAAGTAGTCTGCTAGAGTCTTAAAAATAACCTGACAGATTATTGTGTTTACATGTTGTAGTCAAGTGTTGGTTTTAGGGTTATTTATGCCAAAATTGTGGTGCTACATGTCTGATTAAAGTTCATATCAGGACTGAGGACTGAACTAAGTGGTAGAGCACTTGCTTAGCATGTGTGAGTCCCCAGGTTTCATCCCCAATACCCCAAAGATACATAGATACATACATAGATGCCTTGATATATAGTTGCATGTTAGATGATACGTGATAGATAATTGATAGATGATAGGTAATGTATAGATACATAGTTAGATGAAAGATGACAGATTCATAGATGATAGATACAAAGGCTGAGATAAATGAGCGATAGATGATAGATAGATAGACAGATAGATAGATAGATAGACAGACAGATAGATAGAGATAGATAGAAACATACATACATACATACATGCATACCCATATGTGCATGTCTATAGAGGCCAGAGATCAATCTTGGGTGTCCTCTTCAGTCACCTCTCAATGTTTTTGTGTGTGTGTGCTTGAGTGCAGTTCTGCTGTGTGTGTGTGTGTGTGTGTGTGTGTGTGTGTGTGTGCACGCACATGAAGAGACCAGAGAAGGACATTGGGTGTTCTCTGTGACTCTCTCCCTTATGTCCTTGAGACAGACTCTCTCAGAGAACCTAGAGCTCCCTATTTTTTGGCAGGACTGGCTGGCCAGCAAGGCTTAGGAATCCTGTCTCCACCTCTAGCCCTGGGATTACAGGCTGTTGTCACTGTGCTTGGCTTTTTACATGGGTGCTAAGGATTCAAACTCAGGGCTTCATGCTTGAACCAACAAGCACTTTACTGAGTGAGCCATCTCCCCAGACCCGGAAACACACTTCTTTTACTGTGCAATCCTGTTGAATGATGATGTGCATTTGGTAAGAGGTGCTACATAGTTACAGTCAACAGCTGTGAAGACAAGCACACTAAGAGCTCAATAAAGTTGAAGCTTTTTATGGATGAGACATTTGCCACAGACCCAGGAGCCTTCTCATGAGTTCTGTGTGCTGAATGGCTTGGGTCCATCCATGGTCTGGCCTTGTTGGCTTTTCCTCAGTTCTGTCCTTCTCCAGCTCCCTCACAGGGCCTGACTCAGGAATCTGCCTTTAAAACCAGAAAGCCCACCAGACTGGACCCAGTCGCATGTGTTTCCTGGCACTAACTAGACAGTCTTTTATTCACTTTTTACAAAATGATTGTGTGGAGAGTTTGAGTTCAAGGACTGAGGACTGACTTCTGAGGAAAGTCTTCCTTCATTATTTTATGAGTAGCATTTCCGCATCTGAGGTAGGCGTGGGATCCTGTGGCATGCACCTGCTGTCTTGGGAGATGTCTCTGACCTCTCTGGCTTCCATGGAAACCCAGGATTTGCTCACAGCTCCTCTGTGCCTTCCAGTTCTACTTTTACTATCAAGAGCAGTGCTTGTGGCTCTGTAGCGAGAAGAGTGTTAAGAGGAGATAGTTTATCATACCAAAGGTTGCTTGGAAGTGTTCAAGCTTAAATAAATACACTGAAGTTTTTCTTTTTTTAAAAAAAGTTCTAACCACAGTTGTTGAGGGATTCTATTGTTAAGAAGTAAAAATGGACTTTACTAAGTACCACACAATCTTTTAATTATTTCTTGCATAGTAAATGAATGTTTCCTGATGTTGAAAGAAATTTAATTAGTTAATGCTCATCAGTTCTTATTTGTTTGTTTATTAATTTATGTGTGTGTGTGTGTGCGTGTGCGTGTGTGCGTGTGTGTGCGTGTGCGTGTGTGCGCGTGTGTGCGTGTGTGTGCGTGTGCGTGTGTGCTGGAAGTGGAAGTCAGAGGCTGGCTTGCAGGAGTATTGTGTGTGTGTGCGTGTGCGTGTGTGCGTGTGTGTGCGTGTGCGTGTGTGCATGTGTGCTGGAAGTGGAAGTCAGAGGCTGGCTTGCAGGAGTGGGCTCTCTCCTTCCACCAGTGTAGGTTCTGGAGATTGAATTTGGGTAGTCAGGCTTGTAGCAGGCACCTTTATCTACTGAGCCATCTTGAGGGCCCTCATCTCTCCTTTTTACATAGGCACAAAGAGAGGCATTTACCTAAAGCTGTACTGTGCAGTCATACAAAATGCATTTCTACAAATTGGCGTGATTCCCTGGTGGTAGCAGAGTGTTAACAGTTTGCTTTTCCATCAATTACATGGCTAGTTTTGTGACAAAAATTCTTAAGCTAATAGTGTAAAAGCATTGAGGTTTCCTTTTGTTTTGTTTTGTTTTTTAAAGTCAGGTGAAGGTCACTTCTGAAAGACCACATACAATTCTTCTTGGCTTGGTCTCCCTTGGACTCTCTCACCAAGATCCTTCTGATATGTGTTTATGTTGGCTTTTGTGATACATACTTCTTTTTAAAAACTTGTGCAGTCTTTTTAACATCTTCTTCTTAAAGTGAGCATGCCCTCTTTATTTTTTTTAATTTTCTTTTTGATTTATTTTATTTTATATTTAAAAATTTTACGTGAGTGTTTAAATGCACTCGTGTCATTCATTGCCTGCAGAGGACAGAATAGGGTGTCAAATTCCCTGGAACTGGAGTTACAGATGGTTGTTAGCTGCTGTGTGGGTGCTGGGATTCGAACCCAGGTCTTCGGCAAAAACAACCAGTGCTCTTGACTGCTGAGCTATCTCTCCAGTCCCAAGCATACCTACTTTAATAAATTGCAAGTTCATTCAGATATTTTAAATCGTTATCATTTTTGCATTGTAAGGATAAGGTAACAATTAGCATTTACTAACAAAAGTGTGTTGATCTACAACATGTGCATTTCTCAAGATTTCCTTTATTGTGATAAAAAGAGAATTTTACATCCCAAAGTTACTTCTGATTACTTAATTAAGCCAGTAGAAAATGAGTGTAGTTTAAAACAGTGTTAGAATTCTCTTTTGCTAAAAAGTTTAAGCATTGAGGGGATGAAGAGATGGCTCAGTGGTTAGGAACACTGCCTGTTCTTGAAGAAGACCTGGGTTCGAATCCCAGCACCCACATGGCAGCTAACAACTGTCTGTAACTCCAGTTCCAGGGGATCCGACAGCCTCTTCTGTCCTCTGCAGGCATTGCACAACATGGGTGCATTTACCTACATGCAGGCAATACACACATACACATAAAAATAATAAATAAAAGATTTTTTTAAAAGATTAATTTATGTGTTAGAAAGTAAAATCAGCAAATAATGCATAACAGACACTCATGATTCTTTGTGCTTTTGCTGTGTATTTGTGGTGTTTTAACTCTGAATATAGAGTGATTTGATTTCACTGAACTTGGAATAATTATTCTTTTAGACATAGTAGCTTAGGGCTAATGGAAAACTCAAAAGGAATTAATTTGAATATTCTAATAGGGCAATGGAATTTGTAATCTGATAATCCTCAGTAATTGCAGAAGTGTGAAGCATTGATGTTTGTTTTTAAATTTTATTTTTTCCTAGGTATTGTCTTCTCTAAATAATTAAGAGCTCCATGCTTTATCTTATGCTAAATATATACAGAAATGTTCTAGAGAATGAGACGGTTTTAGAAATACTGCTTGTACATTTCCAAGTCTAAAACATCCCCAGACATGTATACTATTATCTCTTCCTTCCTCTCCTCTTTCAGCTAATTAGGTGTAATTACCCACAGGCTTTTCTTTTTGTGATGAAATTTATAACCTTTTTAAGGTTTGACAAGGTTCAGTGGCTCTTGGGGAATAGAATTTTGCCCTGTTTTTACAATATGGATTGTACAGTGGAGAATCACCATTTTCTCCCTGATGTGCTAGATTTTCTGCCTATTATTTTATGAGGAAGGCAAATAACTGACAGAAGTGTAGAATAGTATTAAGATAATCTGACCTTCACATATGCCCTTCAAAATGTGAAAGGGATGTTGGATGCTGTACTTATTAGTTACCTTTAAATGTCTTGTAGATGGAAACATTTGGTTCCTATCATTATGGGAAGCTTTCTTCTATGTGTTAAGTAACTGCTTTCTCTACCAGTAAGTAATCAAATAGAGTTGTTTGATAAGGCCATTATGGTAGGTATTGTGTTGGCATGAGTTACCTTGGATTTTAAAGGGAAGCCCCATAAAACTTGTCAATCATGAAACAATTCTTGATCTGCAAATAGTCTGACTGGGACCCCCATAAACCCCAACCATAAAGTGATCTCTGCTCTGCAAACAGGCCCTGTTCTGCAGAAAAGCCCTTTTGAGACCCTCATCGAAAACAACTCTTTCCACTCCTATTCCTAACATTTTGGTGCTAAAACTTGGGAGAGAGCTGTCAGTTTAAAACTCCCATTCCTAATAGATGTAGGCCTCCAGTGTGCCTCAAAGCCACTGTTAACCTGGGCACAGTTGACACAGGGCAAGGTGTATGAAGTTCCCCCTAAACATGGAATGAGACTGAGTTTCACCCCAGGAGTATTCATGCTGTGAGTGTATTGCCTTAATATATAGGTAACCTTTTTGCTTCCATTTCCCCACTCATTAAGAGCAAGATTTTCCTTACTAATTATGCCCTTGAAACTTCTGAAAATTGTTAAATTCACATTGAAACTCTGTGATTTCCATGAGTTATAAAAAGATTTTTCCCAAGCAATCACTTACAAGACTTATAAAAACTTAGTTTACAGTTTCATAACACAAATCCTCTCCACACATAGAAAAAAAATATATCTCATGAATTCTTCCCCACAATCCTACCCCCACCTGAGACTGCATCATTGCTGTGCGGTGCCTGGACTGGAGTGTGGTGGGCTGAGCCTGGATTCCAGGTATGTGAGAGCTCTTGTAAAATAGAATGGAATGGGCCTGCTGATTCACAACTTAGTTAAGGCAAAGAAAGATCCTAGCTTTCATTGGAAAAAATTGCTTTTGGACTCCATGACTGATCAGATGCTGCCTCCTAATTCTGCTTTACTTTCTTGGATATTTTTGTCTCTATAAATGTACTGGTAGAGGTTTTTGTTTTTGTTTTAGATAGTAGTAAAATTTTCCTTAAACTTCTGTGTGGCTTTTCTGGAGACCAGGAAAAGAGCAGCAGCTTGAGTGACGCTGCTGACCATGTCCCCAACCTGTCTCAACCCAACCCAGGCAGCTGAAGGAAAGTGCAGTGTGCCAGCCACCCCGTGCACACTATGAACTGCAGCTCATCTCTTGTTGTAGTGATGATAACTATGTCATCTCTATGATGTGGCATCCATTGAGCAGCCATGTAACAGACAGATCACCTGAGGGATTTTAAGTGACATGGAGTTCCTGGACAGGGATCACTGAGTGCCATAGCCCTGGTCTAACAGGGATTCCAGTTGAGTGTGGATTTAAGGAACGTGGATTGATGGGTTAGTGATGAGTTTGTCTCATTCAAAGGGAAATGAAAAATGGATTTTTGGAGCAAGGCCTTGGTAACTTTTAAGGTGAAGGGGAGGAGGATTTGCAGGCTCATACATCCCTACCTTATGCCTGCTACTCTGCCAGGTACCAGGAGGATGGAGAGACTAGGACATGGTCCCCTCATGTAGCATTTCCTGCTTTTAAAAGGGAAAGTGATGGTCAGATGAGCAAGTGAAGTATAGCTTTACACTGACTATTGGGCACACAAAGGGGGAAATGTCTGTCCCTTGGATATCTGTCAGAGCAGGAGTTGTGGAAGGTCCTTGGGAAATTTCAAAGAGGAGGTTGAGGCTTGAGTTAAGTCATAAAAATGAGTAGGAGGACGAGAGGACGGTACCAGGCTGGCATACCAGGCAGGGAAAGAACCTGGATGAGTCTGGGGACTGTGAAATGACCTGGCCAGCTTGAACCCCACATAGTAATCATGTGACTTGGGTATAGGATACAAGGGAGAACATTCAGAGGATGACCCTGGAGAAACTGACAGACTCGCAGAGGCAGGGCCTTGCAGAAAGCATTTAAGATGCTGTACAACACAATGAAATTTGCACTCAGGAAGCTCTCTCTGTGAAGGATGGACCTGAGGAGGTGATGAGGATTGGAGGCAATCAGAGACCATTATGGCATACCTCTGAGAGATAGCATGGTCCAGACCGAAGGAAGTTCTAGGGCTTGGGGAGAGCAAAGCCCAGCTCCTGAGGCCAAAAGGAATAGTGGGCTTAGGAAGAAATGGGGATAGAATTAGAAGTGCCATGTCTTTATGTGGCAAGAACTATTTCCAGTCAAGGATTAGTGTAGTACTGGCCTTCCAGAGTGAAGATGACAAATCCTTATATACCACAGACTTGCTCACATAAGATGCGTGCAGTGGTCAGCCACAGAGTTCAGCCATGTGGTAGGAAGTTCATTTGAAATAAATTTTGCTCTCAGTCGTTGTGACAGGATCTTGTGTGAGAGCCTGGTAAGATGGGAGGCCGTGGAACCTTCTCTTCAGAGATGCTGTAAGCTGCTGGCTTAATAGAGGCTGATAATTCCTTTCTCAGGTCATCTGGCACCTGCTACCCTGGGGCCACAAAGCATCATTTTTCTGATCGGTAAATGTTTACTAGTAATACAGGTTTGTTGCAAGAAGTAAATAAGGTTCAAGCACCTGAGAAATGAAAGGGACAGAAGCAGTTACCACATGCATGCTAGTATGTCCTTTTTCTCCTCAGAGGGTATTTAAAACCAAACTCCTTTTCTTCACTCTCAAGGCTTATTGGCTGGGCACCTGAAAAATAGTATAAAACCACCACTCTTGTGTATGGCTGTCCATATATTTAAGTTCTTCGATGAGAATTCACATGAAATGCTTGGAAAGGGGCTTTTATAATCTGTCTTTCTCCTCCCTCCACCCACCAGGATGTCAGTTGCAACGAGATCACGGCTTTGCCCCAGCAGATAGGCCAGCTGAAGTCTCTTCGAGAACTGAATGTCAGAAGAAATTACCTTAAAGTTTTACCACCAGGTAACAGGGGAGGGAAAGATGAAGAAAAATGGGACATGTTACTTTTTTTGTCCCGTGTGTGTGTGTGTGTGTGTGTGTGTGTGTGTGTGTGTGTGTGCACGCGCGCGCGCATATGTGCTTAAAACTCACAGTCAACTATCAGAACAGTGATGTTCAAGTTCTAGTTTGAATCAAGGCTACAACAACAGAATCCCCTCCCTTACAGTGCTCTGGGGAGCAGGACATACATTGGTCTGCTAAGGATGCTATGAAAAAGCCACAGAGAACGTGTCTTAAAGGACAGAAACACATCTCCCCGCTGTTCTGGAGACTGAGAGTCTGAGATCAAGGTGTCGGTTGGGTTGCCCCTGCTGAGGCCTCTCTGTGGCTCTGATGGCCATCTTCTTCCTGTGTCTCCTCAGCATCCTACCTCTGTGTGTTTGTGTCCTAATCTTTTCTTATTGTGGCACCAAAGATTTAGGCTATCCCAGTGACCTCAGTTTAACTTATTTACCCCTTTAAAGGCCTTGTCTTTAAATGTCACCAAATTCTAATAAACTAGAGTTAGGGTATCCGTGTCTGAATTTCATGATTAGAAATACAAGCCAATCCATGACAAGGGTGGTATAAATTCTTTTTGGACAGGTGTCAGTTCTGGAACATGAAGCCAATGATCTGGGGGACATGCTTGACACTGCAGATCTTATCTGTCAAGATCTCTGGCTCTGAGAATCTGGGAGAGTTGGTTAGGAATGCACTTTCTACAGTCTTCTAGAAGAGGGTGATGCTAGTGTCAAGCGGCCCTTGTACCAACATCCCTCTTGTCACTGGTGGTCTTGGTGAATTTTACCAGCTAGAGCTCTAAAGCTTTCTGTATGAAGACTTGGCTCTACAGTCCCTTGATAGCAATGTCTCCATTCAGCCCTAATGTGAGCCCCTTCAGTGTGTCATCTTAAATGAGCATGAAGTTTCAAGCACAATGACATGTTTATTTAGAAGTTTAAGTGCTTAAGGGGCTGGGGAGATGGCTCAGTGAATAAATGACTTACTACACAAACATGAAGACATGAGTCTGGATCCCCAACACCTACATAAAAGCTGGGTTGGATCTGGTGGTATGTTTCTCTAACCCCAGCACTGAGTAGGTGGGGATAGGCCATACCCTGGAGCTTGCTGGCCAGCCATCCTAGTCAAATCAGTGAGCTGCAGGTTAGTGAGAGACCATCTCAAAAAGTAAAACAATGGGGTGAGCAATAGAGGAAAGCACCCAATGTCAACCTCTGGCTTCCACATGCACACGCATACATGTGCATATGCACAGTATGCACACACACAACAAACATGCACGCACACATATAAAACCCATATATATTACGTGCTTGAAAGTAGCTTTGTTGGTGGTAGAGGATTAGGAATGAGTGGATGAGACGCAGAACACCGGGTGCTTCTCTGAAACCCATCCCGATTTCCAAATATTGCATTGATTTCCACAGATTTTGTTTAAGGGCTTGAGCATTCCTGATGTCAAACATACACTTACAAACTCATCTCAAGTCAAAGCACGCACTTGAAAGCAGTCAGCATCTGGTTTGTCTGGTGTTTATTAGTGTAGCAGTTTGAGAGCTGCCTGATTCGTGTCATCCTGTTCCTGCTTCATCATTTAAGCTATGAATACAGAGCTCCTGAAGCTGTGTGAGAAATCTTTGTAAAACCCGCTGTGCTTGACGGTGGACGGCTCAGGTCGTTCGTTCCCTGCCGTCTTTCCCCTTTCTCACACTAGCTTTCATTTTCAGGAAGCAGAATTAGAAGCTGTCTCAGTGTAAAATTTGTTACTTTATTGTTTGAGATGAGCTCTTATAAAAATAGTTCCTTTTTAAATTGGTGATTGTGTCTTTTTTTTAACGTTTGAAACCATTTTCCTTAGTTTCAATAACTACAAATTTTAATTCATAGCAAATTTTCACATGTACAACCTGAAGAAACCCATTCAAATTTAAGCGCCTGTGATAATCATTGTGGAAATGTCATAAGTAATTGAACTCCCTTTTCCAGAAGGGAAACCAGCAGCATCGTTTTGTGGCAGCATGGAGAAGCATGGGGCTGTGGTCCTCTTAGTCTCCTGCCTTAAAAGCATTCCTTTCCCTATAAAGATCAGTTACAACCTGCTCTACCTTCTGTAATTATGTTTTCTCAACTTCCATATTTTAAAATATGCTAAAGTTAAAGCTTTTAGTTTACTGCAGAGTCCATTTAGAAAATTATATTCCTGATTATCAGGTTTCTTTTCGCTTCACTCCAGAGAACTCTGTTGACAAAAGAGCATCGATGCCATCAGGCAGCCCATTAAGGGTTTTCCATATTTACTTACATGCTTGTCCTCCTGGCGTACCCCTCCTCATAGGCTTTTAATTTGAGGAGGAACAAAAGAGAAGTTTGCAGCCCAATTACCCATATCATATTTGTGCACTTTTACTGCTACTGGTGCAATGAGGAGGACTTGTGTCCTTTCTAGGACCAGAATGAGCAGGGGACTAACGCGGCCAGCCAGCCGCCCTTTTCTCGTCCTGGCTCTTCTCCCTTCCTCTCCCATTTGCTTTCCTCTTCCGTTTTTTCCTGATTCTCTACTTCTTCCTCTTTCCTTTCCCTTCCTTCCCTTTCTTTTCCTTTACCTGTCCTGCTTCTTTTTATCTTTTCTGGGTCAGCCTTACAGGATTATCATTTTCTCCCATGAGTTACTGTTGTGAAATTGTCCAGCCGTCATTTTCCTAAATGACTGTGGAAATCATGTTCCATGTTAGAATCAATGAGGAAATCCTCATTGTAAAAACACTCCTTAGTTTACTTACCTGTAACTTATCACTTTCCCTGAATTTAGTCCTCTAGTCTTCCTTCAAAGTCTTCATTGTAATTGGCAAAGAATAGCAGAATATTGGCACCCCCTTGAATTTCGGCTGCTGAGCCAGCCTAACCTGTGGATCATCCTCTGCTGTGAACCCACTCATTCTTAGCTCTTTCAGAAACTGTGACATGAAAGGGGGATTCTACATTCCCTTTCCTTTAGTCTCATGCTTCCAACTCAGCTACACTAATCTGGTCCCCTAACACCTGCCTTAGCCCACAGCTCCTTCATTGTACCATAGCCTGAGGCGAATGACTGTCCCCACTGGGACATAAACTGCTGAGGGCAGTTTGAAAATAAAGATTCCGTAACATTTTTTTAAATGCACTTCCCGAGTTTCTCCTCCAGAGTCTTCCTACCATGGACCTCACTTTGGGACCTGGGAGTTGGGTGTTATGCCTCCTAGAATTTGTTTCATTGTTCTTTTCTGTAAGACTGAGAACTACATTAAAAGAAGGAAAGTCCCTGACACTCCTAGGCCTTGAATTCTGAGAAGAGGCTGTACTGGTTCCAGGGAGAATCTGTTGGTGGAACTGAAGTAAAATCAAAGGAAAGCCTCAGTTGTGTAGGGGCGAGGAGAAACTGTCAGTTCTTCCTCGAGGCCAGTGCCTTCTGTCCTCTCCTTAGCTAGCACCTGGCCTAAACTCATAAGCCCAGGAGTATTTTAAATGGCCACATTTTAGCCTACAGTTCTTATAACAAAAAAGAGGGACCCCACTGTGAAGTGACCCTGGTGTAGCCTCCACACGGCCATCTCAGTGATCTCCCGGCATCACATCTCCCGGCGTCACCCTCGATTCTGGCACAGCTCGGCCTTACTTGGCTCTATGGAATATATTTGACTTCGTTTCTAGCAGCTGCCAATGTTGGTTTGAATGCTTGAAATTGCTGAGTGTTTACTATGCCACTGGGTGGGGATTTCAAGCTAAATATAATGTTCCCTCTTGTTAACTGAGTTACAGCTGATTTTAAAAGCAATGGAATAAAGCCTCATCAAATCAGAATTATAGGGCCCTTTGGAAAATCCTAAATTAGATAACATTTTTTAAAAAAAAAGAAACCTTTGAAAGAAATTAGGAACATATTTACTGTAACTGTTTCTGGGGCTGAGCCAGCCCAGCAACAGAGAATAGATAGGGATATTTGGTAATTAGCATATCATTCATGTGTTAGCAAGTGCTACTTAAAAATGGAAGCTCAAACACAAACATGTTCTGTGTTATGTGGCTTAGGTCCTTTCCTGGAAGCAGAAAAGCTTTTAAAAAGATTTATTTTTGTTATTTTTAATTATGTGTATCTCTGTATGTATATCACATGAGGGCAAGTGTCCATGGAAGCTAGAGGTGTTGGATCCCTCTGCAGTTGGAGTTATAGGCAGTTGTGAGACATTTTACATTGGTGATAGGGATCGAGTTCAAGTCCTCTGCAGGAGCAGTATTCTTTCTTAACCACTGAGCCATCTCTCCACCCCCCCAACATTTTAGGCAATAGACATTATAAATGTGAAGCATTCCCAGCTCTTACCAGAACCACAACAATTTGAAATGACTGAGCACCTGGAGAAAGAGTCCCCCCATGCAGGGAAATAGTATAAATGCACACCATGTATTCCTAATGTATAGCTGGCCATTGATTTTGCTAAACAGAGCTTTTTTATAAACAGAAAATGAAATTTTGAATGTTTACCCATTTGGTCATGCTGTTCTCTGAGAATCTTTGTTCCCTTTTCTTATAGAACTAGTAGATCTTCCCTTGGTAAAGTTTGACTTTTCCTGCAACAAAGTGCTGGTGATTCCTATTTGCTTTAGAGAGATGAAGCAGCTTCAAGTGTTACTGCTGGAGAACAACCCTCTGCAGTCTCCTCCGGCACAGGTGAGGCCTGGCTGCAGGGTGAAGGCTGGCCAAAGGGTGACATGAAACTCGATGAGTACAATATGAGGTGTATGTGCTTCTGTGTGTGAATATAAAATATTTTAAAGTTTATTTTCTTTTCAAATGACTTAATGACTTCTCATATCCATTATTATCTTTCAAATTCTTAATTATTCTCTGTGGGCATGAAAATAATTGTTCTTTTGTCATCTTTTTTCTAGTTGGAATGTTACCAGTCCAGTTGTTGGGGGTTTTTTATACTTTCTACAATATTTACACTTAAATATGTTTTTGCCAGAACTTAGTAGTTTAAAAAAATTAGCATGACTGGGTGTGGTGGCATACGCGTTTAATCCCAGTACTCAGGAGGATCTCTGTGAGGCCAGCTGGTCTACATAGCAAGTTCCAGGCCAACTGGGGCTAATTCTCAAAATTCTTATGTATTTTATGTCCATTTTTAGGGGGTCACTTACCATGAAATTATGAAAACTAAACTATGGATGCCTTCCAGGAACTAACATTCTGTTTTGTCATTGAGAAATAAATATGTATTACTGATTTCTCCATAGATTTGCACAAAAGGCAAAGTGCACATTTTTAAGTATCTGAGCATACAAGCATGCCAGATTAAGACAGCTGACTCCCTTTATCTCCATGCCATGGAGAGGCCTCACTTACACCAGCATGTGGACCAACATGTGGAGGACAGGTAAGTTGAGTTGACCTTCCTTCACGCAGAGACCTTGCTTAGAATGTGTTTAGGCCACAGCTGTCCAGATAACTAACTTCAAAATTTGTATGCTTGCGTGCTGGAGAGCCGGCTCAGGAGTCAAGAGCACTGGCTGCTCCTATAGAGGACCCCAATTCAGTTCCTAGCACACACATGGCTGTTAACCACAGTATGTCACTCAAGTTCCAGGGTATCTGACGCCCCCTTCTGGCCTGCGTGGGCATTACATGACACAGGTGCACTTGCATACAAGTAGGCAAAACACTCATAAAATAACAATAAAGTCTAAAAATAATTCTTGAAAATCTGTCTGCTTCATTTGTGCAATTCAAATTTATAACTTAGAGTTTGAGAAACTAATGGTATTTTTAAAAGTGATGCTGGAGAGACTCTCCAATCTCCAATCTAATCCACCCTCTCCTGGTCAATAATCAGTCTTTCCTAAGAATATGTATGGATGTTATGAATGCAATTTATCATGTAAACATACATTTTTAAACTTGTCAATTAGCACAACTGTGTCAAGCTTCATAATTGTAAAACTTGTTAATTTTTAAGTTACTAAATTGTTGTCATTAAGCTGGGCATTGTAGCGCATACCTGTAATCCCAGCATTTTGGAGTCTGAGGTAAAAGAATCATGAACTAGGTCAGCCTGGGCTGTCTAGCAAGACCTTGCCTCAGAACAGTTTTTCTTGATTTTAATAACTGTATCAAGCCCAAACATTTTAAGAGCTACAGTTTTCAGTGTGACTGCCAAACATTATGAAGAAGACCTGCAGGCTTCATTTAAAAAGTGCAGCTTGGATAATTTTTCACCACTTCTTCTTTCAAGGGGAAGTATTAGAACCGTTTTGTGCATCCTTGGGCCATTTGTGGCATAAGACAAGTCATGGCATCCAGAGAACAAATTCCCATAGTGAACATACTTAAAGAAGCACAGGTCCTTCTCCAGAATTTATGGTAGAAATTTTTTCCTTTGCTTTTTGATCAACAGAATGACAAAATTTCAGACTATCCTAATGGCATTTTAAAAATAATGCTTTGAATATGTATCAGTTGGTTTGTGTTTATGTAACCAGATTTAGTTAATGGGAGAAAGTTTTCAAAATTATTGAAAATAATGTTTTATTACTTATGAGTTAAAACAGTTTTATATCATACTTGCTTATATATATGTGTGTGTCAATAAATGAAATAAGAAAATTGATAACTATTTCAAAAAAGAGCTTGGTCTCTAGGAGAAGGAATCTCTAAATACAGAGAATTTATGATGCTCTGCCTTTAGCAGATATAAGTGTGTGGTTTTCACTATGCCTGTCTTAATGTTCTTTAGTACTGGGATGATATGTTGTTGTATAATAATAGTAATACTAATAACATTCTATATAGCATGGTCATTGCAATATAAGTTGATGTATCTTGGTTTGAACTTTGTGATTTTAATTTTTTCCTAAATGAATTCAATTTTGGCAACCTCTATCCCAGCAAGAAGGATTCTGATTCAGGAGTTGGAAGCGACAATGGGGATAAGCGGTTATCAGCCACTGAGGTAACACTGCTGTTTTCTTTCTGTATTCTGGGTCCATCTGTCTGTCTTCACTAAGCTTCTTTCTGGAAAAGACCACTTACATATTTGCATCTGACTCTTTGATTGAGTTTGTGAAAGCAGTTTGAAATCCCCTAAGGGGAGAGACAATATTAGCTGCTCTTATTCTGTATCTTTAATAGTTTGGAAGTAACTGAAGATTAGAGTCCCTGTCTTCTTCCTCTCCCACCGCTGCATTATCTGGGATATTCTTCAGTATTTAATGAATAGTATGAAATGGCTAAGTTGTGTACAAGTAGCCATGAAGCACGTTTATAAATATCCCTATCTCCCCCCACCTTTTGTTTCTTTTTGAGACAGGGTCTCCATGTAGCCCCAGCTGCCCTGGAACTCACGCTTCCGTCTCATAGAGATCTGTCTGCCTCTGCTTCTTCAGTGCTGGGATTAAGGGCCTCTGTCACCACACCTGGCTTAAATATGCCTATCTTTAACAGTAGCTTTAAAAAAGTTGTTATACCATTCATAAATATTAAGGAATCAAGTGTGCATTGCTTCAGAACTCAATGTGCAGGAGTTGGTTCTTCTACCATGTGGGTTCTGGGAATTTAACTCAGGCAGTTCATCAGGCTTGGTGGCAAGCATCTTCCTGTGCTGAGCCATCTCACTGGCCCCTACCTATAGTTTTTATAGCAATATTTGGGGTTTTTTTGAACAAAGTTGTGTTCTGTTCAGAATATTGGACAGATTTCTTTGTAAGCTGAGTGGCCTCACCTTAGAGCTTCCTCTGGTGGTTATAGATCACCTCGTTCATTTCACACCATTATTGCCTCACATTTAGTCCATTGGATCCCACAGAGTTGTAAAGTGGGGCTTCCTGACCCAGAGAACTTCAAAGGCTGGGTGTGGTATGGAATGTATTACCAGATATTCTTCATTTTGAGGGAATGTGTACATTTTTCTAAATTTTGAACATTATAATAGATTAGTTACTTCATAGAAAGAAATCACATTTTGCTTGTTTGCGGTTTTAAGGAAAAATATTTTTCCAGTTCACCTCTGGTCTTTGAGCTTTAGTAAACAGCTAAGATGCTTGATTTATTTCCATATAATGTGCTATAAAGTACTGTATTTAAAAAAAAACACTAAAATTTGAGGACAGAGGAGATGGCTCAGTCTAGTAAAATGCTTGCTATACAAGTATGAGGCCGCGCATTCAATAGTCAATCCCTAGTATCTATGTAAAAAAGTCAGGAGTAGTGGTGTGTGTCTGCAATCCCTGCACTAGGGAGGCAGAGGCAGGAGGATCTCTGCAGCTTGCTGGCCATTTAGCCAAATCAGCTAACTACAGGTTCAGTGAGGACCCTGTCTCAAAAAATAAGGTAGAAAGTGATGAGGGAGAGTTTGACAATGACCTCTGTCCTCTATGGACACACACACACACACACACACACACACACACACACACACATATGCAGGAGCACTCTCCCACATACAAAAAATTAAAATTTAAAAATTAAAACAAATTAATATTTTGAAAGGAAGAAGAATTCGTAGGCGGACAGAAGAAGGCAGCCAGTATCATGAAAGAAAGGACCCACATGAAGCCACATTAACAGCTGGGGGTGGAATACACTAAACATACATGGCTTTCTAAGTGTATTTTAATTTATCCCCTTGGACTTTATGAAAACTCTTCAGTCCCCTCAAATGGATCATTGTTGCAGAAACTACTCACCCTGAGCTTATTTTCTATTAAATTAAAACAGACTCTGCTTTATCCTTTATCTCTCTTCTAAGGCTAATTAAGTTCATTAATAAAACATTACACAAAGAACTTCATTATCTTTCTCTTGCTTACTGTACATAGGGCAGTAATAGCATTCTGAAAGGGGCCCAAGGATTTATTTTCTTCTTTTTAATTAAATAGTATCTTTGGAATTTGCTAAATTGTAAAGATGGGAAGTGGGTGGAAGGAAAGGGGAACAATGGAAATGATTATATTCACCAGAGTAAGGTGCATGGGCCTTTTCTTTGGCCTTTTCTTGTCCTACACGCTGACCTCATTACCTAAGAGCAGCTCTAAGATTCTTGTGTTTAGAGTGATGAGCCTCTGAATTTCCTAGGTGGTGTTCTGTTTGTAATGCTTTTGGTCAAGGTCACTCCCCACTTAGACCTCATTGTGGGGTTCAGTGGTGACTCCAGTACTCTGATGGTTGCCACTGGTTGATTTAACATTGGTCATGAAGAAAATAAAAGCATATTTTTCGGTTAGATAATTAAACAAGAACATGTGAGGTCTGTGAACATTTGTTCGTTGAGTAAAATTCACACCTGCCTTCTGCCATTTTCTGATCAATCTGTGCACATGTCCAAAAGGAAACCGAGACAATCCTGGAAGGGCATAGCCTCAAGCATGTAGAAGCCAGCCACTCACCTGAATGTGCTCTGGGGAGACCCTGCTCCTCATCACCTGGGAAGTGTGTCACTACATAGCAACACTAAAATGGAAAAGGGAAAGTAAATGAGGCTCCATGTTTTACTTGTGCCAGCATCATAGATTTTCTGAATAAATTTCCTCAGCTAGTGTGGGAAAGGAAACCTCAGAACTGACCTCATTACTCATTACTACATGGAAACTTTGTTCTCAAAGCCACACAGACCATGGGCTCCTTATAACTAATACAATTATTTACCACTTTTTTTTACCATTCACCCTCAGAATGAGCAACTAAATCTTAACATCACAAACAAAATATACTCTTCCTTTTTTTTTTTTTGAGACAGGGTCTCTCTGTAGCCCCAGCTGTCCTGGAACTCACTATGTAGACCAGGCTGGCCTCAAACTCACAGAAATCCACCTGCCTCTGCCTCCTGAGTGCTGGGATTAAAGGTGTGTGCCACCACACCTGGCAAACAAACAAAATATACTCTTATGGGGAATGGAGAGGTGGTTCAGTGTTAAACAGCACTGGTTGCTCTTGCAGAGGACCCAGATTCAATTCCCAGCACCTACATCGTGGCTAACAGCTGTCTATAGCTCCAGTTCCAGCAGATCTGATGCCCTCTTTTGACCTCTGTGGGCATGGTATGACACAGGTGCATTTACATACATGCAGACAATACACTCACATAAAAAATAATAAAATAATTTTTAAATTACACTCTAAGTTTGCCTGCTTTTTGTAGCTGGCCACATGAACCCTTCATGTATTTTGATAAATTAGCTTCATTATCTGATCTCAGCACACCATTACTATTAAAGTGATTGATTAGACTTAGGACTGATGTGGTAGTGTGTTTACAGTTAATCTCTTGTTATACTGGATATTGCACGGTCCTTTAGTGCTTTTACTATGTCTGTAAACGTAGGAATATCAGAACCTGAGGTGTTCTCAACCCAAAGCATACATACAGAGATGTATATAGTGTTAGTGCCTTACATTTGCACTTCCACAACCAGCTCCCTTCACAAGGCAGAGCTTTACCAGGACCCGAGAACAGACACTCTTCTGACTTCACACATCCCTGACCAAACCTGCTGTTTTGAACTTGTGTAGGTAGAATTTTGTCTGTGGTACTTTTCACTCAATGTGATGTTTGTAAGATCCTGTAGGGTGCTGCTGTATAGTGTTCTCTTTATCTGCATTGACAAAACTTCTGCCTTGAATGACATGATGCCCTGTATCTTTCTAGCCCTCTGATGAGGACACAGTTAGCCTCAATGTGCCCATGTCAAATATCATGGAGGAAGAACAGACCATCAAGGAGGACGCGTGCCATCGTCTCACCCCAGCGAAAGGTCTGAGAGTGATGTGTGGAGAGAGCGCTTGCTTTGCAGTTTCAGGTGCTCAGTTTCAGACAGAATGTACAGAAATGGTGAAGATAACAGTTACTCCTCATTGCACGTTTCCCCTGAACCAGCCATCTTGTTCATTTGGGAAGATTTCATTTCAAATTCAGATAGTCTCTAAATGTCTAGAATCGATATCTCTGTTGTGTAGGTGGAGAGACCAAGGCTCAGGCAGTTTAACTTTCTAGTAGCTGCACAAGCCAGCACTACTTACTACAATGAACAGTAGAGCTCTCATTCTGAATGTCTTGTTACATAACACAATCCAGATGGAAGCTGGTCATTGGCAAGCGACTGCCCTCCAAGTGTTGCTTGAAGGACTAAAGTTCCATTCATCCTGTGGCTGCAGCATCTTTAGCACGGATTCCCAACATTTCCACATCCATCTGTGATGAGCCAGAAGGCAAAGAGCATAGCTGGTCTTTGGGGGTGTTGTGGGCTGGGCCTGGAAATGCCTATCACTTATAAGATGGACTTCATTCCATGACCACATCTAACTGCACATGAAAATGAGAAATGTACTTGAGATGTGGGTTCAGGAATTTTCTTGACCTTAGCTGTGTAGTTGGCCTAATCCCTCCTACGTAAGTTCATTGAAAGTTCTATGACTCTTTAATAACCATCAAATGATAGCTAAGCACAGTATCTTGAGCACCTTCTGAACCCTTGTAAGATTCATATTGTCAGTTACGTTTTGCTACTAACACTGAGATGTAGGTGTATGCATCTCTAATCTGATTATTACTAGTCATAATAGGTTGCACTTGGATCCTTGGCACCTGTGTATGTCTGTAACGTCATCGGGTATATTTCAATGGTAATATTTATCACCTCTACTAATTAGCATGTTGTAAATTTCCATGCTTCCTCCTCATATATAATACATTAAAATTTTTTGTTGATTTTTTTTTGTGTGTGTATATCACACAGAACATTCCAAACCATCTTATTCAACTATACACCCACTTCCCAGATGGCACCCTCCCATAGCATCCATCCCCCCTAGAGCCCTTATACTCTGATATCCCTGCTACTATCTGCTGTGTTGTCGGCACCCCTAGCCATTTCCCATTACTTACCCTTCTGGTGAATTGAGTCAGCCTATCTAGAGGTCTTTGTTTTAGGAGGGTCAGCTGTTTTGATGGCTCCTGTTTGTTCAATGACTTTTTAAAAATATTGAAATTTATTGTTCATTGATTTGTGATATAGACCAGTTCATGCTCTACAAGTAGCATAGAACTGGATCAGTATATAGATCACCCATCTAGGTTGAATAGAATCTTATTAATGATTAGAGATCTATTTTAAAGCAATCAAACTTTTTCATGTAGACAAGACTGGCCTTGATCTCATAGAGATCCACCTGCCTCTGCCTCTTGAGTGCTGGGATTAAAGGCCTGCACCACCACGCCTGGCTTTTTTCACTGTTTAGAGGTAGGAAACTTGTGTTTTTCTTTTGTTTTTTAAGAAAAAGGCTCCCTAGGTACCCAGACCAGCCTGGAACTCAACTCTCCTGCCTCAGCCCCCCAAATGCTGGGATTATAGCTGAGCATCACCACATCTGACTCTTAGATTTAAATCTTTAAATTTATAATTTGAAGGTAGCATTAAACTTAGAGACTGTGATGGGATTCGTACATGGTCCAAATATAAAACTGAATATTTGAATGCTAATATAATTGCCACTGAATTAATTCATATAAACATTGTAACATTATGCAGTATTAGGGCTGATGTTTGAGACAAACTTTTCTAATGAATTTATTACATAATCTGTTACTAGTAAGCTTCCCCCACCCCTTGTAGGCATGAGTGTTTTGTTGATTCAGAGTGCTTAAAGGATGGCCGTTGTGGTCTCCCAGCTCTTCCTTTTGCCTATGGAACAGAGGAGCTCTACCCAGCTTGCTTTTGCCTCTCTAGGGACTTTCTTGGAGTAATTTCTATTGTTGTTAGGATTTGGGGCTCTTGTCTAGTCGTGCCCCACATTTTCTTGAGATTATTCTTTGCTTAAGGACAGGAGTCATACATGACTGTTTTCTTTTTTTTTTTTTTAATTCCTAAAATGTACGTGCTGCAAGTAGGCACATACCTAAATGACATAATACTCATCACATAACAGCTTCTCCATAAATATTTGTTGAACTTAGAATTTGTGGTAATCAGTCACGTAGGTCTGAGCGCACAAAAGCTCTCTTTTATAATTTCTTTAAAAACTAAGAGGACATTTCATTTCTTCTGTGAGAAATTAAGCCATAAAGAAGCCTTGACGTTTAAAGTTCAACTTAGGGCCTTCTGTTTATTTTATATTTCTTCCTCTTCTTCCATGTTTAATTTTTCCCTTATATCTTTCAGGGGAAAGAAAACTTGGGTTATTCACATAGTAGGTGAGCAAGGGATAGAAACAGTTGTGTATTTGAGGATCATCTATGCTTTGTGTGTCTCTTTCTGAAAACACGCTTTCCTTCTTTCCCTGTGTTTCCCTCACAGGGGAATTTTGTCAGAACTTTCAGCCGGAGGGGCCTTCATCCCTGTTGGGTGACAATAACAGCTCAGCACAAGAACGAGACCAGTTTGCTGATGGAGCAGATGTTCTCCACTCAGGATTCGTGAACTATATTAAGGCAAGGTTTTGAGGATCAACTGAGTTTTGCTCATTTTCTTCTGCTTGGCACTTTGGGATTTAAGTTGAGATTTCAATCTATCACCTTTCCAAGTTCAGCTCACTGTTTCCTCCCTGCAACATTCAGCATCATCTCAAAGCTCAGCTAGTCTGCTCTCAACACTAGGAACTGGCCCCAGCTGCACCCACGTCCACATTGCCGCCGTATTCAGGCATTGCTCGGTTCCTTGCTACTCAGCAAGCCACACAGTTTAGCAAACTCATCAGAATGACTGACCACTCAGTAAAAGCCCAAGTCGGTTCACATTCTCCTCAGCGTGTTCTATGTGAGGAAGGGGTAGGCTGAGTATCCTTTATCCAGTATGCTTAAAACTGAAATGTTTCTGGTTTGGGGGCTGTTCAGGTCCTGCATCATTCACATGGATATCAGAGGAGCCCTACCCCAAAATCTAAAATCCAAAATGTTCCCAAAGTGGAAGCTCAGAAAGTTTATTTGCTTCAAAAAGTTTTAGATTTTGATGGGCTAGTAAGATGTCTAGTGGGTAGACTCATTTGTCAGAGGACAACTAGTAAGAGTTGGTTCTCACCTTCCACCACGTGGGTCCTGGAGAAAGAGCTCTAGTCTGGCTTGGTGGAAGGCACCTTTACCTTAATCCTGAGCCATCTTGATAGCTGCCCACCCACACTTTCTGATGATTGTGTTTCATGGCTTGACCTAGCCCGCTGCACCATCTCTGGGCATCACCTTCAAGGACATTGGGAAGAAAACACGCTGAACTTTGTACTTCATACTCAAGCATGCCCTGGCCTTCTTTATGCCCTTTAGTTAGAAATGGTGAACATGACTTGGTGTGTGCAGTATAGCCATCTAAAATGATTACAAAAATATATGGAAGGGTAAAACGGAAAACTTAAGTGTTGACTATCTCTAACCTGTCACCCACCCGTGCTTGTGTCCTCCCCTGGCATTGACGTTGCTTTGGCTAAGCCTCATCTCATCTCACTTTGATGGTTACAGGGGCTCCCTCCAGCTCCTCAGCAGGTGTCTATCTGCCCACATACACAGAAATGCTCATGCCTTGTATTCTGCCACCAGATGTTTTCTTAATGTACAAACCTAGTCACAGTTCTCTGATGCCAGTGGTTCTCACAAGGTCCTCCCACATTTGACCCTGGTCTGTCAGCTCCATGGGACAGTTTAGTCACAGAAACATGGAAAAATGATTTTGTCTTCATCAAGAGTTCCTCTTAAGTTGAGAATCTAAAGATAGAACATCTGAAAAATGTGTTTGGAAGATGCTCAAATTTAAGTTCTGGAGGAGATCAAAGTAATTAGTAAAGCATACTGTTTTCCCTGGATTCAGAGATTTCCAGGAGGCAAAAGTCTGGAAATGACAACTGTTCAGGGTGAATCCGGTAAACAGATACTTGAGGAGCAAGCAGGGATGAGGAAGACCACCTGGCACAATTCTAGAAAATACTTCTTGAAAACCAAGTGAAAATCACTACTAATCAAATAAAACCCAAGCCTACAATGAGTAAAAGAAAAAGTTGCTGTGAAGGCCCGACGGGTAGTGGGCTTGACTCTGAGCTCGTGCGGGATAGAGGCCAGTGAGTGAGCCAGACTCTCCAGTGCCTCGACCATTAGGAGTTGTGTGTTTTACATAATCCTTTTTATTTACTGAATAAGCATCTTGTGCTTTTGTAACTATGGCTAGTTTTTATTAATCATAGGAGTTACAGTCTGTGAAACCACCATGCACATTAAATGATCTAATCTGGAGCCATGGCTCCTAGAGATTATAGAAGGTTAGATTTCTATGAGCCTTTGGTCACATTTTTGTCACTCAGTCAACACAAAGCTTTGTTTCATGTGTGTTTCTCTTTAGAAATGCCTCACTTAATATGCATGCAGGCATCCTTTAATGATGGAGATAAGTTCTGAGAAATCTGTTGCTATGCAGTTTCATTGTTGTGTATTTAAACAACCATTGTCGCCAGCAATGTAATCTTATGGGTCTTCTGTTACTTATATGATGCATTGTTTATCAAAACATGGCTATGCAGCACATAACTGTATGTTGTTGGTTCATTAACTTTGAATTCACAGCCCTAATGTATGACGTACATCTGAGTAAAGCTGATCTAACACATCCCTCTCTCTGCGTGGCACTGTCCTCCCTCTGGCAACCACTCCCCTTCTTTCTGCTGCATTAAATTTTACTACTTGCGTGAGTGGGATCATGTATTTTTTTATGACTGGTTTATTTCACATAGCATGTTCTCTTCAAGGTTTTGTACATGTAGGATGTGTCTGAAGTCCCTCCTTGTATGGAATATTCCACCATATGTCCGTAGCATGTTTCCATTCAGCTATATCAGTGGATACTTGCCTTGCTTCTGCCTTTGGGTTCTTGTGCATACTGACATGGATATGGGCGGGGGCCAGTTTATGTCTTCACTGAAAAGCCAATAGTTCTCACAAAAGCCATGTGTTCTGCCCACAGGAAAGGACAGAAGACTGTGAAGAGCTGTTACGAATAGAAGAGGACACACACTGGCAGACGGAGGGAATGTGAGTGCCAGGTCGGGTTATGGGCATCCATCATCCCTGTTCCAGTACATGGGCAGTGGTGTCCTGATAGACTTTGACTCACTTTTCTTTGGATAAGCTAATAATCTCCCCAGTGATATTTGCCAGTTTTCCTCTCATGTTGTTGCAAACCGGACATACAGTATATCTTAGTTGTAAGCTGTTATAAGGGAATACAGGAAATACAAGGGAATATAGACTGGGTATTTTATATGCAGTTGAAGTTTGCTTGGCTTACAGTTATGGAGCCTGGGAAATCCAAGAACAAGGGGCTGTTTCTAGTAAGAGCTTTCTTGCTGCATCATAACACGGCAGAAGGCATTATGGGGCAAGAGAAAAACAAGAGAGAGCTGAGGTCCCTTGGATAAGGAACCACCTCCTGTAATAATGGCCCTGATCCATTCCCCTCACAGCCCGAATTCCATTAGCAACACTCTTGCATTCAGTATGAAGCTTCTGACACAGAACTTTGGGAGACATCCAAACTTCAGAACAGCAGAAAGTTGTGCCTCTTCATTGGCCTTGAGTTTGATCTGACTTGAGGTTGTCGGTAAAAATGTAATTCAGAGAATTAGCTAGAATGGCTAGACTGGAGAGTTTACCTTCTTTCCATCTGCTTGAAGAAGTAAACAGCCAGACCTAATGTGATTTGGAGCACCAATCCCTTCCCAAAGGGCCCACTGGTTCAAAATCTTTAAAAAAGATTTCTTTAGGGGTTGGAGAGATAGCTCAGCAGGTCAGAACACTGGTTATTGTTGCAGAAGACCCGGGCTCGAATCCCAGCACCCCGATGGCAGCTAACAACTGTCTGTAGCTTCAGTTCCAGGGGATCTGATGGCCTCTTCTGTCCTCCGCGGGCATTGCACAACATGGGTGCGCTTACCTACATGCAGGCAATACACGAATACCCATAAAATAAAAATAATAAATGAAATATTAAAAAAAGGTTTCTTTAATGTCTTGGTTACAAGTCTAATAACTGACAGAATTAACATGTATTAAATACCGTATGCTTGGCAGTGTCCTACCACAAGTCAAAACTCGGTTCATCTTTACAACATTCCTATAAGATCTGTTGTCTGACATATTGCAGATGATAAAATTAGGGCACAGGGAGTTGATGATCTTTTCTCTAAGCCTAACATTTGACCCTAAGGAAACTTGTACCAAATGAATATCTCTTCAGCTCTGTTGTCTATAAAGATTTATTTGGCAAGATCTGCAGGGGAGGGGTGAGTGACTCATCAAACAATGAACCATTTCCAGGAAGTTGAATTTGGAACCTGTAACAGAATAGATGTTTATTTGCTAGGATTTTGCTTCCTGTGGTCTGGAACATAGGATTGGACCTTCTGTTATTCTTTGTGGGAGTTTTCCCTTTAGCAAGGATTGGTCAAGTTCTTAAAAATGTTCTCTATTAGTGGAAGTTCATTGGCTTACATTCTGTGGCAAGTGCAGCTAGCCATGTTCCAACTGTTCTTGAAGTTGGAAAATGCAGGCAAGTCCCTCTGCAATCACTCTCTGTTTTACCAGCCACTCACTGGACATACTCCTGAGAGGCCACAGAGACCTGATTGATTGACTCATAGAATTGTAGGGAAAGGGAACTTTGAGACTTGCTGGATCTTTGGCAATCCCAATGTCTTAAATCTGCTCTTTCAAACCCTGGCTGCAAAGTCTATAGGGCTTATCAAATGCCCACCCTAACTTGAGGTCAGACCTGCTTGGGACTATTAGGCCTGGCACGTTTCTTCAGCTCCACAGCTGATTTTCCTGCATTATAGAACTAGGGCTGAGAACCACTCTCCTTCACTGAGCCCCTTACAGCACAAAAGTAATAAAACTCAGCTCTACTGGTTAAACTGGAGTTGGAAGCTCTGGAACTGGTCCAGACCCACCCAGGCAGAGAGCCCCTTTAAGAAATCTTACAGAGCTCAGGAAAGAACAGAGAGACCCCCCAACCCTGTCTGTTGCCGTTTGTCATGGGAGCTCTCCTACTGGGAACTGAACTGGACCTCCTCCATCAAGAGGCTCCTCACACCACCACAGAACCCACCCCGCAGGGTATTAATATGTCTTATTATAATACTGAATTTTTCAAAATCATTTTTAGATGTCAGACGGGGCTTTGTAGGGATGCTTTTAGGAATCTACTCCTGTTTACTCATAATCTCTCTCACACTTGGTTTTATGTTACAGACTAAGTTCATCCAAAGATCAGGACATGGATATAGCCATGATTGAGCAGCTGAGAGAAGCCGTAGATATGCTTCAAGATCCCAGCGGGTATGCCTGCCTTTACTTGGCCTGGGTCTCATATGTAAATGAAACATAGTAATTTATTGAGTATGTTGCTTCAGTTTCTAGAATATTCATACACAATTTGATCTCAGTAAAACTGCTAACAAAGAAAGGAAAGTCATTTTAATTCCCTATTCACCAAGATCCAAAGGTGAGAGAGTCAAATTTTTAGTGATTAAAATTGATTCCTCCTTTCTCAGTGTTTAATGAAATTTCCTTACTTCTCATGAAATTTATATAGGATGCTTGGCATAATTCATATATACAGGATATGATAAAAGTGCAAAAAGTCTAAACTGTTTTATAGACATATGAAGACAGTTCTCCTAAAATGGAAATTAGAGAACTACTTCTGTATTTATTTCGGGTAGTGACCAATATATGCAAATCAGCCAGTGTCTTTGAAGAGATTTGGGTTGTAGGCTGCTTTTTAAATTTGAATTGGACACTGTCAGGAATCCATACAGTAGGTTTGCGCTTGTTGTTTGTTAGAAAATTGAATTCCCATTGATGAAAGGTTTTTTGTTTAGTTTAGTTTTTTTTTTTTTTATTAAGGCAGCATCAGATGTTTGATAATAGATACATGACCACTAGAGGAGGAGACCCAAAGCTCATCTGTGGTGAATCTAAATTGTTCAGGAGTCCCAGGAGTTTCAGTGTGAAGAGGGTGTGATTTTATGTGAACATGACAGTCATACACACCACTCTTAGCTGGGTTCTTTTATGAACAGGGTGTTTAGTGAACCCAGAGCAGGCCAGAAAGAATACACACTCCAGCAGTTTTCATCTGGCCTTGAAAGAATAGTGGCAAGTCTGTTTGTGTATGGCTGGAAATCATTAGTAATTGACTTGAAAAGCATTTAAAGTTTTATTACATCTATTTGTGTGTGTGTGTGTGTTCATGTGTGCATACCATGGCATGTGGATAGAAATCATAGAACAACTTGCAGGAGTCTGTTTTCTCCTCTTATCAGGAGGGCCTTTGGGATTGAACTAGGGTTGTCAGGCTTGCTGGCCTTTATAAAGCATTTTAATTCTGAAACCATTAATGTTTCTAATGTCTAATTCTAATGTCTAGAACAGGGGAAGATCTGCAGCATGCAGCTTGGGGAATGTACAGACGGAGTACTTACAGTGCTTATATAATAACTAGAGATTAACAATCCGGAGATCACCCAAAGCAGTAATCTGTGTCCTGGATTTAAATGCTTGAGTGTGTGTGTGTGTGTGTGTGTGTGTGTGTGTGTGTATCAGGAAGTAACAACTTTGTTTCACTTTGCTGATAAACTTTTCTTACAAAGTCTGATTGGGGGTGATTCCCATAGTGAAAAAGTACACTCCAGTTTCGTAGAAATAGCAGTGTTCTGGTATGTGGCTTAGAACCCTGTTATAAGACACCAGTGGCCTGGAGGAAAGGTGCTGCATCTGGGATGCAATTTCCTGGTCTCTTGGGAAGGAGTTCTAGGCTCTTCTCAGCTCTGGAATTCCTGAAGCCAGGATTTGCATGATGGGCTGAGCAGTACAGAATGGTAGGTACCTGCTGCACTGGACAAGAGAGCATCCCTGACTGACCTTCAAGTGATATTTGATTGGCATCTTTATCAAATGCCATGTTAATCATTTTATGTTGGAAATTTTATACCCTAAAATAATCCACTATTTTAACTACTTTATAAATTCTTTATCTTAAAATAATTTCTATAATAAATTGGCAAGTCTGACCTTCTGGTAATACCTTTGCGATCCAAGGAATTCTAAATTTTTTCAGTATAGTAGTCATCTGTATCAGAAAGATCTTCCAATTAAAACTAAATGCCATTGGTACCTGTGCTAATGTTAATACCTTAGCAACTTGATTTGCCTCTGTAAATATAGGAAGTTCTAGATAAAATTTAGTATATATTACCCATGAAAACCATGCCTATCAGAAATTACTGTTATAGTATAAATAAGGTGGATTTCAATAAAAGTAGCTGATAGAACCTTATGTTGGGTAGATGGTAGGATAATACCAGGAATTTGGAAATTTTTCATTTAATCGTAAGACAAACTTCCTTTTAGTAAGATAAATGTTTGAACTGCATGAGAACATTAGAATTTATAAAAAGTTTAGTGAATTTACTGCTGTTTTCCTTCATCCTTAGTCTAAGCACAGACATTTCAGAGAGAAGTATTTTGAACCTGTACCCCATGGGATCAGCAGAAGTCTTAGAATTACCAGAGTCTGCACTAAAGTACGTTTGCCTTTTAATGAATTAGTATATTTTCTCTTTTTACAATGATGTATTTGTGTTTCAAAGTCCACATTATATCTTCTTTTTTCTTTCTGCCTTCCTGCAGTGGTCAAATGCAGCTGGGGACATCTCCCGTGTGTGAGGTAAGGCCAGAACTAAGTAGTCTTCTGCCACAGAATGCTTGCCCTATAATCTGAGAGAGAGATTCTGTTTCAGAAATAAGGTGAAGAGCTATCGAGGAAGACACCTGATGTCCACCTCTGTCTCACACATGCACATACAAGTGCATTTGTATTCACATGCACATGAACACACACATATACACAAAAGATTATTATAATGAGAAGAAGGATATTTAGGGACAGGATAAGGGTAAGTTAGATGAACTAGTTACATGGGATGAAATTTAGACCATTGTAGAGAAAACTTTAAAAAAAATATGTTTTTCTTTTTATTTTGAGCGTATGAGTCTATTGCCTGCACACACACACACACACACACACACACACACACATATGTACACCTGTGTTGTGCAATGCCCAAGGAGGTCAGAAGAGGGTGTTGGAGCCCCTGGAACTGAAGTTACAATTGGCTGTTAGCCACCATGTGGGTGCTGGGAACTGAACCCAGATCTGCAAGAGCAGCCAGTGCCCTTAACTGCTGAGCCATCTCTCTAGCCCTGAGAAAACAGTCTTTGACGTAAAGCTCGGGATGAGCCTAAAAGATTCTAGAGAAAGGTTACCCCAGTTGTGGAGCAGTATGTTTGAGCTACAAATTTGGGAATTACAGCCTATTAATATCCATTTTATTCCTCCAAGTGAATGGGCTTAAGATGACTAATTTAGATGCTGAGATTGCATACAGACCAATGTAAACCCTGAAACTATCTGCACATGTGCTCTAAGTAATGAAGCAGCTTCTTGCTCCCAAGTGTCTGTGTTAATGAAACCATGAAAAAAGCCTAAAAGAGTCACATTCACACACAGTGTGCTCTGGTGTTATAGACAGGGACTGGAAAGTATGTCAGGTAGCTATCCCATCGCAGACTTGCTAACTCTGGTAACTTAATTAACCTCTCCAAACTGAAGGTTCATTTTTGGTAAATTGCAATCATAATAATAGCTATCATACAGTTCAAATGAGATGATTCAGGAAAAACCTCACAACAGAGGCCCCTAAATGCTAGCTGTTATTCTACGACTCTGTTATTATTAGTGGTGTGGTCCCCAGACAGAATCACAGTGCCACCTCTGCCCTGGATGGAGCATCACTAGAGGACCAGTGGTGAATGCCACAAAGCCTTTTATTTGCAGGCTGCCCTTCCATCTCCTCAGGCCTCCCATTTGTGATTGACTTTATCTCTCTGTAGACTCCTTTGTTATTGTCTTATTTGAAAATATTTTAAAACTTTTTGTTTCATTTATTTTTATTTAATGTGTATAAATGTTTTGTCTGCATATGTGTAAGTGCAGCCATGTGTGCAATGCCCACAGAGGGCAGAGAGGCATTAAATCCCCTAAAACTGGAGTTATATGGATGGTTGTTAGTCACTATGTGGGGTCTGGGAAACAAACCTGGGTCCTCTGCAAGAGCAGCCAGCGCTCTTAACCATTGAGCCATCCCTCCACCCCATTATTCAGAAATATTTTTAACCTTCCAAAAGATTGTAAAAAGAAATTACAAAGTTCTATGAAATATGCAATAAGTTTTATATGCACATTTACTAGTTAGGGTTAAACATTCTGAGCCTGAAAATCCAAAATCCCAAATATTACAAAATCTCATATTTTTCAACACTATCATGACATCACAAGTATAAAATTCTGCAGTTGACCTCATGTCACACAGTTAAAAGACAGGTGTACTTAAAAATATTGAATAAAGGGGCTGGGAAGATGGCTCAGTGGTTAAGAGCACTGACTGCTCTTGCAGAAGACCTGGGTTTGATTCCCAGCACCCACATGGCAGCTATGGACCGTCCTTAACTCCGGTTCCAGGGGAATCTGAAGCCCTCTTCTGACATCCATGGTATTGTACGACACGGGTGCACTCACATACATGCAAACAATACACTCATACACATAAAACAAAAACAATAAATAAAATATTTTTAAAAAATTGAATAAAATCCCCTTGGGCCATTTGTGTAAGGCATGCATGAAACAAAGATGACCTCTCTGTTTAGAGAGTCCTGTTTCCAAGATCTTGTTATGTATCTACAGCTCATCCAAAATCTCAAAACCTAAAACCAAAACACTTCTAAGTCCCTAGCATTTTGGATAAATGATACTCAACCTGTGTCAACGTTTGACCACATTTGTTATATTATTGGGTCTCTCTCTTTTTCTCTCTTCCCATACACACTTCTTTTTCTGAAGTAGCTGAGGGTCTTAGACATGATGCTTCTTTTTACCCCTAAGCATTCCAGTGTATGTTTTTAAGAACAGGGATTCTACCTAACAGACCCACTTCAGCAGCCACTTCGTAGGTCTGTACTGGTAGGCTGTCTTTACGGAATCAGCCACCCATATTCCAGATAAATCAGTTGATCTAAAGGGTCTTTAGAGCATTCTTTGCCTTGCAGTGTGGTTCCAGTCCTATGCAGGCATTGTGTTCCGTTCTCAAATATCTTTAGTCTCTTTATAATCCCCTTTATTCTGCAACATTTCTACAAACTTCCATTCTGTGATACTGAAATTGTGGAGAGCACAAGCCTTTTTTAAAAAACAAAGCAAAACAAACAAACAAAAACATAAAGTCTCATTAATTCAGGCTGGCCTAAAACTCTTTTTTTGTCAGATGACCCTGAGCTCCTGATCTTTCTGCCAAGTTCTGGAACACAGCTATGTGCCACCGAACCCTGGCATGCCTTTTGAGATAGGGGTTCATGTATCCCAGGATAGCCTCAAGCTTGCTGTGTAGCAGAGGCTGATCTTGAACTTCTCGTCTCCCTCCCTCTACCTCTGGAGTGCTGGATTATAGGTGTGTGGTTTATGTGGTGCTGGGGATTGAACCCAGGGCCTTGTGCAGTATTCAGTAAACATTCTACCAGCAGCCCCAGCCCCAGCCCTTTCCTTTTCTAGTGGAGTGTTCTTCATTTGGCGTTTGTCTGACATTTCCTCATGACTGAGATTCTGCATTCTAATTTTGGATACTGCCTAGGTGATACTGTGTGCTGTTCCCAAAGCATCATGTTTGGGGGCCTACTCTGTCCTTCTGTCTCCCATTGGTGGTATCAATTCAGTCACCCAATTGAAGTCTAACTCTTTTTTTCTACTGTATGATTAAATCATCTTCATCATATAATCAATGAGAAGTCTGTGAACAGACACTTCGGCTCTCTATGAATGTCCCACTGTAGACCTATAGATTTCTATACAAAAGATAGCTCCACTCTATCTCCAGGCATTAATGGACAGTCATTCCCGAATAAAAAAGAACTTCCTGATAGAAAAATAGGCCTTGCTAGATGCCTAAAACACTTTGTGTTTTATATATGTTACCAATACATGTGATCCTTGACTTATAATGAGGTTCTTTCCCAATAAAGTGTTTCCTTAGAATATCATTAAGTTGAAAGTGCATGTAACATGCTATTCTACTGAGCACTATCGTTTTGCCTAGCCTACTGCTAACAGACTCAGAACACTGACATTGGCTTGCAAAGGGGCAAGATCATCTGACACAAAGCCTGCTTTATAATAAAACTTCAAGTAATCTACTGAATTCTGTACTGAAAGCATTCAATAAATGGCGTGGATGGTGCATACCTGTGACACCAGCACTTGGGAGGCAGAGACAGAAGGATATCCAAGAGTAGCCTTGCCTATATAGCAAGTTTGAGATCCTGGTCTATATGAGACTCTGTCTAAAAAAGAAAGTGGAGAACTAGGATGGTAATCGTTGAAATAGTCTATTTTCACACCAGAGTAAAGCTGAAAATTGCAAAGTCAAACAAACCTTCATGAAGTCAGGACTACCTATATTTCCATTCCTTCAATGAATAGTCTCAGAGTGCTTCTGTTTGTTACTGAGGAAACCTCAAAGAACACAAAGGGCCAAGAGGGTCTACACTTAGCAGGGCATACTCCTATTAGAAAATGTAGGAACAGTCACATCCTGTTTACAGATGCAGAACATAAAGCTCAAGGTTGGGTAACTGACCAGTCAGTTACCATGGTAGCTCAGAGGCCCTCCTTTCCCACTGTATGTACTATATATACATATAGTACATGTATGTATCCCAGTGCCTCTCTATGTCATAGACTAGTAGTAACACTCAGTCTTGTCACACAAACTTTAGTGAGGCCTGATTGCAGCCAACCTTTCTTTAAAAGCTGGTCTTGCAGAAGGCAAGAGGTCAATGTACTAATGAGTACCTGAGCCACATTCCAGGAATGTGCATGGGGTACGTGGGGAACAGAAGATGAGTGTGTACTAAATATAGACTGAGCCTAATTCATGGTTTTGCCTTGGTCTTATTTTCATTTGGCGTCCCTGCACAAAGCCAGGTGCTCAGTGTCCTACTGGCATTCAGGCAATATTGCCACATTTTTCTCCAGTGTGAATGTTCTCCTCTGAGCAGACAGATTGTACTAATAGTCTGAGCACACAGGAAGAGCCAGGTCCAGCCTACCTACCCACCTTCCCTTAAACATGCTTCTTAAAATGTCCTTGAACTTTCACCCTTGTTGAACTTTCAAAAGGAAAAGGGTTGTGCATCCCTGTAATCCCAACACTGAGGCAGGAGGGTCCCAAGTTCAAGGCCAGCCTGGACTACATACTGAAATCTTTCCTCAAATGAAACAGAACCAGAGCCATGCCTGTGTTCAAGACTGCCAGAGCACAAGGAAGGGAGCAAAGCTTCTAGAACTAAAAGATCCCTCAACTCCGGCTCTGAATAATTGCTACTCAGTTTACAGAGCCTTCTGTTATTTTAGTGTACTGTAAGCTTGTTTTTTCTTTTTGGCCATATTTAGTTTAAAGAATTCTGTCTTCTTTTCAGAGCGGTTTTGGGCCTGTGGCAGACAGGTCTCTGATTTCCAAAAGGAAGGGAGGAATAGCTGGGTCTGATGGGAAAAAGAATCATGAGAAGAAGAAATGAAAGTTCTGTGTCCTTGGTTATTACTTGGCTACACATCTGTACTCTCTTCCATCATAGCATCTTTTGGCAGAGCCTTGAATCGGTTCACCAGCATTTGTTACCTACCTGTGCTGGGTGTGGCTTCTTTTGGTATGGGAAGACTGAAATTTGAAGCTGGGACATAGCATGCATTTTTAAGGTGTTTTACAAATTGTAGAGAAAAAGAAAAAGATGTAGATATTGAAAAAAATTTGAGACGACTATGGCAGTTTGTCCTCCTGAGCCTGTCCTCTGGGAGATTGGGGACGGGGTAGTAGATTTAACGAGAGGGGAGTGCACTTAACTTTGGGCTGTTTGGGACTCAGACTTGGAGTAAGGATGGCCTGGGAGGATTTTGTGGAGTATGTGGCCCAGCTGAGTAGTGAGGAAAGGATTGTGTACAGGTCTGAGGTTCGTAACCCATCTGTGATCTGCCTTAAACATACTTTAGAAGACTGGCCACATGAAGTTGGGTAGTATGGGTATCCAAGGAGGGACAGTGCACCTTGCCTGCGTGTGCACAGATTGTATGGAGTGGAGGAGATGATTGAAGGAGCAACAGAAAAAACTAAAAGAAGTACCTTATAGAAGGAGTTAAGCCTGATGCCAGTCATTAGCAGTTCTAAGGAGGCTCTTTAGTCAGATAGGAACACGAATGACATCTTACTCTAAATGTGTTTTTCCCTTGTATTTATATGAAAGTTTAGGGACATTTTTCATGACATTCCTCAGCAATGAATAGACTGGGCATCTTAAATGTACACTTTCTTGATATATATGAAGATGTTTGTTACCTATCACTATATTTTTTTATTAGAATGGCTCCATGTGGTTCTTGATAACTATATAAGAAAATACAGATCTCAGAGGTGTGTATGTGGGGGGTACAGACTAGGATATGTCCCTTGTGGAACTCTTGCCTCTGTATGTCCCCGTCTTTCTCTTTTTCTTCGATCCTCTCTTCAGCCATTGCCTCTCACCTTCTGTACTGACCCTTGGAACATCTGATCACAATTTTGGAGTCAAGCATCCTATAAAATCAATCACTTCTGCATTGCAGCTCCCTACCTCCACCCTTTCTTGGTTTCGTCTCCGTGCCTCTTATGCTGTCATATCTGCATGGCTAAACTGAAGGAGGCAACATCCTTTTGAACTTCTCCTGAATCGCCAGTGGCATTCAGCAGTACTACCACTTGCACATTTCTGCTGGAGGCCCTGGTCAGTTATATCACACTCAGTTCCTTAGTGCTTCTTTTAAACAGTGATTGCCAAAGCAAACTGATACTGAACTGATCACCTGAGATATTTCAAGGCTATTTAGGGTTCAGGCATGTGTATTTATTAAAAGCTCCCAATGTGCTTCTATATATTTTATAACTACTGTCTTGGATCATTTCTAAAAACCCATAATTAACGTGGGGATGGGAGCCAGCAGGCAGCTTGATAAATAGGTAAGAATGCTCACAGATACTTGGGCAGAACCTCTCTATAGAGGGGTAATCTTATATTAATTTGTGCTATACTTCAGATACATTTTTTCTGGGCATACAGCTGCATAGTTTTAGAAAATATAAGAATGATCTTCATAGCTACTTGACATATCGATTAATTCACCATTTTGTACTGTGCTCTCTAGGCAAAGATAGGACAAAAAAAGAAAAATGCACTCTTTGCCTCTTCGTTCTCACAATCTGGCAGAACTTACCTGCATTTGTCTCTTCCTTAAGGTGCAGAATGAGCTAACAGTACAGAGCAATGGGAACCAGCATTCTCCGTATGAGGTAAGATTCCTGGTGAGTAATGGAAACAGATATTCTTTGAAGACTGAATTGGAGTATGTTTCACAGAAATGTATATCACATACTGGGCTTAATGAGTTAGGAGAAGAGACTCTGGGGTCTCTTATCAGTTGTCATTTACTGCCACAAATTTACTTGGCCCTGTGCATTATTAAAGATTGATTTTATAAGAAATAGTTTTGAAAACCAAGTATAGGAACATCTTTATAGACAACCACTGAAATAAAGAACATTCAGAAAGTGTTAACCAGATGATTTGGCATGCAGTTTCTGCTCAGCGGTATCTACTTCCTTTCACCATGTTAGTAGAGTCTTTTTGAGATGTGCCCCTTGGGATATTTCCATCATATCTCTGGCCCAGGAGCCCACATACCCAGTATACCACTATGCCAGATGAGAAATGAATCACCAACTTTGTCATTGTAAAATATTTTTATAGCAAGCAAGTAAAAAAAAATACAACAAAAATAATCATAGTAACACAATAGACTGCCCTAAAACAACATTCTGTTGACTGCACCACTTAAATTATTTACAAAATGATTTTATTTTTTTAGCCAAGATGTCATCACACAACAGCAAAAACAAATTCAGAGGGACTTTATAAAAACCCTTGATTGTAGGCATATACCTGGTTTTTTAGGTTTTTTCTCCTAATTTTAATTCCTTCTTACCCCGTAGGTGAGAGTGAACTCCCCCTCGGTATCTCCTACTGCAAATAGTACAGCTCCTTTTGGCCTGAAACCTCGATCAGGTATGTTAAAACCTCAGTCTATTCTTGTATTAAATAACTCAGTGGTTTCTCTTTAGCCTTTTCAATGTATACCCAATCAGTGTGAACATTGCCAATTCTGGTGGCTTGGATTTCTGCCATCAGACCATGCTGCAGCTTGGGGAGGTTGGAGACTGCACTGAGCAGCTGCTTGCCCAGGCTTCCAGGAGTGGGCGGCTTGCCTTCTTTTCAGTCACAGCAGAGAAAAGTGGCGGTGGGAGCATGAAGTGGGAAAGAACTATTCCATTGCACTTCTTACCCAAGGAAGATAAAATAGCTCCCCTTTGCCCCAAAGGTTCCTGGTACCCTGCAGAGGTAAAGGGCAGCCTGAAGGCAGACTCGTTCCCGAGACACCCCCAGTTTCTTTCTGAGCATGGTAAGGTCTATGTGTTTTCTCACACAACAGGGTGAGCATTTCAAGGCTTGTATGAGTGCTCAGCGGTCATAAAAGTAATGTCCTTTAGGAAAACATCCTGCTGACCTACCTGATTTTGTACTTATATGCTGACAAAAGTAAATTATAGCAGTGTGCAAACTAACTTGATTTTTAAAAGGACTCTAAATAGAAAAATATGATTCCTCTGATTTCTTTATATTTTCCCAGTTCTGATATTCTCTGCCTTCTTTTAAGACTACCTTTGTTTTAAATTTTCGATTCTTTAGTCCTTTAATGCATGTCCCACTAATGCTTTTAAGCAAATACTAATAAAGTACCTGGACACATTTAAGCAAAAGATGGTAAAGAACTAGGATGTTCTCGGATTCTTCAGGAAAGCATTTTGACAACAGTATGAATTATGCATGTTTCAGATTTGAAAACAATTAAAAAGGTGCCAGTGGGGAAAACAGAAATGATTCATTAATAAAGGAAGTATTTGTTCTTGGAGCAAGTTAATTGATGGGCAGTGTGTTACCAGGTGCTGTGGTTTCCTGGCAGTTTGAATGAGCTGTGAGGAAAAATGTCAGTTGAAAAAAATGCCTCTAAGGTACCAGAGTTCATAGATGGTTTTTGGTTTTGTCTTGTGGTCCTGGGAATTGAACCCAAGCCCTTGCACATGCCAGGCAAGTGTTCTACCACAGAGATCCATCTCTAATCCGAGTATGTTTTGGAAAGTAAAATTGTATATGAAATAAAACTCAAATGGCTGGCCTCCACATCCATAAAAGTAGGCATATGTAGCCATATCCAAGCTTCCCTTCAATTTCCATAATTCCAAGCCTGTCCTCATGTTGGGCAACAGATTCTCTTAATCATGTAGACAGTTTAAAAATATTTTTAGACTGCCCAATTTAAAAATACTTCATAATTGAAGTCAGAAACCAACTGAATATCCAAAGATCAATAGCCTCTTTAATGTGCAACCTTGCAATTAAAATTTTAATTAGTTAATTACTTAACTTATTTATGTGTATGAGTGTTTTACTTGCATGTATGTAAGTGCATTGCGTGTGTGCTATGCCTGAGGAGGCCAGAAGAGGGAATTGGATCCCCCAGAAATGGAGTTACAGACAGTGTGGGCCCCCATGCAGGTGCTGGGAACCAGACCCAAGTCCTCTGCAACTTCAAAAAATGCTCTTAACTATTGAGCCATCCCTCCAGCCCCCTACCTTGCAATTTAGTTGTAAAATTGATTCAGTGATTTTTTTTAATTTCTGCGGATTTCTTGGTTAGTTGGATTTATTATTAAGTAGACTTTACTGAATGTTCAAATTGTTTTATTGTTGTTTTTACTGAGCAAGATTGGAAACTGGGTTACGAGGCATCTCAGGGGCTAAGGAAGAATTGGTGAGATTCAGCCCTTAATAAAGCATGCCACGAAACCTGTAGATGTCTTTTTTTTTTCAATCTCCATTGTCTTGTCGTAAGAGCATTAAACAATGCTTCTGTAATAGTTTTATTCCTGAACAGATATTTTTGTACATATTGAGCTTTGCCTTATGTGACCAACTTTCTTGTGGGCAAATTGTATTAATTATATCTGCTAAGACTGTCTTTAGAAAGTGTTTTAAGAAGGTGTCCAGTAGGCCTTTTTCTTTTAACGTGCATAGCCCGTGGCTGCTCTTTCTTTCTGCTGACGTGACCCTTTGGTGCTCTAGTCTACAGGCTTGCAGAACTGTTAAGATTAAGGATATTAACTGCATGCAAAGTGTGTGACTGATGAGTACTAACACTCAGTTTTTATCATTCTTTTTATTCCATGCACCATCTTCCATTCTCCTCCCATATTGTCCATTTGCAATTAAATCCCATGTAATGAAACTCACTTCATTTCCATATGAACCTTATGCCACGTGTGAAACGCTGCGGCCCCTTTGGTTTTCCCTGGTCCTTGTGCACCTACCCGCGGCCTGGCTCTCTCGCTCTCCTGCAGACCCAGCCCTCATTCTCCCTCCTATCTCCTTCAACAAACTTACACAGGCACAAACATGGGACAACTCTAGCTACAGTGTTCCATCTGAAGGAGACAGTGACAATGGTAGGTGTTTTGTACCTCTTATTCAATGTTCGTATTACTAAGCCAGTGAGTATACTGCACTTTCCTTTGTGTGCAGCTGGAGGTAGCCTATATTCACCTGCATGCTTAATACAAAGTGTGCGTGGAGAACAAAGTCCAGAAAAATGCATGGCAACTGTTCTCTAACTGTTGGGGAAATGACTCTACGTACCCTGAGGGTTCTTACTGAGGGGAGGATTTTACAATACACTTTTCTCTACCTATTTCACGGGGGTTTATTGCTTTGTTTGTTCATCCACAAGGATTTGAGCTCCTGTGTTTGGTTGTTTCTGCTTGCTCCCAAGCCTGCAGCAAATGCTTTCAGAGTTGAATCTTTTGGGCATGCTGGGTGTGGTGGTGCACTCCTGCAATCTCAACACTGGGGAGACTGAGGCAGGAGGATAGCAAGTTTGAGCCCAGCCTGGGCTACAGAACAGGGCCCTGCCTCAAAACATAAAGTTGATCTTTCATTATCTGTGCTTACCACAGGAGATCTTTAAGGTAATTAAAACATTGCACGGCCGATCCTAGAATGTTGCACTGAAAATATTAACATTGAAAAATTTCTAAAAATGAAGAGAAATTACTTGCTTTCTCCTTTTTTGAAGTCTTTTCACATTGTGACTTTTGATATTTTTCTTGAGTATAAGTTCATCTTCATTATATTCGAGTAGTAGCCTGAAAAATTATGTGTAAAATTTTAAAAATTAAGGATACCCAGTATTAATGTGGATATTTTAATTTTTAGATTAGATCTCTTAAACAGTCCAAGAGATAAAAATAAAATTCTTTAGATCCACATACCACATCTGTCTGAATCTCTGTTTTAATTTAATGTCAGTTCAGGTCATGACATTTTCCTCAAGATACAAAGTGGTGGAAATATTAAATAAATAGAGAATTTTATTTCTAGGAAAGTGAGACATAACCATGTTGCAAACATAATGGAAACATACTTTCTGATAATAATTTTAATATAAGTATGCTATAGATAATGCTTAGAAAATATATTTAAAATATGTACTGTAATTTATGGTTAAAATTCAGCCAAATTTATCATTTCCTTAAGTTTAAGAATAATGTATATTCTGGCAGGTTACTTGTGTAAGAAATAGTAAGATTTCAGTGACGTTTAAAATTTTTTTCTCTGAAATTAAGCATAGTTAAAAAATAACAGCTGTGAAACAAAAGTCCTTCTTTGTGCCACATGCTTTAAATTCTGGAAGCTGAAGAGGGTTAAATGGAAACTTTCTATTCCTTACTTAAAAATAAATAAGCAAATTACTAAGAAGAAGAGTTTTTGGTTTTCAGAAAGCATGGCTATTTGTGGGTGTGATGTCATTTAAAGGAAATAAAGCCTAGAATGAAAGATTTATGTGTGTTGGTATTTCCTTAGGAATGATATCTGAAACCAGAGGGTTTTTTTTTTTTAAGCTGGGAAAGAATTAGACATTTTATATAGCAGAATTTCTGTGCTGAGAGATGAACCAATCCAAACCAGAAAGACCAGGTGCTGTCTGGCTCTCCCTGTGAGGTAGGGGGTGCAGGTGGGGCCACCACCAGGACTCCCAACTCTGGAAGTCTCCTATCAGACCATTCTGCCTTCATTCCACAGGTGTTTACTGAGGACCTGATGGGCAAGGCACTAGGCCTAACCCTTCTCGTTTTTTAAGAATTCTGACATAGCCATAGCAAATAATCATTATGAAAACTTTTCTAAAGCTAAAATAACCTTGCATTTGTTATTTTGCATTTTTTTTCCTATGTGTAACAATTCTAGGGTTTCACCCCATACTTCCACAGTAATAGTAAATGGGTTGTCCTCAGTGTTCTTCTGACATGAGCATCCCTGGTAGATGTTTGATTGTTTTCATTTTTCTCTGTGCCGTTCATCCCTAATGTGTTGCTGGGTAAGAGATGGTTTTCTGTGCAGAAATATTCTTTACAAAACTATTCCTGCGGATTTTCAGACCTAAAATTCATGCACACTTTCTTTGTGTATTAAATGTTTACTTTGTGATTGGAATACATTTTCTAATGAAGTTTCTTAATTAAAGAGGCTGCACACTAGGTCCTCAAGTAAAGAGCTGATGTCGCATGAGGGACACACCTGCTTTCTATGTTCTAAACGCCTTCTCAGAGCTGGACTCTTCCTCTCCTTCGGCCCTCTTGATCTTTCAGAAAATGCTAAATTCTACATTTGTGTTGTTTCCTTGTAGTTTTCATATAATCCGACATCACTCCAGCTATCTAACCTTTGTAGTAAAAGCTGTCTTATTGCCCAGTCAGCCTAACATAATATAACTCTTAGTAATTAACTTTACCCTCTGTTCGCTGCCTCACTTTGCACAGAATGACTCCTGTTTATTTCAGTTCCTTCTAGTATTTCTTTCCAAATCAGTCTCATTTTAAGATCAACATTTTCTCCAACATAGTCTTCAAAGAGATTTTTTTTTTTTTAATGGTGAACAGGTTGCAAGGACCTTGAATGTTTGGAATTCCACAGTTCCTGAGAGGGACAGAGGATAGCTGGGAGCCCATCATTAGCTCTCCTGCCTCTAGTGTCAGCTGGGACAGCTTTAGCTCCTTGTGATGTTCACTGAACACTCCCCATCTCCTGCACTTGCTCTTAGCCCTCTTATGGCTCAGTCTTTTCCTCCTCCATTCATTGGAAAGTCAGACACCCTCTTAACTTCCTTGGAGGCATTTTGCCCTTCCATTTGTAGTGAATTTGTGGGCGCTCATTTAGGTTTATTTAAAATGGATCCTTACTTGAGGATGAATGAATGGCCATGTCCATCTTGGGCCAATTTATAGACATTTTTAATTTTGTGTGTGTGTATGTATGTGTGTGTGTGTGCACGCGCACGCGCGTGCGTGCGTGTGTGAAAATTTTGCATGAAGATCGTATTCTCCCCATTGCAGAAGTGAGGTGCTGAGGGTAAGGGAGACTTAGTGGTTCTCATCTCTAGCTTCATATT
>NW_008360304.1:5146289-5178131 GCF_000622305.1 Nannospalax galili | reverse complement strand
TTTTTTTTACACTTACATATTTTAGTTTTGTTAATTTACATTTTTTGAGAATTTCATACACCACGAATACTGTATTTCCATCAATTCCACAATCCCTCTCCCCCCTCCAACTTCTTGTGTCCCCCATTCTTAACCTCTAAGAAAGGGAAAGCTGAATTTCAAAACCTCATGCTTCCACAATGAAGAAGTACCTTTTAATTGGGTTAAGTTTAGATAACGTAGACCAATAATCTTCACATAAAGTGCATTTCTTATAAAAAAATTAAATGGCAAGGCACATGTCATGCATGTTTTAAGGCCGTGGGTTTTCTTTGCTTAACTAAAAGATAAAAATTGGAAACACGGTTTTGTGTGCATGTTTCACACACCTGTTGAATGCTGACTTTTACTAGACCTGTCTCTAATGATGACAGCTCTGGAAAAGACAGACACGGTCTCTGCTCTCATAGATTTGTTATGTTAGAGGCTAATGAAGTCAGATATGGAAAACGAGCTGAGTTTCTTGTGAGAGGAAAGATTCAGATAACTAATAACCAGGACAAGGTAATCTCTACAAAGATAATCTTCAAATACATATATATTTCATGAAAAGAGTTCATGAAACTTGTTTTATGTACTCGTTCAACAAGCATGCGTCCCAGCTCACTACTTTGTAGGGCACAGTAGAACATACATACACACACACACACACACACACACACACACTGATACAGAGTGATCAGTGTTATAGAGAGATGAGTGCCGAAAGAGACACAGATAGATGTTGTTGATTCTTGGGGAGCAGAGATTATGCCACCTCCGGGACTGGATGAAGAGGAAAGTGAAGGAAACTATAGGAGTGATGGAAACATCAGTAGAATTTGTTCTTCTGTCTTTCCCGTGAAAGAAACTGCACACATCAACAAGTCTTATGTACTGTGTTGAAAATACTATCAATTTGTTCCATAATAATGAAACAGTGAAGGACTCAGTTTTTATTGTTTCTTAATGATCTATCCCTACTCTACCTGTGCATGAGAACACACACACACACACAGGCCCCCCTTTTTTATCTTTAAACAGGGTGAATTTGATTTGAAAAGCAGATGCTAACAATTTTTTATATTGTCTTGCAGTCTAGTCTCAGGTTAAACTTTATTCCCCTGAATTAAGTAGGGAGTTTTTGAAATGTATTGATATGAAATTAACAAAAAACAGATTTTTCCATAGTTCAGTTTTCTGAAGGCTTGATCAAGACAGAAATAAGGTGGCAAATTTATAATGAGCCTAAAGACTTTTATATAAAATTCATATGCAGTCCACAATAATTATAACTAATTATGTAATTTATAGTACATATAATGTATACACTCTTGATTTACAGTAATTATTCATACATTTATTTAAAAAAATAAGCTACAGTTCAAATACTTTTAACACTATTTGATTGCTTAACATTCACAGAACAAATACCCCAGTGTGCATGCTGTATTTTTAAGATGCACAGGAATTTAAAATGAAAAGCTGCTCCAGGAAATGAAAACTCAGACACCATTGCATTATCCTGATAACCCTTCCAGGGCTCCAGGAAGCATAGATGTTTGAATTGTGTGCAGTTAAGCCAGAACTCACGGATCATTTAACTTCCTCATAGTTTCAAAGTCAAAATTAAATCTTCCAATAAAAACATAATGAAAATATTGAGCATGCCATATTAGATAAGATTACCCCAAACAAAAAGGCAAAGGGGAAATTACTCCAGAGCAAACTTCAGGCCTATTGAAGGGGCAGTGAGGTGCCCCTTGGTGACATGCATGTATGCCTGCTCTCTTCACAGTCCGTGACTTAATTGGTAAAGTTGGTTGATATCTTTAGGAAATATGGATTATTTTCAGATTTTACAGTGTATTTCTCTTGCAGTTTCTCTGTTTTGGTTGATAGATTTTTGTTTGTTTTTCATGAGATGGCATTAAGGCAAGCATCCTACCATGCTTCTACTTTGTCAGGCTTTCCCTCACTTTCTTCTGTGAACTCTTACTCTCCCCTTGCCTTGTCACACCGTCCTTCCTTTTGCTGGCCTTTGGCTTTATTTTTTAGCAGCTGGTCTCACTTCCTGTGGACTTTGGCTTCTGCAGGCCTTGATGAGATGCCTTCTGGCAGGCCATGGTGAGAGGCCTTCTGTGGGTCTTGGTCACCGGTGGCCTTCTGTGGGTCTTGATGAGAGGCCTTCTATGACATGCTTTCGACTCTCTTTGCTGGTGAGTTCTTGGGTCGCTTCCATCAGAGGTCTAGAAATTTGAGCAGGGAGAAAGCCGTGTGCACACTGAATCAGCATCTTTTACATGAACGGCATGAGTCAAGGTTGTGTCATCTTTCTCGTGTTCCCTAGAGTCTCTGTGCCGACTCAGGTATCTTCAAACTCATTTAGAAAGCAAACCCAAAAGGACAAATTGAGATGAATACCATTTTGATTAGAACACTGGGATATTTAATTATAGGAAGTATGTGCATAAGGCTTTTTATCCCAAGTATGATATTTACTGCAAAAATTATAATACACTGAGATAGTTTCCAAAGTGGCCTTGTAGGAATGAGTGTCAGGATAGAGTGAAAGTTGTAGACTCCATATTCAACTCTGTTTAAATGATAGGGTTGGGAACTACTGCCCTTGGGATGTCTGGGCCACTTTCTATGTGGTGGTGATTTCTGACATTGGGATTCTCTGCAGAGAATCTTTCCTGAAGGATTCCCTCAACACCCCCACCCCCATCCTCATTTGAAAATCTGCACAGAGGGAATCAGATGTAGCCCATAACATCTTTTAACACCCTCTTGTGTATATGGAAAGTTCCTGCCTAGGCTAAAAATGTCTAGGAAGAAAATAACTTGAGTTTAACTCTGCCCTGGGCTTTATATTTAAAAAGCTAAGATAAGATCTTCGCTAAAATCCTTCTTTACATGTAGAATAATTTTAGTCCTCCTGATTGATGCTATCCTGTAGAAGTTTAGAGCATATGATTTTTGTGATCTGTCTCTCTCCTTCCTTCTTTCCTTCCTTCCCTTCCTCCCTCTTTCTCTTCTTCCCTCTCTCTCTTCCTTCTGTTTTTCAGTGCTGGAAACCAAATCCAGGACTTCATACATGCTGGGCAAGTGCTCTACTGCTGAGCTACACCCGCAGCCCAAGAGAGTATATATTATCTTAACTTCTGGGGAAACACCATTTTCAGTTGCTGTTCTACAGCTTAAAGACCTACAGCTAGTGGTGGTCTCTTAAGCTATCTATAAACCTGGTCAGCTGTCCTGAAAGTAGTCTGTGCTCTTCTGTAAAGAGCTGGCTTTTGGGATACCTGGCCAGTGACATAACAGAAGGCAGAATTTGTTCCACCCCACACTCTTAATTGTGGTTGTAAACTGTGGAGACAACACAAAGTTTTCTTTACCTGTTTTTAGTTGTGAAACAATTCTAGTGTCCTCTTATTTGTGGTAAATTATCTAAATTTAACAAATGTTAAATTTTAGAAATAGAATTTTAGAGTATAAATTAAAACAAAAATGAAGATAAGAGAAATGAGAGAGGCAGGTGTGAGTGGTGGCCTGGCCTTGTCTCCACCCAATGCAGACACTTTCCTTAGTTCAATTTATTATCATTCAAAAAATAGCTTTTCATTTCATACAACCTAAAATAGCTTATGAGATAATTTGCTTTGGAGTATTCAAATCAAATTCCCTATGAACCTGAAATCTCTTTGCTTCTGTAAATAATAAAAATTATTGGGATAAATAACTTGTTTAATTGAAATATGAATATCTCTGTGTGGAAATACAGGTTGATTTTTCCCCCCTTTCTATTATAGTGTTTCTCAGACCCCAGAGAAATTTGGAATCTATAGACCCACAGTTTACAATTCGGAGGAAGATGGAGCAAATGAGAGAAGAGAAAGAAGTGGTGGAGCAGCTCCGTGAGGTACCCGGGAATAGCTGTGGTTAAGTCGTATCATGCAGGGCTGCAGCAGCATTCTAGATTTTTTAAAAAGCAGCCTTGCAGACAATCCCAGTTGCAGTTCTAGCTAGGCTGCTTACTGTTTGATATCGGGCAAGTCACTTAACAGCCTTGAGTTCAGTTTCTCTTGGCATTAAAAACCCTTAAGTGCAGTTTGTGAAGACAATATGGATACTATATGCATACATATAAATTATAGCATTATAGCCGGGTGTGGAAGTGCATGCCTTTAGTCCCAGCACTCAGGAGGCAGAGGCAGGCAGATCTGTATGAGTTCAAGGTCAGCCTGGTCCACATAGTGAGTTCCAGGCCAGCTGGGGCTACAAAGAGTCCCTGTCTAAAAAAAAAAAAAAAATCACAGCATTATTTCAGTTCTGGTATACTGTAAAACAATGCCTGTCACATATTTGCTTAATAATAATATGTCATTAATTTAAAAGGGTTATTTATAGTTTTCCAAACTTTGTATTCCAAACTAGTCAGAGCTTTTGAATCAGTCCTGTAACAAGCAAACCATGTGAATTCTTACTGAAAATGAAGTCTTGCCCTGGATGCCATCAGTGATTTTCAGCTTAGTAGTGTCAGAGACTGGAACTGTCTGGTTCATTGTGCTGTGGCACAGTGAAGTTGCTTATGTATCCCCGAGGCTTTTTTGTCTGTATAGGAAAATACTGCATGTGTATATGGAAGTAACAGTGCAAGGTTCCTTTGCTGAGGAAGAAACTGATTGTTAAAGACAGCCTGTGAGTTCCTCACATTCAAAGAGAAATCCCATGACTGCGACCTCAGGGAGGATACAGAGTCTGTGTTAAAGTATCTCCTTTTTCTGACAGATGGTTGTTGGCCACCACCTATTGGTAGGCAGTGTTCTACAGATTGATATGACACTTACAGGCTATCCTAAAGAAATAGTAAAAGAAATATGCTGTTTCAAATAATAGTGAATTTAGCAAAGGAGCAGTAAATCCTCTAAATAAAAGTTAAATTGAGGCTGGAGAGATGGGCTCAGTGGCTAAGAGGTTCCCAGTACTTCCCAGAACCCATGTAACATCCTTAATCCAGTCCTAGGAGATCCCATCCCTCTTTTGGCCTCTGCAGGCATTGCATGACATAGGTGTGTTTAACATGCAGGCAAAGCACTCATACACATAAAATAAAGACAAATAAAAATTAATTAGTTAATAAAGGGTAGATCACCATCTTTATTACTGAAGGCGACACATTATAAATGGTGTAGCAGGTTGTTAGGAGGAACAAATTGTAAAAGAACAGTCCCTTACCAACTCATGCTGGCAGATTCAGCAAGCATGAGGGAGGGAAAAGTTGATTCCTTCACCCAGCCCATTTGGGTGTGGACTTGAAAGATAACAAAGTACAACATAAATCTCCAAAAGAAACATCCTATGGCTGGAGAGAGAGCACAGAGGTTAAGAACACCAGATACTCTTGCAGAGGACCCTGGTTAGGTTCCCAGCACCCACATGATGGATAAAAAAGTAACTCCAGTTCCAGGGGCTCCCTCACCCTCTTCTGGCCTCTACAGGCACTGTACACATGTGATGCATTCACATACATGTAGGCAAAACACTCATGTACATAAATAAAATAATAAAAAGTAGCATCCTATATTTTTATCCTAAACTTGAGCCATATTGATGATTTATGTTTTAATTTAATGATGTAGAATTAGAGACAGAATATCTTACAAAATTAGGTGTTTGAGACTGGGGAGATGATGTAAATGCTTGCCACACAAGCATGAGGAACTGAGTTCAATCTCTAAAACCCACGTAAAAAACTGGGTGTGTGCCAGGCATGGTGGCATACACCTTTAATCCCAGCACTGGAGAGGCAGAGGGAGGCTGATCTCTGTGAGACTGAGGCCAGCCTGCTCTACATAACGAGTTCTAGGCCAGGGAGACCCTGTCTCACAAAGCAAACAAAAAAAAAAAGAGTTGGGTGTGGTGGTAAGCAACTGTAGTTCCAGCTCGGGGTGGGGGGTGGGGGCGGCAGGGACAAGTGAATCTGTTAGGCTGGCTGGCTCGCAGAATCAGTGAAAGCCAGGTAAAAGAGATCCTGTCTCAAAAAATAAGTGGAGAGTGCTAGGGACAACACCTGAAGTAGACCTCTGACATTTACACACACACACATATACACACACACACCCTACCCCTGCTTACAAACATGGGATGCGTTCAACCCCCTACACTCCCTGCTGAAAGATGTCTGAGAGGAGCAGGTAAAGGCCCTTGCTGCCAGACTGATGACCTGAGTTTGATCCTTAGGACACATGATGGTAGAGACAACTCCCACAAGTTGTCCTCTGACCTCCACAAGTCACTATGCACATGAGTACCTGTACACACACATACACACACACACACACACACACACACACACACACACACACACACAAATTACGTTTCTACACACAGGACAGTTCTGAGAGATTTATGTAGCCCTATTATATGTACTTCTTCTCATGGGATTTTTGTTGTTGTTTTTCTTTATTGCAAATCACTAAATTAAGCCTTCCGTTCATAGCTATTATCCAGTTAAAAAGAGCTTCTTCTGCAAAGCAGAAACTTTTATTAGGGTTTAAAGTTGATTTCAGTACTTCTGCTTGCCAGAAGTGGAATGCACATGCCTCTATCTGTTCCTCCTACTAAACACATCTACTCAAGCTAAGTACCCTGCCAAGGGCAGGAGAAGGCAGGTTGCCTCTAGTCCTTGGAACTTAAGGCATGATATGGTGATGATCACTGTGGGTTTTCTTTCCACCTCACATATCTTTGGAGCCAAAGGAGCTAGAGACACCAATGGACACATTTATCTTTACTCTGTGTGTACATTTGTGCATGCTTGTCTGTATGAGCACCATGTGCATACAGTGACTGCGAAGGCCAGAAGAGGATGTCAGATTTCCTGAAACTAGAATTACAGATGGTTGTAAGCTGCCCTATGTAGGTGCTGGGAACTGAACCCAGGCCCTCTGCAAGAGCAGCAAGGGCTGTTAATGACTGAGCCATCTCTCCAGCCCCAGGACATAGATATTTTTTTAAAGAAAATTTCTACTGAAAGCCCACATCCTCTAGCCAAACAACTAGGAAATGGATAATCTAGCAAGACAGAAAACTTTTAGATAATTGTGGCACTGCTCCAACTAAACACCACAGCAAGGAAGCTGGTTTCACCATTGCTACTGTGACAGCAGAGGCTGAGTCAGGAAGCTAGACTCTATCCCACTAGAGTGGTATCAGAGAAGCTGAGACAGAAGCCAGAAATTCATCCCGCCACTAGTATGGAGCCTGTCTGCTCCCACAGTGCCCGTGGAGACTTGCGTAGAGCCTGGGCTCCCACTCCATGCAGCCAGAAGACATCTACTGTCCTGTCCCCTACCCTGGGACCAAGCAGAAATCCTAGACTTCTACATTCATCTGGCTTTTATTAGATGGGAGTCCCCCTTTCTGCACCAGGGCAATGTTCATAAATACACGTAGCTACAACAGAGTTTCAAGTAAGACCCAGAGTCTTATAACATAGTATGAAAAAGCCCAGGTTTCAGTTGAGAAATCACTCACCACATCAAGAACCAGGAGCACTATAAAGCAAATGCGAAAATGAGAGTCCACAGATGACCACTCTGACCTAGCAAGGATGTTAAAACTAATCTGAAAAAAAAACTGGAGAAGTAGCAGGAAAGGCCCTGGGTTTGACCCCAACACTGCAAGAAAGAAAAAAGAAGCCTAGAATTATGTGACAGATTTTCAAGTAGCTACAATGAAGACAGAGACACAGTGACCAATGACTAGCACAGTAACAGGAGAGACAGCGTTACAGTACAGGAGCAAAGAATTAGAAAATGTCAACAAGGAAACAGCTGTATATAAAGAAGAACTAGATGGAAATTGAGAACTGCAAGAGACCTTGTCCCAAATGCGAAACCCAGTGGTTGGTGCCACAGAGGAACAGAAATGACAATGGAAAGATGTGGAATGACAAGGGTAATAGAAAGGATTTTATCTGAGCAGCTGAGAGAAAGCAGATTGAACATGATGAACAGAGCCTGAGGGCACTGTGGGGGTAGAACACGTGATCTAAACTTATATCTAGAGAGTTCTAGAACAAAGAAAGGTAGAAGGAGGACAGTGGGTGCAGGTTAGGAGGACAGTGGGTGCAGCCAAATAGGGCAGCCTGAGTTTGCAGATGGCATATGAAACCTCTCTGCATGGTTTCCTAATTATGTGTATCTGTGTGTCTTTGTCCTAGTTTGGCTTCCTGTTGCTGTAATAAAACGTTGACCAAAAGCAACTTGGAGGGGACAGGGTTTTTTGGCTTATACTTCCACATCATGCCCCATCACTGAGGGACCTCAGGGCAGGAAGCTGGAGGCAGGAACTGAAGCAGAGACTACGGAGGAATGCTGCTTACTGGCTTGCAACCCTGGCTTGCTCAGCTCCCTTTCTTATATGACCCAGCCCACCTGCCCAGGGTTGGCATTGCCCACAGTGGGCTGGGCACCCCCACATCAGTTAGCAGTTAATAAAATGCCTCACAGACATGCAGACAGGTCGATGCAAAGGAGGAAATTCCTCAGCTGAAGGTCCCTTTTGCCAGGTGAATCAAGTTTAGATAAAGTTGACAAAAATTAACCAGCACAGTGTGAGTGTGAATATGTACACATAAGTGCAATCCATGAGGGTCAGGAGAAGATATCAGATCCTCTGGGACTGGAGTTACAGGCACTTGTGAGCTGCCTGCACATGGGTCCTGGAGACTGAACTTCAGTCCTCTGGAAGAGCAGTGCTTGTCTTACCCATGAGCCATTGCTTCTGCTCCTCAAGTTTAATTTTAAAAATAAGGACAATAATTAACTTCTCAACTACAACAAGGTAAAAGAGGAAAGCTTCCCTTACTTTCCTTTGTACCCCCATGCAACCTGTCGGAGCCAGTCAAGTTTGGTTTTTATTTATCAGTTCATTATGTTTTTATAGTCTCATAGCCAAGGCTGAGAAAATATTCAACTTAAGAAGTTCAAACTGGATATGGTGACACATGCCTGAAATCATCCTTAGCTACACGGGGAGTTTGACACAAGACCCTGTCTTGAAAACAAACAAAAAAATGATTTCTCTATATGTTATTTTAATTGAAGCATTTCAATTCAGTGGAGGCCAGGAGAAGACATCAGATCCCCTGGGGCTGGAGAACATAACTGAATCTGTTCTTCTACAGAGGAAGGTTTTGTTTACATTGTTTGAAAACATTTAACTCAAGTCAGCATTTCGCGGACGTCCTCTGTGTATATGTGGGTGCACGTACATGTGTACACGTGTATACAGAGGCCAGAGGATCACTTTAGGTGTTATTCCTCAGGTGTCATTTACCATTTTGTTTTTGAGACAGGGTCTCTTACTGGCCTGGAACTTGCTGAGTATGCTAGGCTGACTGGCTAGGGAGCCCTAGGAATCCTGTCTTTGTTAGTGCTGGGATTATAAGCATATACTACCATGCCAGACTTTTTCTTTTAAACTGTAGGTGCTAGGATTGAACTCAAGTCTTTGTAATCACTTTAATGTTTGAGTCATCTCCCAGCTCCAGATATGCTTATCTTTGTCCCCTTTCTGAGAATACACTTTAGTTCATAAATACTTATAACCGCAGCATCTGGCTCCTCTGTTTCTCTCCCCACCTCCCAGAGCATTGAGATGAGGCTGAAGGTAACATTGCATGAAGACCTGGGGGCAGCGCTCATGGATGGAGTGGTGCTCTGCCACCTGGCCAATCACATCCGCCCACGGTCTGTCGCCAGCATCCATGTCCCCTCACCTGCGGTTGTAAGTACTGCCCTGGAAGGGAAAACTGACCAAACAGGGTCTTTTTTGGACAGAACTTTTCTGTTGGGCCCAAAACAACTAGAAAGAGAGAACAAAGGGAAGGGTCTGAGGAAATAGCATTTTCACTAATGGGAAAATATTTAAAACCTGGTATGGAAAAGACAGTAACTATCTCAAATGTGAATTTAAAGACATTACCAATTGATATGCTAGTTATAAGACCATAAGAGATAAAAATTCATTTCTCATATAGGGTTATTTTAAAAGTTAAATGCCTTCTCAGAAAGCTATTGGATTGGCATCTTCTAAGTGAACTGTCTCTCTTTCTCAATAAGGTGTCCCTGTGTATTCACTATGTATCCTAAGCTGGCCCTGAACTTACCTCCTGCCTCAACCTCCCCAGTGCTGGGATTACTGGTTGGAATCTCTTTGTATTTATCACTGGGGACTTAGAAAAGCTTATGAAGATACGTCATCTGTGGAAAATATCATTAATAGCCTGTCAGCCAGAAGTCAGTCACCTAGTCCTTCTTGCCCCTTGCCTACTTCTTTCCCTTTCTTCCTTTGCCAAGGATCCAACCACAGGGCCACAGTCTGATAAGCAAGTGCTCCCCTACTGAGCTACATACACCCTAGAAATCACAGAGTCTCTTACAGACCAGAGACCCTAAGAGTCGGAGAATCAGAGATATATACTCTTGTCTTTGAAGCCGAGAGAGGGTTTAAACAAACAAGAGTAGAAAGAGTTTGTACCCACAGATTTGCTGTGTTAGGGAAAGTTACAGAGTTCAGGAGCTAAGAATGTAAGGTTGGATTAAAATTCCAGATCTATTTCTAAAGCCATAAGACTTTGAGCAAGTTGCATCCTCTCTTTAGCATGATTTTCTCTTCCATATGATAGACCTGTTCTTGTGAAGATGACATGAGGTACTAGACAGACTAGACATTGCTGACATCTGTGTTTATATATAGCAGACTTTCAGAAGCAGAGCTACTAATCTCAAGGCATAATTCTGACCATGTAATCAGTATGTTGGGAGGCCGCTTGTGTGAAGCCTCCCTTCCTCCCCCAGAAGACCTTGTGAAGGCCTTGTTTATCCGACTTTCCTTTCTGTTGGCAGCAGAAAGATTAGCTGATGATCCCATTTCAGCTGTTAGTGCCTTTCCTATAATATCAATCTGTTTTTTTTTCCTTTCCAAAGTTGAACCACTTTTTTGCCCCAGAAACAAGATAAAGGGGAGACCAGTATGGCTTCTCTTTGAAATCTGCCTCTAGCAACCTTAACATAGAACAGTGAGTTCCAGTCTGATAATAGACTGTAGAACTCACCAGTATCTTCTTGTTGTTGTTAAGACATTTTTATCTTTTGATTATATATGCTTATGTGTGTCTATGTGCACATGTGTGCAGGTGCCTGTGGAGGCCAGAAGAGGGAGTCAGATCTCTTGGAGCTAGAGTTCAAGGCCTGATATGGGCACTAAACCCAGGTCCCCTGAGGGCAGTGTACGCTCTTAACCGCTGAACCATCTCTCCAGCCCCTCACCAGTATCTTTTATGGTTAGATTCCAAACTGACAAAGTCATCTGAGCAGTGTGCCACACTGTCACTGGATTTCTCAGATTCCTCTGTCTGTAACTGGAATGTGCACTGTGATCATGCAGGGTGTTAGAGGACATTAAGAATCAGGAGCCTGTACACTTTGTTATTTTACTAGAAAAAATGTTGTACATTTAAAGAAATGTTTTCATTTTCTCTACTTCCTTTTTAAATAAATTTTTCTTAATTGGAAAATAGAGCTTGGTTGAAGAAAATAACAGAAAACAGGAAAAATAAGTGATCCTTTTCCTACCATCAAAAGAGGAAATACATTTGTGTTTTTAATGTGTTCCTCTCATACACTATTTAGTAGTATTTAAAGTTTATGAAAGTCCAGATTTTCTGTGTTATTAACATTTTTCCTAAATTTCCAATTTACCAATTGTGCTATTGTGTTATAGGTTTCTGTTTAGAAGTGCAGTTTGCTTCTAAATGTCCCCTTACCGGAAATTCTTCTGTGAGCTTCTTGGAGTATTTTTCTTATTACATGTTTATTTATCCTGTGTGTGTCTATATAGACACGCATTTGCCATAGCATGTGTGTGGAGGTCAGAGGACAACTTGTAAGAATCAGTTCTCCTCTCTCATCATGTGGGTCCGGGGTCTGAACTCAAATCATTGGGCATGGTGGCAGGTACCTTTGCCTGCTGAGCCATATTGCTGGCCTCGAAATGGTTTTTGATGGACCCAGCCCTGCTATAGCGATAGAACCTGCACCCATGGTACCTGTTACCCTCCCCTCCACAGCTCAACCACTGTTTTCTACTGCCTCAGTGTTTACAGGAGGTGAACTTTCCTTGACTCCTTAGACCTGGGTTTCCTTGTCTTTTTTTTCTTATAGCACACACACCACCATTAGGAACTACCCTGTGTTATTACATAGCTTCTTTCAACCTGTTAATGTTTCCAACTAAACTGGAGTCAAGTGGCCATAAAGTTTATGTCTTTTGATTCTACCATTGTGTCGTTAGCACTAAATATAGCATGTGGCACAGAATACACAATAAATACAGTTGTGTCTCCACTGTCATTGATGACGAGGATTCCTGTCCTTTCAATATTACTACCATCATTAAGTTTTCTGATTTTTCATTCATGAGTTTAATGTGCATTGAAAATTTTTTTGATTTATTTTTACTTTATATGAGTGTTATGCCTACATATATCTAAGTTCACCCATGTTGTGCAGTGCCCAGAGAAGACAGAGGAAGGTGTTAGATCCCCTGGAACTAGAGTTGCAGATGGTTGTTAGCTACCACATGGGCACTGGGATTTGAACCTTGGTCTTCTGCAAGAGCAGCTGGTGCTCTTAACCACTGAGCTACCTCTCCAGCACCATAATGTGCATTCTTTTTTAATGCCAAGCTAAGGGAATGTAGTGTAGAGTCACTGCCATTGTCATTGTGCTGAGAATTTTCCTTGGTGGGGGTGAGTTTCTTCAGTTTTTGAGAATTTGATAAGCAAAACATAGGCATCCCAGTCAGTGTAATTAATGTGATTTTTGATGCTTTGACCAATGGTGAGGATGAACTCTTGGCCATCATCACAAATGCTTCCCTATCTAAGGCTTTAAGTGAGCTTCCTTTTCCCAAGAGGGGAAGGCATTTTTATGTTACTTGAAGAACCCGTTCCATGTACTTCTGTGATAACTGAGAACGATGTGGGGCATTACTGGGGTTTCAGAATAGCTCCTCTTGAACAATAAGTACATGAAGGAAGATTATGGACCCCCAGGATCAGAGACCAATGCTAGGTCTCCTGGTACCCCATCTGTTTCATCTAGAATCTCCTCCTCTCTGTTCCCATGTTCTTTCTGTTCTTAATGCTGGGATGTGCTTCATATAGCCATCCTACCCTAGGACATTCAGGGCAGGCAATGGCAAGACCACCCACAGCTGTGGGCTGTGTCTTCTATGGCTCATATTGAGGGGACTTCCTCTCTAGCTAAGTTGGACAGTGTTTGTTTAGTCTCTAGACTAAGTTGTTTGACATAGTAATAGGTAGCTTTACCTGCTTACTTTTCTCTGTTCACAAAATAAGGCTTTTTGTTTTTTTGTTTTTTTTTTTAAACAAACAACAACAATAAAAAACAAAGAAACAAAAAAAACAATCTTTCCACTGGAGAATTGAGGTCAGTCATATTTCTTGTTTTTCTTTTTAACATTTTTTCAATTTTTATTTTTATTTTATATGTATGAGTGTTTTGCCTGCATGTGTATAAGTATACCCATGTCGTGCAATGCTCACGGGGGCCAGAAGAAGGCACTGGATCCTGGAACTGGAGATATAGATGGTTGTTAGCTGCCATATGGGTGCTGGGAACTAAACCCAGGTCCTCTGGAAGAAGAGTCAGTACTCAACCATGGAGGCATCTCTCCAGCCCCTTGCTTTCCTTTTTAAGGGAATTAAGAGTGGAACGTTAAAATTTAGCAAGCGTTTAAAATTTACTGTGGAAAAATTATCAAGTATGATTCCAATGAATCTGTTACCCATCGCACACCTGCAGTGTCATCTGAAGAGAAGGTAATTGCAGCTGTGGAAGGCTTTGGGTTGCGTTCTGAACATATACTGTTTTTAGTGCTGTTTACCTTTTTGTTTTGTTCTGATTAAACCTTGTTTTGGTGAGGAGACAATTAAGCAGCCCGGTGAATTTAAACCTTCCATATAGACATGCATTTGTTGTTGAGGTATATTTTTAGGTGAACTAAAGGGTTATTCAACAGTTATAACCCCATAAAAACTACATGTGTATATGTATGTGTGTATGCATATATAGATGGATATACATGCCTACATAAATAAGCAAAAAACTGCATAGATATATGCTGGCATATTAGCCTTATATATATCTGTATAAACACTTATATAACTACCTATATGTGTCTGAATCTGTGTATGCATGCACACACACACACACACACACACACACACACAAACACATAGTATCTACAAGAACATGACCCAAAATATTAAGGTTTTTAATCTCTAGGTTGCTGTTTCTGGATAATTTTTATTATAATAATGTTATTTCTGTGTGTTTGCATTTCTAGCCCAAACTTAGTATGGCCAAATGCAGAAGAAATGTGGAAAATTTTTTGGAAGCCTGCCGAAAACTTGGAGTACCAGAGGTAACATCAGACTTAGTTCAAATAACCATATTTTAGTAAAAACAGTGTGAACAATTGAATAGATATAAGGCTTTATACATCTTTTTGTTGTTGTTTGACTCAATCTTTTTCAAGGAATAGCCTTGAGTAAGTTAGGTAAATTTGAATTTAAATTGTTCTATCTCAATGAAATTAAAGTGGCTTTATATAGTATGTTCAGTGATGAGGAAAAAGGGAAAATAATTTCATTAAGGTTTTGAAATAAATGTGAAACCCAAACTTTAAAAAAACCCAACTAATCAGCTAATTTAAATTAATGAGAGTCAGTAGATTCTCTAAGAGCAGAAATTGCTGAGGCTGCAAGGGACTCTCCGACCAGTTCCACAGAGTAGCTAAGTGCTGCTGATTGGAGCAGGGCTTCCTCAGCCCAGGCTGTTAGGCAGAGGCCTATGTTGCTGCTGACTGCTCGTGTTAATTCCTCTGGTTGCATTTTGAGTGTGCAAGTCAACTAATATTCACTGAAAATACAATGATTGTTATTATCACTAATGATAATGATGCATGTGGCTTTGCAGGTTGTTAACTACGTTTTGGGGGTATCCTTGTGCTGTCAGCCTGTACTGGCTGTTTTCTGCCTAATTGTACAGTTGTTACGTGTTCCTCTCCCAGGCTCATCCTCAAACAGGTGTTTGATTTGGGGACTTTTTAGAGATTTTGTTGCTCTTAGCATTAAATGACTTCAGGATTTAGGGAGTAGCTATGTGAATTAAGAAGTTTTTATCATTATGCTAAACAGAAATGAATAGAAATTATATTTCTTATGCGTTCTGTCTCTCCTATGACTCAGAGATAAAGCAAGCTTAAGAGAAAAAAACAACTACTCTTGTAAGAAATTCTGAACATGTGAATCACATATGGATGGAATTCTGCACAATGTTGTTAACGTTGACAAAGCTCTCTTTTCCTGTCCTTCTTCCTCCTCCCGTATTTCAGCTTGGGAAAGGATACAGCTTAGGGGAAGGATTCTAACATTACTTAAGGAAAAAGAAAACATTATTAAAACATTCTTAAGTCAGAGCTGTATCAATGAAAAGAGACTTAGGAATTCAGTTTTTTTAAAAATCTAATTTTTATAGAATGGCCAAAATGTCTTTGTGATCTGTTCTTCCTTCAATTCTGTTAATCTGTGCGTCCGCGTTGTCTGTGTGCATTCCATATTGCATATAAACTCTTGGCTTTAAATATGTCACTATACACTTTTCCCTAATAATTTGATTCTGTCACGGGACAGGTAGAATTCCCTTGTGTAAATCAGAACTCTTGTGCCCAGTTTCCAATGATAAACTATTTGGGTCTGTGCTACAAGCCCTGATGCGTTATGAACTCATTCTCAGCAACACTGTTTCTCCGCTTATCAATGGCACAGCATGGAATGTGAGCACCCTCACCCACTTCTGTAAGTGAAGGCTGGTAACTGAATTTCCTTTTATAGTGGAAAAAGGAAATTGAAGTTCTATAAAAATGCAGAGCAAGGTCTAAATTATGCCTCTGTCCTGGTGCTCCAGCCTGATGGGCAGCTCATAATTCCCAAGAAGGTCGGACAGTGAGTGACAGTTTTGCCAGTGTTCCAATATTTCGTTACTTCTTTTAAAAAAATTTTATTTACTTTTATGTGTATGAGTATATTGCCTGCATATATGTAAATGCACAGCATCATGCAATGCTTATGGAGGTCACAGAGGTCAGAAGAGGGGGCATCAGATTCCCTGGGAACTAGAGTTCATGCAGTTAGCCACAATGTGGGTTTTGGGACTCTAACCCAGGCCCTCTACAAGAGCAGCCAGTGTGCTCTTTGCCACTGGGCCATCTCTCCAGCCCCTATTTTTAAAGTTATAAGTGATTTGCAAGTCTACAGTCTGTGTGTCTGTGTGTCTGTTTGTGTATCTATCCTTGTGGATAATCCAATAGCATTTTACTGGTGATTAGAGTTATCAATAACTCTGTGGTCACTGCTACTGGGAAAAAAATATTTATTAACAACTAAAATTCTCTAGAGAGAATTTTGAAGTAAGGAAGGTATGCTCTAATGGAAAACTGGAAATTCCCCATTGGAGGTAATTAGCAAATCTTCCTGCTTGCTCTAAGCAGAATATTTTCATTTCACAAAATGCACGAGGGAACAGTTCGTGCAGGGAGATCACAGAATGAAACTGTGGAGTCCAATGTCTTCCTTCTTTCCTTTTCCCTTCTTGAAGTAGTTGATGTTTGCATGTGCCTGTGGCCCAGTATAACTAATGATTTATTCTAAAAAGATAATTGTATCAAAGGAATACTTGTAGAAATTCACTATCTACAATTAGATATTTAAAAACACTTGTTACCAAAAAAATATAGAGACCTTACATCATTGCATTGAACTATTTGAATAACAAAATATTTATTGGTTTCTCAGCTGTAAACATAGTTGATCCTCTCCACTCACACACACACACACACACACACACACACACACACACGATTGCATGCGCGTTCCATGAAGATCTTGAACTGTGAATTTTTAGGCTAAATTTCTAATAATAACCTGTCTATACAGACTAAAAGTGAGAGCTGTGCTCCAAGACTTTACTCATTCCCCTCAATGATCAAATCACCATTTGAACCTACAACCTAAAATCAGGGCAAGTAGTTTTCATAATTTATCAGGTTCATAGGGTTAGACATGAGCTGAGCAGATAAATTTAAATAATGTTATGCAAATGATGCAGAGGGAATAATTTTGAAATCATTCCAATTGTTATTGTTTCTTACATTTTTTAATATAATCCCAGATGTTTACAGCTAAATCCTCAGAACCAGGCTGTGGTCTGTTGAATAGCCAGGATATGTCCCCGTGCAGGATGTGGTAAGACAGCACTTCAACCCAATGAATAAATAGTAGAGGGTATGGGTGAAACTGTCCTCCAGTGGCCTGTTAAGCCCACTTCTTACAATAGGGTAGGAAAGAATGGTTCTGAGGTGGCTCCTGTGCACAAATGGCTTCTTCGGTGGACTAGATTCAGAACTGTAGGCACTGCCAGGCAGATGCTGGAGAGTCAAACTGTGTGGCTGATCTGTGTGTAAGCTTTACCTTGGTCTTGAGGACAGTGCTTAGTGGGCTGCTAAATCCTCAGGATAGATTCTATCACTCAAGATATGAACCTGGTTAGGCCTTGGATTCATGATGCTATTTATATACATCTTAGCTTCCTCTGTCATTTCTGAGTTGGCCTGGCCCTTCCTAGCCTCTGCTTTGCACACAGAAGATTCATTGTTGGCTGTCATTCCAAAGTTTAGACTATTTTAGGAATCTAACTACTAATTTCTCAGGTTTAGAGAAGTCTCTGATTATGAAGCATCGAAAGTATTACACAACAGGGGCTGGAGAGATGGCTCAGCGGTTAAGAGCACAGGCTGCTCTTACAGAAGACCCAGGTTCGAATCCCAGCATCCACATGGCAGCTAACAATCATCTGTGACTCCAGTTTCAGGGGATCCAATGCCCTCTTCTGCCCTCTGTGGGCACTGCATGACATGGGTGCACTTATATGCATGCAGGCATAACACATAAAATAAAAAAAATAAATAAAAGAAAATTTAAGTGTTAGACAACAGATATTTATTTGGTTCACTGAGGAAATGTTTCTGCCTCATTTTAAGTAAGTAGCCTTGGTCCTAGGACCCTTAGGAATAAAGTGTTTAGCTTAGCAGAGGTTCCTGTTTAGATGGCGGGGGAAGGGAGTAGATTTGGAGAAGAAAGTTACTTTATTTTCTCACTGCCCAGCCTTGCCCTTCATTACTGTCACTAGATAGGAAGCAGAGAAGAAAGTTAAGACAGAGATGAGTTGGCAGCAGAGAGGACACCTTGGCAGGCAGAAGCCTGTCCTGCCTAGCTGGCAGCGTGTCCCTTCAGGAGGCCACTGTTTTTCATTCCATATCTACAAGGAAAGACCACTGGATGGACCTCAGTTTCTACACTAACTAGAACTAAAAATAAAATTCTAATTTACACTCATATGCTAACAGTGATTGTGTTGATGTAGGCATAATTATATTGGATGTTTTCTACTTTTTAGTACCTTTTAGTATTTGGACTTCTGTTGTGTTTTATGAGATTTTCTGCTTAAAAGTAATAAAAACTTCCTACTTTATACCTGTTGTGAAAGTTTAGGAAATTATACATATGTAGCTTATCAGAACATTTGTTATTGAAGGGCACTGTGGAAATTGAAGCTACAGTTTTGTTTTCATTTTGAAGGGAAATGAGTCTCATCTTTTTTGAGCTTGTGTCTCTTTTTTTTGCCACAAATCAATGACTTTAGTATCAATTTAAATCATAACTAACACTTTTTTTGGGTGGAAGTGAGATTCTTATTAAGATACTCATTTTCATTCTGTCTTTATATTGGTTAATTCTTTTTAAAGATGTATTTATTTTTATTTGATGTGCATGAGTGTCTTGCCTGGATGTATGTAAGTGTACCACCACATATGTGCCTGGTTCCTGCAGAGGCCAGAAGTATTGAATCCCCTGGAACTGGAGTTAAAGATGGTTTTGAGCCACCATGTGGGTGCTGGGAACTGAACACAGATTCTCTGGAAGAGTAGCAAGTGCACTTAACTGCTGAGCCATCTCTCCAGCCCCTGTGTTTGCTAATTCTGAGATTGAATAACCAGAGCTGCGAGCCAACAAGCTTATTATACCAATTTGTTGATCTTGATTTTTGGGAAAGCCTGGCTCTAATATGTACAATCTGCTCATCTTTTTTATTTTTGATTCCGGGCAAGAGGGTGCTGGATAGCTTTCTGTCCTAGTTTGTTTCTCCATTGCTGTGACAAAACACTGTGACCAATACCAACTTGGGGAGGAAAGGGTTTATTTAGCTTACATCTCCCGGGTCACAGTTCATCCAGGAGTCCAAGGTAGGAACTCAGGACAGGATCCTGGAGGCAGGAGCTGGAGCACAGGCCATGGAGGGGGGCTGCTTACTGGCTTGCTCCCCTGGCCCCTGCTCAGCCTGCTTTCTTATGTAACACAGGCCCATCTGCCCAGGGGGTGGCACCACCCACAGTGGGCTGGGCCCTCCCACATCACTCAACAATCAAGAAGATGTCCCTTAGACATGGCCACAGGCCAGTCCAATAGAGGCAATTCCCCAATTGAGGCTCTCTCAACTCAGGTGTATCAAATTGACACTAAAGCTATCCAGCACTGAGGTGGGGGGGGCGGGGGCGGGGGGGGTGCATGTGAGTACAGTTGCTTGCTAAGGCCAGAAGAGTGTATCAGATCCTCTAGAGTTATGAGCCGCCCAATATAAGTGCTAAGAACAGGACTTCGGTCCTCTGCAATAGCAGTCTATGCACTTAACCATTGAACTATTTCTGTAGCTCTATCAGTTTATCTTTTTATTAGTATGCACTTACTCTTTATATAAACATCCATATCCAGATGGGTGCCTCCTGCTTACCTCTGGTCAGTAGCCTGGCAGCCTTTCTACATCCATAAGTTGAGAACAAATCATCTTAGAGGGTTTTTAAATTTAAGGACCTTTTTTTTAAAAAAAGTGAGGGAGGGAGGGAGGGAGGAAGGAAGGAAGGAAGGAAGGAAGGAAGGAAGGAAGGAAGGAAGGAAGGAAGGAAGGAAGGAAGAAAGGAAGGAAGAAAGAAAAAACAGGATCTCTCTGTAGCCCCAGCTGACCTGGAACTTACTATGTAGACCAGGCTGGCCTTGATATCACAGAGATTCACCTGCCTGTGCCTCCCAACTCTGGGATTAAAGTGTACATCCCCACACCCGTCAAATTTAAGGACATTTTAAATTTCATTTCAGAAACACTCATTTAGCTCTTTTCTTCAGATGGCTGACCACCTTGCTCTTCTGTTTGTGTGTGTGTGTGTGTGTGTGTGTGTGTGTGTGTGTGTGTAGGCATACGGGAAAATTTAAAACAGACCCAATTTTTAACCATAAAATTACATATATAGATAAATTAGCTTAACAATATTAGAGTTACCCTCTAAGTTCTTAAATTGTCAGTTATCATATATTTGGAAAGAATTGAAAATCCTTTCCCATCTTCCTCTCATCCCATCCAGACTATACCTTGTCAATGAATTGAGGCTTTAAACTTTTGGAGTGACCACTGATATGCTTGTACTATGATATTTTCAATTAAAATACTTTACAAGCATATTGATTTATAAAGTTGAATTATGTTTATGTAAAAGTATTCCAATTTTCTAAATAAAATTTCTTGCCTAGATAATGCTTAGCTCTTAGAATTTATCCTGTATGGTATAAATAGTCTTCAGGGGCTGGAGAGATGGCTCAGCAGTTAAGAACACCAGTTTTTCTTGCAGAAGACCAGGGTTCGAATCCCAGCACCCACATGGTAGCTAACAACTATCCGTAATGCCAGTTCCAGGGGATCTGATGGCCTCTTCTGTCCTTTGTGGGCATTGCACGACACGGGTGCACTTACCTACCTACATGAAGGTAATACACTCATACACACAAAATAAAAATAATAAGTAAAATATTTTTTAAAAATAGTCTTTAAATATTCCATAAAAGAGAAAGAGAAGGAACAGTTCTAACTCATTCTACAAAGCCAATATTACCCTGATATTAAAACTGGATAAGACACAACATAAAATGGAACCCACAGACCAGTTTTTCCTCAATAGAATACTTGTAAAACAAATTCAACACCTTACTACAAATGTAATACTTCATTATCACATTGGGTTCATTCTAGGGCTTCAAGGATGGTTCAACATATGCCAGTCAGTCAGTATAATATAGCCTAGGTGTCCAGCAGCAGATGAATGGATAAGGCAAATGTGAGATATACACATGAAGTTTCTATTCATCAATGGAGAAGAACGAAATTATATCATTTGCTAGAAAATATGTATAATTGGAGATAATCATTTTGAGCAAAATAAGCTAGACTTAGAATGACTGATATGGCATGTTTTTTTTTCCTCATATGCAGGATCTAGCTAAACAAAAATTTTAAAATGAGAGTAGAGGGGGAGTCTTCAAGGGAAGAAGGGGACCAGCTAGAGGGTGATTATGACTCAAATCCATCATATATGAGGGTGAAAAAGTCAGAGAGGTACATATGCTGATGTATGCCAATAAAAAACATCTTAAAAGAATTTTGACTGACACCCAGATATTTGAAACTAGTCCTGTTGCCAGACCTGTCTATCTTCTGTTAGTAAACCCATAGTGTTTGGGGAGCCTGGTCAATCTTTTAGTAGTAAGTTCGGTCACATACTTCTGTTTCTTTTAAGCTGATTAGACTCAGCTGATTGCGACTTTTGTTCTCTATAATAAGAAATAGCATCCACACGTGCCTCGGAATAGTTCTGTGTGAATTAACTGTTTTTCAAATGTTTTCAGTCATTACAAATACTCTATAAAAAAGGAGAGAAGTTTTGCCTCTCTGTAAATTTCCCGCGTTAGTATTCTCCAATTTAATTTTCAGTGATGAAAGTATATTCTAAGCTCGGAATCTCTCTCATAAGGGCTAATTTGGGGGAAGCACAAAGGGTCAGAAAACTCCAAGTTCCCTTAGGCATTTCCTCCATGGTTAATATGACAGCCTCCTTTCCAGGGTTGGAGCTGCTGGCTGCTGGCTCCATGACAAAGGACTGAGTCAGAGACCAGTTTTCAGGCAGATACCGCAGACCACCAACATTCCACCCGGCAATTGTAATTTGCCTGCCAACCAGGCTTAGTTCCACTCATTTTTCTTAGAGATCATGATTTAACTTAAACCACTGTAGCCTGAGACGCTACACCTCTCCTGCGGTAATTAGGCCTGGTTTCTGTGATGTCATGGAATTGTTTCCTCCATGAAAAGAATGGTCTGTGTTGCCAACCTCCCTAAAAACTGTACTGTTGAGTGTGCCTACCTCATTTGAATAAGTACCCTAAAAACTTCACAGCGGTCTGACTCCCTGTCCCTAGATGGTACTCCTGGGCAGTGGACTGGTATGCTCCTAGTGTTCTGGCTGGAGATAGAATGACTTGCTTGGTTTTTTGTTGCTCTTTGTTTTGGTTGTTGTTTGTTAACAGTTTCGCTATGTATCCAGGCTGGCCTCAAATTCTCACTCCTCCTGCCTCAGCCTCAGGGGCTAGGATCATAAGTGTATATGCCACTGCTCCTGGCAAAATGATTTGCTTCTAACATGTAAATGCTCTGTGAAAATTGCATTTCAGTTTGTGTTTAAATCTTCTGTTTTGTCTGCTTTTCTGAGACTTCACTGGTTAAGTACAGCATTGCAATAGAAAGCTTGCTTTTTCAATGTAGAAAAACAATTTACTCCATTATAAACAGTGACACAGTAACACGTCTGATGGTAAAATAGATCAACCACAGTGAAGAGGGTATCAAACTCTGGTGGTGAAGGACTAACCCCTTAAAAAAAGCAACTCGTATCAAGGATTAATTTATTTTATAAAAATAAATATAAACTGTCAATTCACTCTCAACTTGAAAGTTTAACTGTTATATAACTAACTGCCAGGTAAAAACATACATCTTGAGGCTGGAGAAATGGCTCAGCACTTAAGAGATGCTCTTGCAGAGGACCTGAGTTCAGTTCCCAGCACCCACGTGGGAACCAACAACAGCGGTAACTCCGGTGCCAGAATATCCAGTGCCTTCTTCTGGCATTCATGGGTATTGGTATTGCACTGCACATGGTGTACTTAAATACATGGAGCAAGTTGCTCATACACATACAATAAAAAATAATTTTAAAAATTATCAGACATCTTCATAACTTGGTGGTCCAAAGTTTTTTAAAAAACACAATAAAGTTCATTTGCAGAAGGGAAAGAATAATATGAAAACAGCTCAAGAAATACATTTTGAGCAAAAGCAAAACAAAACAAAACACTAAGGAGGGGAAGGGGGAGCATGTAGGGCTTAACTGAAGAATCCAAGAGGAAACTGGGCCACATAGAAAAATGCGTCCTGGAGAGTCTTGTGAGGACCATATAGTAGGAATCTGTATGACTTGAACCTCCCCTAATTCCTGAATGAAAATGACATCTTGTAATATTTATATTTCATGGTTTAGCCATCCATTAAAGTGTCTTGGTGCTCTTCCATATTCACTCTAGCCTTTACTTACAGAGCCTGACAAACTTGGGAACATAGCTTAAGGAGAAAAATAATCATACATAATATGCCCCATTTCTGCAGCTACTTTAAACCTGGGGTTTGTTACTAGAAAATTTCTGAAGAACATTTAAGTGTCTGTGCTTTATTGAATTAAGACGTGTACTTAAGATTTAGAAAGCACACACTGTTTGGGCTCATAGGATTACTGGTGGCACCTATTATAGAGGGCTAGCAGAGCAAAATCTGTGTCTCAAACTGGTGTTAAATCCATCTCAGGGTTCTGAGGAAAACAAGAGGTGCCTAAAATCACACATGCAGGAATGCCAGGGTCCTTGTCCTGGATCTACACTTCCTTTGTTAGTGTTCTCAGCCATCTGCCACACTTGCTTGGTATTGTCTTCTGATACAGAACAAATCACCCAAGGTTCACTGGGGACTCCAGGAGACATCAGAGATCTTGGCAGTGTGACCTCCATGAAGGTGGTGGTCACATCACTGGTAGGCCATCTTCTACATCTTTCTGGGGACTGTTCTCCAATTTTACTTAAATCCCAGATATTCAGTCTATGATCAATACCGCTGGGAGCCAAAATAGTCTCATTGTGAAGTGAACACTGAATTTGGAATATTTCATCCTTACGTGAGTCAAACAAATGAAACCCGAGTTTCAGATTTCTGAGAGCCCACAAGGCAATAGTCTTGTCAGGTGACCCTGTGGCAAGAATGAACTCACTATAAAGACTGAAAGACAGGTAATTTACTTCAGCAGCAGTGTGAGCATCAACCACTGGTTTGCTTTGGGAGTGTTTGAACAAGTATCCCAAGTCATGAGTTTCTGATTATTAGCTAGCTCAAACAGAGACTCATGGAGCAGCTGCCAGGAAATGTCTTCTCCTACTGCTGTATGTCCTATAAAGATGGTCTTTGCGTCCACCACTTTTCCTTCCTTTGTAACCTCGCTGATGTCCTGTAGGCTGGTGCTATGGTCATCTGAAGCACTCAGCAGTGACCACTGAGATTTGGGTTTCAAGAAAGCCCATTGTCTTCCTTCTCATCTCCACAGAAACAGTTCTGGATCACACCCTCCAGAAAGGTCTGGTTTAGAAGTATGCTTTGTCTAGTAAAAAACAACATCACTGAATGGAGCCTTTGTTGTAATGATACAAGAGTTCTGGAGCTTGTAACCAGCCCTGTTTACTTCTCCTTCGTAGTTAATCTTGATTTCTATTTCAATGTTCCCCAAACCTCCGATTCTCCTTTTCTGCTGTCGTAGTATGATGCACCAAACTGAGCATCATTGTTAGGAGCTGGATACTGTCTATCACAAGGTGGTTTCATTCATCCAATGTGTGTCTCCAGGACAAATCAGTGAATGCTGAAATGCTTCTCTTCAGGTCTGGTTACATCTGGAAGCCATTGGCCAGTTTATGTGGGCCACCCCACGGCATAGGTAGTCATCAGATCATAAAGAGGAGCAGTGGTTTTTTAAATTTTTTCCCCATATTTTGTACTTGATCACACTTTCATCCATTGTGTCATCAAAGGTTACACTGGTATCACCCTACAACAACTGTCACCCCTCCTGAAGAGCCAGTGCAGAATTAGCCCACCCTGCAGAAAGCTCTCTAGAAAGTTCTTATTGTAGTAGAAACCTTTCCTAATGGACAGAGAGGTTTCCCCATCTATTAGTCCTTGACAAGCACCTGCCCCCCAGTAAGATCCAGTTTACATGTGGCTGTTTTGATTCTTGGGAGAACTCTTAACAGTGGTAGCTTTGTTCTTTAAGATCTACTGAGAAAACATGTAAGATTGAATCTATGTTCAATCTATTTAACATGATTTGTTAATCGTAAATTATCATTTGTTCGAGCTGAAGAGGTGGCTCAACAGTTAAAAGCACTTGTTGCTTTTCCAGAAGACCCAAGTTCAGTTCCCAGTACCTTAGTGGGACAACTCACAACCACCTCTAACGCCAGTTCCAGGGGATCTAGTGCCCTCTTCTGTCCTCCACAGGCACTTGCATACATGTGCACAGACACACTAATACACACAAAATCAAAATAAAACTTTAAAATATCATTTGTCAAGATTATCCCTGTCATCATTAATGATTTTTCTCTTCTTCAGCCCACTGGATATTACAGAATTCCTGCTCACGTAAGGGTATCAGGCTACCTTTAAGGGATACAGACAAGACAAGCCCTCAAACTTAGAATAGCCTTCCAATTGGGATTGGCCTGCTTAGCAAGGAAGCTAGAATAAAAAGACTAATATTGCAGCAAAGTGTTTGTGTGTGTGTGTGTGTGTGTGTGTGTGTGTGTGTAAAAAAAATTTTATATCTATTTTAAATGCTTTGCCTAACTTGGAAATAAAGTTGCATTTGTGAGGTATGTCACAAATACTTTCAGTCTTTCAGATGAAAACAAAACCACAACTTTCTTTCTTACTGACATATGAGTTAAAATCATTGTTAATTTTGAGCTCTGTGGCTTAAAATTCTGGTTCAGAAATTTAGTGCCTAAGAAAACTACTACATGACAGCTGTGGGCCAAGCAGTCTGTCTGGATCAGACATCTGATTTTTGCACATATACACTGCCATGGAGATAAGCATAAAGGCCAGGTCATCTACCATTCTTGAGTAGTGACAAGGAATTTAGATAATAACCCTGTAATGTGTTAGGCTTTTCAAAGTGTGTATCTCAGAGGCCTCCTCTGGACTTTAATGTATAACAGCAAAAACATAAAATTTAATGTACTTTTTGACACATGGAGAGGCATACTTAGAACTAGCATTTCACAGAATTACTCATATTCCTAAAATTAAACTACATTAGATGTGTGTGTGTGTGTGGTATGTTAACTTTCAGGGAGAAATACTCAGTTTATATTGAAGAGGGAGAGAGATGGATTAAAAGTTGATGATCCTAGGCACAGAGGTTTATGCTTGTAATTCCAGCACTTGGGAGGCTAAGTGTGGAGGCTCTTGGGTTTAAGGCCTGCCTGGGCTGTGTAGTGAAACCCTGACTCAACAACAGCTACAACAAAAGTAGCTAAAGGGGCAAAGATTACATTTCAGAATTCATACTTTTCCTTAGTAAAGTTTAAATCCTGGATGTCTCAAATGAAAAGCTCTTTTTTGCTGCTGGTGAGCACACACTACCACTCGAATAGTAAAACTGTTCTAATGTCAGAATGGTGTATAAATTGCAGAGCATACTGTTCTTCCAGGACATGATTGTGGATAGGATCTCTTGTCCAGTATGTATAAGGTACACTGGGATACTCTACTTTATAAAAGAACTTGCCTACTTAAAATAAGGGTTGGCTCCTGATATATGCTAGTAACCAAAAATGTATGCTTCTTTCCAGCTTTTCTTTTGCATATTTTTAATCGTATGCACTCTCTTTCTGTTCTAATGGCTGCCCTCGGAATAGGCCGACCTCTGCTCTCCGTATGACATCCTACAGTTGGATTTTCGTCACATTCGAAAGACTGTTGACACTCTGCTGGCACTCTGGGAGAAACCCCCTCAACCAACTTCTGCCCTCCGCTCCAGGGACCTTATAGGCTTCTGTCTTGTTCATGCTCTCTTTATAGTGCTGGTCTATATCACTTACCGCTGGAATGCTCTGTCTGCATAACACCTGCATGTGCATCCAAAACACTCTGCTCTGGCACCCGGTCCATTCCAGCTCCTTCCTCCATTGGAGCCTTTGCCTTGCAAACCCCCACCCCTGTCACCTCTTCAATAACCTATCAAGTTTTGAAGCTGAACACTTAGGAACCATTTTTCCAGAAGCACAAATTTTGTAGAATGCAGTTCCCATTTAGTAATTTCCTGCACTTAACTGAAAAGCAACAGTGACAGCAAAGTGTGTCTATACCTCATGTCCCCTCATCCTCATAATATCAGTATTGTGTTGTTGTGGGTCCTGGTCTCTCTCATGAGCCTCTACTACACTGGGTAGAGAGAAGAGGAACCCAGGACAGGAACAGACTGGGTTTAACATATGCAAGTGTTGCTATTTAATGCCAGTCCTAATTCTGGACTGGGAATTGAGCTGTTGAGGGGTTGCCTTACAGAGCTAAGAAGCCAACATTTTTGGCCAAATTTGATCTATAAAAGTCTTTAATGACCCCACTGTTGACCAAGTTGAAAGTATGATCTAAAAAACAACTGCTTTGCAGGATGTTCAGTTGAATTCCTCTCTGTTTGCTGTAAGGGGAGCTATGAGGGGCACCCAGGAGAGTTGCCATCCACTTCCACCCTGAGCAAACCCTCTCTGACCTTTGCAGGGGTGTTCTGGGTAAGGAAGCACCTTTCTGTTAGAACACCACCTGGTGGGTCTGCTTAAACTGCCTTTTACTTAGTAGGTCTGCTCTGAGGCTCTAAGAAAAGCATTTGCCAGAAGGGACTTTTGTTTTTGCATAATGTAATGGGTTGTTTTGCTTTCTTGATACCTCACATACTAACTGCAGGTCCAGAATGTGATGGGTTTGACTATTCAATTTCAAATAAACCTGGGTCACAGAACAGTCTCCGTCCTGGGGCTTGGGTTACTGTGGCAGAAGTTAATGCTAGGATTGCTCTTATTTTAAAGGAATGTAGTTTCTCCATTTACTTTAAATTTCCATTTGGCCTTTTATTCCTGGTTATATTAACTAGCAAACTCCTTTATTTTTAATCAGCATAAAGGATTGCCTATCAACTCTGCTTTTGGAGCAAATTGATGAGCTTTTAATTAAAGGAAAAAATGTTAGGCTCTTATTTCAGCCTAGATTGTGCTGAATCCTGGGATGTCTTTTTACAGTAGGAAAAGACCCCACTCCAAGGTCCAGCCAATTCTCTGCTTTATTTTATATTGTTTGCCAAATGCTGTTTGGTGGGTTGGAAAGATGGTGGAGTTAATGTCCTCAAAATAAATGTCTAGTTTGCTGAGATGCAGACAGTCCTCAGACCTAACTGCTAAGAAGATGATTTTATTTTTCTGAACATTTTCATGAGTACAGGGAAGAGGAGATTCTGAAAAATCTCCATACTTAAAGAGATATGTATATTAAAATTCCTTGTTGCTAAATCAGATCAGACTTTTTTGAAGGAAACATTCTTTACACAATAATCCATTGAATTATCTGAGCCTTTCCCTCCCAGCTTTGTGTTTTTTGGTGAATACAGGGTATGTGGAAGTTGTTGGACTTCAGTTGTGGCTGTATAAACCGCAGATGTACTGAACTACCTTTGGTGCTATCTTGTACTTTCCAATCTGTAACAATAAAATCCCTTTGTACAATGTCTGATGAGCACCCGAAGCCATGAGTTGCTTAATAAACACATTTTGGGTGATTATTAAAAGCTTTTGTTTTTGGCCCATCGATACATTTATTCATGAGTGCCCAGAGTAGTGCTCAGCATTTTCATCCAGCTGTGCTGTGCGTGGAGGCTTCCCTTCAGTGGTCACCACTGTTTGTTTCTCCTCTTCGTTATGTTGGGGGAAAGGGAAAAAAGAGAACAGTTACTGGGTTGCTATCTCAAAGAAAATACTATCAATAAAAACAGAGTGAATAGGCAGGTGGATCTCTGTGAATTCAAGGCCAGCCTGGTCTACATAGTGAGTTCCAGGACAGCTGGGGCCCTGTCTCAAAAAGACAAAAAAAAAAAAAAAAAAAAACAAAAAAAAAACAAAAACAAAAACAAAAAACCTGAGTGAATAAAAGAATCATGTCAGATTAGATTTAGTCACCAGTGTTAAGCTGATTCAGTAGTTCTCCAGCTCCATTGGAATTTGCCCCTGGCATCTAGGAGATCCCTTGGATGCACTTTTCATTTTCATGTTATGAATTTATTCCCTAATATGCTGTCCTTCTTGGGATTTATTGGATGCTATTTTTCTTTACGTATAGTAATTCACAGAAGATAATTAATTCACCCCTTTAGGCAAAACTTTGAATTGCTTTGCTTATAACAAGCCATTAATTTCTCTTTGGAATACTAAACCTCCATGGTTCTTCTCTAAGGTACCAAACACCAGCTCACGTGCTGACATGACACCTGCCATTACAGCTCTGGGACACCTGGCTGGTCTGCTTAGAGGCTGAGAGGTGGTCATGGCTTCAGTTATTTATCTTGCATACCAAATCTCCATCTTCTCATAAGAAAGATTGTCAATATTTCTAATACATGATAAAAAGAACTGACTACAGATTTTCTTTTTGAAGTAGCCCTTCATGATCTCTTTCTCTGGCTCTTCCACTTGGTTGCAACTCTCCATTCAGTTAGAATTTCTAAAATTTGTGACAGTTTTATTTATGGACTTGTGGTTTATATGTACTTCATTGTCCTTGAGGACACTATGGAACTAGGACCAGTAAAAAGGAGCCCCACTAAAGCAAGACACCTGAGTAGGGTTTTATCAATGAGAGGAACTTGATTATCACAAGCTAGAAAAGTCTATGCCAGGTTTCAGTGTTTGGGGGGAAGGACTAGATAGCACATATTTTATGCTTTTTAGGCTGGATGGCCTTGGTTGCAACTATTCAGTTTCCCTTTGTAGCATAAACGCTACCATAGAGGATACATAAGCCAGTGGACAGGTCTGTATGCCAATAAAACTCTAAGCCTAGAAAATACATAGGGACAGCCTGGTGAAGGGGGCAGAACAATGACGGGATGGGGATATGTGGAGAATGCGTTCTAGGGAGAGAAGGAGTGAGCGAGTAGCTTGGCTGCCAAGTCAAGAACCAAGGGAGGAGTAGCAAGACAGTGGCCATTAGAGGCAGAACTAGAATGAGTTCCCCCCTTAGTAAAATAGCAAACACACAATTCTAAGTTTCAAACAACTCAGTCCCAGAACCTTCTGTCGAAGAAACAGACTGAAGCGAGGGAAATAAGCCGATACAAAGGATTTCATTTTAGACTAGTGCCTTGGCCTTGAAGTAGGGGATGGCTCATAATCAGCATTAGAAATTAGAGGGAGAAGAGAGCCAACAGTGACAGAAAGTTAGTCTCATACTCCAGGGCATTCCCTGCCAGGACAAGATCTTTGTCCCTCAGTAAGAAGAAAAACCAAAGCACTGAGTGGCAGAGCTAACAAATGACTTTCACTGACTGGAGCATTCTCTGGTCCCACATAATGTGATTGATGTGACTTGGCATCAAGGAACTCCCAGGGCTAGGGAAACCCCTCCTGTGTCATATCTGTAACCTCTTAAGATCCAGGACTTCCCAACTGTGTAACATAAACAAGGTGACTTGAAGGAACTTAATACAGACTTATTTTCTTGTTTGTTAAATGGTAATACTAATGTCCGACTTTTGCAGAATTTTCTTAAGGAAATAACCAAGGTGAATGTGTAGCATTGTGCCAGGCATACAGGAAGTACCCAAGCACACTTTCACAATACTTACTCTCTATGACTTCCCCAACTTTTCTAACCTTATTTGCTGTGGCTCAGAAGAGGGGTGGATGAGAGGATGCCAGTGAACCTGATCAACTCCACCATTGAGGAAGTAACAAAAAGCATCTGCTTTGAAGGGAATTAAAGTGTTGTCATTAAGCAGGGTAATATTTGTAACTCAACTCTGCTTTAACATATATTAGTGGAAGCTCATGGATATGCTTATTGTCCTCTGAAACATTTTCAACAGTGCCTCTTAGCAACTTGTAACAGGACGATCTGAGTTCATATAAAGTCGTGAACACACAGTCATATCTGCCTTAAATCTGCTTTTTTCAGGATTTTTCTGAAGTGGCACTTAACCTGTGTGGCCCTTTGAGGCCTTTCCTTTTCTGTGCCATTCCGAGTTCCAGGGTAAAGCCACAGCAACTCCAGTCCAACTTCTGAGCCCACTTTCAGGAGATAACAATGACAGGACTACTAGGATGGAAAACGGCCTCTGTGCACAAGTCAGCACCCCCACCCTATTTTTGGAAGGTTCCTTGTGTTCCTTCTTCCAAACAGCATCTAGTGTTATAAATCCCATGTCCATCCCCGTCCTGTGATGGAATAGTCAGGACTGCTACATTTTTTAGTAAGGTTTCTGTCTTTTTAGGTTAATCTTAGATACTCCCAACTATCAACATGATCTTGGTGGTTCTGAATGAAAAGGGAAAGGAAGGGTATGAAAAATGGATTTCTGATATAT
>NW_008360304.1:5142808-5146264 GCF_000622305.1 Nannospalax galili | reverse complement strand
ACCCTTAAGATGGTGCCATTCTAAAAACACATTCTGTTTTGGGTTTTTTTTTTTGTTGTTGTTCTTGTTTTTCTTTCAGGATACCAACCAATACTTAACCCACACTTAGTTATAAGATCTGCATTAGGTGATTTTGCCCAACTGTGGGCTAATGTAAGTGTTCTGAGCATGTATGTACTAGACACCAGGCTAAGCTATGATTTTCAGTAGGTTGGACACAGAAACCCGCCTGCCTCTGCCTCCCAAGTGCTGGAATTAAAGGTGTGTGCTACTGGGCCCTGAGACCTCAAACTTATGATCCTCCTGCCTACACCTCCTGAGTGCTGTGATTACAGGCCTGGTCATCACCTTTCCATTCATTTTTTTTACCTATTGATCTCTTAATGCCCCTCCCCCCTGCTTTGTTGAGCTAATGTCATACAAAGTCCTTTGTAATTTGATACAAAAACACATTTTTACAAAGTTTTCTGTTGTTGATCTTTTCATTGAGGTTTTTTTTTTTTCGTTTTTTTAATATGGAAACTTCACATTTTTAGGCTTAGAATGTTTTGATCTTTGCAATTTTAAAATATTTCTTTAGGGTGCTGGAGAGATAATTCAGTGGTTTTGAGTACTTACTGCTTTTGCAGAGGACCTGGATTTGGTTCCCAGAATACAGATTAGTTGCCTCAAATCTTCTGTTACTCTAGTTCCAAGGGATCCAGTGCCCTCTTCTGGCCTCTGTTGGCACCTGTATGCATGTGTTGTATGTAAACTCATGCAGCCATACACACACATATAAATTTTTTTAAAATCTTTTGGGATTGGGGAGATGGCTCAGTGATTAAGAACACTGTTTGCTCTTGCAGAGGACCCAGGTTTGGTTCCTGGAACCTACATGGTGGCTAACAACTGTCTATAACTCCAGTTCCAGGGAATCCAGGGAATCCAGAGGTCCTCTGCCAACCTCCACAAGTATTGCACGACATGGAGGCAATACACATAAAATATATTTTTTAATCTTTTAATAGTTCTTTATTAGTTTAGGGAATCCTTCCAAATCTATTTCTCAGAGGAGATATTCTATATTCACTTTGGAGAGAAGCATTTAGGGTTTTTTAAGCAATTTACTGATTTTGAAATGATTTTATCATATGCTATGAAATGTGAATGCCCCCCCCCCCAAATAATGTCTGGTACTAGGAGCTTAGCTGTACTAAGTATTTATAGTTTCCCAGTGGGCAGAGGTTAACTTGGGAGCTGGGGAAGTAGGAAGACGGGGAAACAGCCTTGGCAAAAGAATGACACATCCAAGAGATTTCCAAGCCTATGGCAGATGGACACCAACATCTAGTTGAAAGTGTCCCCTCACCATGCCTGTAGGAGTCACTATCCCTCCCACCATGCTTGTGACTCGCTCTCAACCTCAATCACACACAACCTTCATCCTTTCTTACATTGACATTTGGCCATTAGATTGACAAGCAGTATAAACTCGTGTGCACGCCTAATATGCTGTGGAGGAGATCATCCTGTTTTGATTGTTGGCAGCAAGAATTGGCTGTCTCTTGTTACCCTGTGGCCATTTCCTAATGCCTGGGGTCCAAGCCTGAGATTCTCTGCACCAGTTGGGCAATAGAGTCCAGAGAGGAGTGTGGAATTGTGTAGGACCCTGGCTGTTTGAGAAGGTGAAACAAATTACTGCCGATGTCCTGGTTATCTTTGAAAATCTTCTTAAGCCCAGAATGCCTATGTCTTTTATGATTTGTGGAGAGTCGTTTGCTCAGACGCTGGCAGGAGAGCCTTGTTCCTCAGGGAGTTGTGTGGAAGGAAGCAGTCCTGGGGCCAGAGCTTGGCTGGATGCTGACTAAACCATCCCACTACCTGTGCTTAATACAGAATCCATTTAAGCTCTCCTGCACAATAGAGTTGTTCAGCTTTCATTACTGAAGGCATGCTGGAACCTAGAGGACATTATGTAAAGTGAAATAAGCCAGGCACAGAAAGACAAATGCCATATGATCTCACTTACATAGTGAGTCTAAAAAGAGAGCCCATAGCATAGAAGTTACCAGACACTGAAGAGCAGTTGTTCTGGAGATGTTGGTGAAAGGATACAAATAATCAGGTGGGGGTTGGGGGAGACAGACAACAACAAAAAACCCTGCCCATTGGCTGTGGAGAATCTCCCATCGACAGATGTGTAAGAGAAAGTGTTTATTGTGTGTTTTAACTTTCTCTGAACGAGGCTGGCTTATATGATTATCAGACCAGGGCCAAATGACAAAGATGGAGTCATCTTATTTCATAAACTGCTTTGTGGATCATGAAAGGTTGTACACACAAGAAGTGACTAAGGGTCATTATTTTGCTTGACTAATATATGCTAAACATTTCCCTAGAGCAAAAATACAACATGAGAAAGTAGAACATTTAAATCTTTGCCAGTTTTATGAAATAACCTTCAAAGAGAAGTCATTGGGGGCCGTGGTTAAGATCCCTTATGCCGGGACTGGAGAGATGGCTCAGTGTTTAAGAGCCCATGCTGCTCTTGCAGAGGGTCTGGGTTTAGTTCTCAGCACCCATAACAGACAGTTCACAACTACCTGTAACTCCAGCCCCAGGGAATAGGACACCCTCTTCCAACTTCTGCGGGTACCATGCACAGACATGGTGTACATACGACATGAAGGCAAAACACCAAGAAATAAATTTTTAAAAAACCAAATCTTTTTGAAAAAACATTGTGTATAAGATTGTACCTAAACCACAAAGAAAGGACTCTAGTCACCCAGCATGCACACACCGAGAGATCACAGGACGGAAAATGAATTAAACCAGAGGTGATGATCAGTTATGGCCTGTGGTTTGTCTAAATGCATAATTGAGCTCCTTTAACGTGTGAGAGGCTGCTAGCAATGTTGCTGCTGAGGGTTAGAAGCTGTGATACTCTTGGTATACGGTTTTAACTCTGTGCATCTATCTGATGTAGTGAAAAGTTTCCTAAATGTTTAAATCTAATGGAGATTTTGGGGGTGGTTAGGGGCCTTTCTGGAACAACTTTAATCTGTGAGAAATCATTATTTTTCCTGCAAACCCAGAAAAGGCCTTGCAGTGGGCTGTCAGCAGGGGGAGGAACAGAGACCAAGGGAAGCAAGCAGGTGTCCACAGTGCTCAGCTTAGTTCCCGTCAGCGATGCTGCAAGGGATATGATTAGAGTCCAGTCACCTAAAAGCTGATGTTCTGTTCTTCTTCCTTTCAGGAAAAGCTATGTCTACCACATCACATCCTTGAAGAAAAAGGCCTGGTCAAAGTGGGCATCACTGTTCAAGCCCTGCTCGATGTCACCGTCACAAAAGCTCTGTTCACATGAGACAAAGCCCTCTCTGCTGGGGGGGGGGGGGGGGGATCCCCTCCTTCCCAGGCCAGGGGGGCGGGCCTGTCCCCTGAGACCTTTTTCCCCCCCCCCCTCACCAC
>NW_008360304.1:5120163-5142632 GCF_000622305.1 Nannospalax galili | reverse complement strand
CCCTCCTGCGGGGGGGGGGGGGGCGTGCTCAGCCTCTTCCCAGATCAGGGATGCTGGACTCTACTCCTGGCACCTTTTCCCCTCCCCCACTCACCACCTGGCAGTTCGCTGACCAATCACATTGACAAGGTTTCAGGCTAAGGGAGGATTTTCATCCTTTCCGAGCTGACCTCCACAATGAGGGCTGTTCAGGTGTTTTTGTCTCTAAGCCAGTGAGGGAGCTGGTGAAGAACTAAGTAGCACATCTTTGCCTTTTCAACCTCCATCATCCCTTCCACACTCACCAACTGCCATCACCAAACACCAAGCACAACCGTTTCACAGCAAGTTGCATCCGTTTTATTAAAACCAAAGTCCTTGCAGATTCAGTGGGGGGAAAGGGGATACAATCAGGTTTTTCACCACCAAATTTTTCAAGATGTTTCTTGAGACCATTCATTGCCTTTTTGAAAAGCTATTTTCAACATACAAAATATTTATATAAATATTATTTATTAGTGAGTTGTTATTCATCCTTTGGATGCAAATTGTAAATTAGGAAACTATTTTATTACTGCTTTTTTGTGGTTAAACAATTTATTTTAATATTATAAATATTGAGTTATTTCCTAGCCTCTGGCGTGCAGTAGTTCTAAGTCTCAGTAATCATATCTCCTGGTGTATATGACTCAGAAAAGAAAAATCTGGCAAGAAACAGGTGCTTCTGTGACAAAGAGCTATTTTCTGGGGAGTGTTACTTACCTTTCGGTTTGTGGAACATCATTCTTATTTATATTTTTTCTGCATTCCAGCAGCCCTCTTGTCCCCCAATATAATGAACTGACTGAAATCAAGAGAGCACCCCAAAGTTCTATGTAAATAGCTATGATGGGAAAAAAAGACATATTAAACTTGAAGATAGAATGTGAACAATTACTTTTTGGATTCATACTTCTTTTGCTATGCACAGAACATCCACATTTTAACACACAAAAAGTAGGAAGTGTTCAGCATCGTGTGTCTTGAAGTCTAATTCTGCACTGTATTTTGGGTAATTAAAGAGCCTAGAACCAGAGGCAGACATTGAGAAAATGAGGTGGTGAAAGATTACTGTCTAGCCAAGAGGCTTTTGAAAGAAGGCTTCCACTGGATGATCAAAAATTACTTAAGGACGTGGGACAGGAAACCAGCACTTCTTAAAAGTGCCAGTTTTAAAAGAGGAGAGGATTCTGAAATGTAGATGTGCTTATTTTATTATAATCAGGCTAGAGATTTTTCAGGATTCCAGAAAATACTCCAGTATCCGTGGTCTCTGGTGTGAAAGCAGGCAGGCAGCTCCATGCAGGTGGAAAGAAGGTCAAGTAAGTGAAGAGTGCGGGCAGCAGGGAGGGAGCAAGGGCCGTGCTGGACTGGGGAAGGAGCCAGCCCAGGAGAGGGCTCCTGTCAGTGGGACAGGTTCACAGAAGGCTTTACTAGAAAAGGCTATACAAGGCAGTCACAGGCACGCACACTACACTACGCTGCAGGTAAGGTACCCCAGTCCTTCATCTCGAAAGGCCTATTGAGTGCTGGCTGCAGCTTGACCTCTGTACAAAGCCATTCGTAGTTTCTAGAGCAGCTGTAGCCACAATGTGTAAATGCTAAGACGAACCAAAAGACATCAGGAGGAAAGTGTGCAGTCAACGCAGATTAATAACCACCGGGGCTGCCGTCCACCCCCCAGGAGGGGAAGATGGAGGGGGTCCAAACATGGAAATTTAGATCAGCAGCTAGTAATTCTATCAAATGTACTGTGCACTTTAACATAACTTGAATATATTTTAATACTTTTCTGTACTGCCCAGATATCTGTTTTGTCAAATAGCCTAACAATGTAAAGAGAAAAGGATTTTTGAAGAGAATGTATACAACTTAAGCAACATTGAAGGGTTGATTGTCTAAATAGGAATTTAGACTGCTGCCCCTTCATGGATATTTGCAATGCAGGGTCCTGAAATATATTTTTACATGTATATTTGGCAACATGAAGCTCAGTAATCATTATTTTTGGAGAGTTTTTTTCAAAGTTAAAATATTTCTTTTGATATTTTCAGTATTTTCTTGAAATTGGCTGTATAATACAAATGGTTTCAATATTTTGTAAAATACTTTTTTTAAATACAATTCTTGTATGGTTAAGATGTCTTTAAGATCCTTGTACACTGTTTATATGTGCAATAAATGTGCATGGCCAGCTGACAGTACCATAAGTACACAGAATGTATATAGTGCAAAACTCTTCATTTTATTATTTAACAGCCATTAAAATTCTGAATTTGTACCAACCATCTTTGGATTTTCCATCTGATCCTAAGGTTGACTCATGAAGCAAAGAAATGACAGTTTCATTGCTGAAACTGACCATAACAATCATATATTGTGAATATGCATGAATATAAATATGTGTATATAACATGCATGTGTATGTGTAAGATCTGGAGAAGAGTTCATACATGTGTATATCACACACACACACACACACATATCCAGTGGTTCCCTCACCCAAGATTTTAGTTTTTGTGATTTCCCATTAATTTTCATCAGTCCCAGTCCAAAAGTACTAAATGTTGCTGGCTATTTTGAGAGACCACATTCACTAACTTTTATTAAAAAGTTTTGTTGTAACAGTCTGTTTTAATAGTTACTCTTAGAATCTTACTAAATTCATAAATTAAAATTTACATATTTGAGAAAAATAGGGTTCGGTACTGATTATAGCTCTAGGGGGTCTTTATGAATAGCTGTGTCATGGATGGGGGCTGGATATATACACACACACACACACACACACACCTCAGAATAGTAAGTCTTCCCCCCATAAACTAAAACTTGTTACTGCAAAAGCAAACTTGCTATGATAAGGTTGGAGTGAGGGTAGAGGTGGGGCTTCCCTTGGGTCATGGCTCCAGAGACAGAGGATGCCTTAGTTCCTTGGTCCAACTTCTAAAAACCACAGGATTGACTCTTCCCACTTCAGCTGTCTCTTGGGAAATCAGCCCCCCACCTCCCCGGGAGTGAAGTGGCTGTCAGGATTCCCCTCTGCTAGATTTGGGCCGTGTTTTCCCTATATATCCACCCTTCCATGAGTGAAAGGGCAGCTCTGTGAGGAATACAAGTGAAGGCTAGGGATGCTGCTCAGCTGGCAGAGTGCTTGCCAACTGGACAAGACACCCGGGTTCAGTTCCCAGCGTTGCATAAAAACAGTGTGATGGTGCATGCCTCTTATGCCAGAACTCGGGAGATGGAAACAGGAGGATCAGAAGTTCCTACACAGTGAGTTTGAAACCAGCCTGAGCTACATGAGACCTTGTCTCAAAAGAAAAAAAATCAAGTAGAAGCAGTAACAGATATTTCATCTCACCCCATGTGCAACACTCAGACCCAGGACCATTAGCCTGAGCAGGGACTGCAGGGCCTCTGTTTGGGGTCTGCATCTACCAAATCTAGAACAGCTATTTATGGCCATGATGTTCTGCTTCAAGACTGCATCTTTGCCCCAACCCCACTTCAACCTGAGTTGTCTTTCTACACATTGTAGAAACCCAGTGCTTCACAGACTTCCTATCAAGAAACTGGGAAGTTTGTATAGATTTGTAAATGGGAAAAATGCCAACAGGGCAGGAATTCTGAGGAGGCTACTGGGAAAGAAGCATGAGGACCATACATCATTTGAACTTCACCACAACTGGTACAGCCTCAGAGACCACATCCTGGCCAGAAGCTGGGAGCTGTCCACTTCTTCTGGGTGAGTCAGAGATATGGCAGCAACGATCCCTAATCTTCCACCTTCTACAGGAAATCAGCTAGCAAACAAACATTCCAGTTAAGTCTGGGTCTCAGAGGATGGTACAATGGTAGGCAGTTTTCTTAGAAACTGGCACTCCTTGAGCATGGGGACATACTACAGCAGGGCTGCTCACCAAACTGTCACCTTCTCTACATTCACACTGCACCAGTGTTGATGAAGTGGCAACTGTGTGTGCCCATCACAGCAAGACTGCTTATCTGTTTTGCTCCGGCTGATTGTTCAGTATCAATGAATATAATTTCCATGCTATAGGTACTGAAGAGAGACAGACGATCCAACGGACCACATATGTTAGCACAAAACTGTTATCCATGACTGGATAAGGAAGATATTTACAGTGGACAGCTATTAGATTCCCACCTAACACCACATGCTCCTAGGAACCACCACTGCCTTGGACACATGAAGCTTTCGAAGTCCTTATCATGCTGCTGGCCCAGCTCAGCAACAGCCACTTTACCATCTACCATTAAGTCTTCCCCAGTGCTATAGTTTGAACGGTTCCCCCCAAAGCATAAATGCTGGGAACTAATACACAGTGCAAGGGTGTTAAGAGGTGGGACTTCAAAGAAGTGGTTAGGTAATAGTGCTCTGCCCTCATGAATTCATTAGTTCCATTATTGTGAGATAGGCTTCCTGTGTCAGAAATGGGTTCTGAAAATAATGTGCTGTAAGCCAAGTGTGGTGTATGTTGTAATCCCAGCTCTGGGGAGACAGAGATAGGCCGGTATCTGGGGTTCCCTGGCCTATCAGAAAGCCCCAGGCCCATGAGAGACCCTGTCTCAAAAAATGACAGTTCCTGAAGAATGGCACCCAAGGTTGACCTGTCTCCACACCCATGTGCACACAGGTATTCCTAACACATACATACTCCCCCCCCCAAAAAAAATGTTTTTTGCTCTTTTACTCTCATCCCTGAGTTGTCTTTCATGGTTGGAGGCTATAACAAGAAGGCCCATTAGAGCAGCATAACATGAACTTAACACCCAGGATTTTGATTCTTTTCCTGGTGACTGAAAACAGAAGACATAAAACCTAGATACAACCTAAAGGATGAACCCAGCACCCAGAGAGAAATGGGTAAAAGACAGCAGTGGAGAAATCCCAGGTTTATACCCCTGGGTCTAGCAGTAGCAGTCCTGTATGACTGAAGTGTGGGCGGTCAAACTTCCTGAGAGTTCTTTCGCAGGAAACCAATCTTAGTCACTGCCACCACTTCTAATGAATGATGCAAATGAATAAGAAAAAGCTGAGTCTCCCAGGCTGGTTCACAGTCAGCAAGAGAGAGAGCAAGTCAGATTCCAGCTTAGCTGTGCCTGGCCTGTGTCCTCACTATTCAGACGGCTTTCCTAGCAGCACTGGCCAAACTGCAGCTTCTACTGTCAACAAATAAATCGTGGAGAGTACGACAGCACGCACGTGAAAAGGATGAGTGCATGCATATGAAAGGGACAAGAGAGATTGGTTGGTCTATTCCAGTGGCCTCTTAAATGATTAATGATGGAGATGGATCCAAGTTAAAAAGTAACCAGTTCAGACTTGGAGAAGAGCAAGTTTGAAATGTAGAGAACTAACGAGAATGAAACAGCACTTTGGATTTTCCTTTCTCCTTCGCTCCTGTCTTCTCTAATTTTGCTCCGAATTTGTAAATAGTAAAGCAGCTTTATGCTAAAAAGCAGCTTTATGCTAAGAAACAAGTTCCTAATTTTTTTTGAAACAAGATTCCTTATATCCTTAGATTTTGACGTTTAAGACACACACTTTGCACTGTCTTTAGTAATTGTGTAAGAACAATGAGAGTTGTTTCAAAGGCTTCGTTCTGTGGACATTTCTCTACTGGAGTTGACTTCTTAGAAGATCTTTCACAGTGCTGTATGGTTTAAAACTTTTTGATTTGTTCATTTTTATTTTACATGTTATGAGTGCTTTGTAGGCATGTATGTAAGTGTACCATATGCATGCAATGCCCCACGGAGGCCAGAAGATTGGATCTCCTAGAACTGGAGTTAAGGAGAGTTGTTAGCTACCACCATGTGGGTGCTGGGAACAGAATCTGAGTCCTCTGCAAGAGTAGCCAATGCTCTTAACTGCTGAGCTATCTTTCCAGCCCCTTGCTATACCATTATGTTTTTGATCTTTGACTCAGATGATGACTTTCTTGCCCACACCTAATCTGTGTTTCTAGCTATGACTTTATTATGGGCAGTATTTGTATGCATGTGTTATTTATTTAAACATTATGGTGCCATTGCTTAAGGAAGTTGAATAATGTGAAAATAAATGTAGCCCACTCCCTTTTAAGTGTAATAAATATTTTTATGTTTCCCTTCCCAAATTTTCTCCTTTTGAAACTCTGTCAGAAACTAGGTAGTTTAGGACAAGGAGCTGAAGGGGATGGGAAGCCTGGCTTCTTTATGCTGCATCAATGGTGTGCTGCCAGTCAGGTATTTAAGCACTCTTTTAACAAGAAAATCTCATGTAAAGTCCAGCTCACAGACTCCAAATTCAAGAAACAGGACCACAGAGGTGACTGGGATCCTAGCCATGAGGTAGATAGATGCCTCATCTTGCTGAAAAGAGGCTCTGGACCTAACAGCACAGCATGACTTTGTTCCTCCTTGGCTAAGTTGGCTAAATTTCTCAACACCCCAGTCAGCTAAGTCACCTACATTAGCCATCTTTGAAAGTCACAGTGGGCATCATCTATCCCACAGAGAAAGTAGATTGGGTATGAGCCATCGGCAATACTGTTCCACTGATGGTGGTTTGAACAATGGCCTCTGCAGACTGCAGGAGACTCCTGACTCCAGCCATCTGTTCTGCTGTGATTTTGTGAACTCTGGTGTATCCAAGGAGCATATACTAGAACCACAGGGAACCAATCTGGATGGCATGCACCCCCAGGATCATAATGGCATGAGCCAATACAATGGAGGTGATACAGGGAACCATTGACACTGGAATGGCATTTCCACTCCCAGAAAGTCTGTGTGCCTTTCAGGAAAAGCCACAGTTCACTGCTCTATTGCTGTGATAAACTAAGCTGAACAAAACCAATTTGGGAAGGAAAGTGTTTATTTGGCTTATACATCCTGATTCATCATAGAGGGAAGCCAGGATAGGAACTCAAGGCAGGAACCTAAAGGCAGAGGCTAACAGAGACCATGGAGGAACACTGCTTACTGGTTTATTCCTCTGGCCTGTGCTCAGCCTGCTGTCTTATACAACCCAGGACCATCTGCCCAGGGGTAGCATCATCCACAGTGGGCTGGGCCCTTCCACACTACTTAACAATCAAGAAAATGCCTCACAGACATGGTCAGAGGTCAATCTGATAAAAGGAAATTTCACAATTGAGGTCCCCTCTTCCCAGGTGTGTCAAGTTGACAACTGAAGCTATCCAGCACAATTGGCCCTTTGCCAACTTGACACACAAACACATCACTATTAAAGCATAACCTTTCCATTTCTTGTCCCCAAGATCTCAAGTTGATATCACAATATAAAACACAGAACAATGTTAGAAGTCCCACAGTCCTTAAACAATTCATGCACTTTAAAAGTTCAAAATCTATTTTAAAAGTCTCTTTGCTGTGGGCTCCTATAAAATCCCAAACAAGTTACATACCATCTTATTTTAAGAGGGAAGAACCAGAGCACACCTAAACAAAACCAAAGTCAAGCACCATAGCTCAATGTCTGACATCTGGGATTCACCCATGATCTCCTGGATTCCTAAAGGCTGGGGCAGCTCCACTCCTCTGGCTCTACCATCCACAACACACAGAACTAGTTTCTATGCTCAGGCAAACTCCACTCAATGCCTGCCACTATCCTTGTGGGTCATTCCACAGTCTTGGCATCACATATTCTGAGGTCTCCACTACAAATAAGACCAATGGCTTGACCAATGGCTTCTGGTCTCACAGGTACCAAGGCTCAGATTCATTCCATGACCCATTCAATCCTGCAGCTTTCATGCTTCCAAAACCAGTACCACATGGGAGAGACCCTTGTACATTACCAAGCTCTGCTTCCAGCTTGAGATGCAACCTTGGTCCCCTCTGGACTATAGCTTCTATGTGCATGTGCTTGCACAGAACACAGACACAGACACACAGACACAGACACAGACACACACACACAGACACACACACACACACAGAGAGAGAGAGAGAGAGAGAGAGAGCACTTCCATAGATTCTTAATTCAGAAGATTACACAAATGGTCCACATAGAGTCTCTGAGGGACTCTCAAACTCTCAAACTTCCTTCTGAACTCCATGGTCTGCTTATCTCTAAAAATTCTTTTTTTCCAAGCTCCCACAGTAGCGCCTTAAACTTTGAACATGCAATGGCTTTTCTAGCTGAAGCCACAATCCTCCCAAAATACAACATGGTCATGTCTGGCATAGCAATACCCCATGATCCTAGTATCAACATCTGTTCTAGTAAGCTTTCTATTGCTGTGACAAAACACTCACTAAAAGTAACGGGAAGGAAAGGATTTGTTTCCCCTTATACAACTGACAGTTCATCATGGAAGGAAGCCAGGACTGGAACTCAAGGCAGTAGCACAGAGTCAGAAGCTGAAGCACAGACCACGGAGGAGCCACTCACTGGCTTGCTCTCTTGGCCTGTGCGCAGCCAGCAGGGCCACCTTCCCAGAGGTGGCACCACCTACATGCCCACAGGCCAATCTGATACATTTCTCAACTGAGGTTTCCTCTTCCCAGATGTGTAAAGTTGACAACTGAAGCTATCCAGCACAGCTACCACCTGAGATTGGGGAAGGAAAGGGAGGAAGAGGAGGAGGGAAGAAAAAAGAGGAGGAAGAGGAAGAGAAGAGGAGGAAGAAATGGAAAAGCTATGGTTTGAAGAGATTTTCCTTCTTTGAATTCAGAAGCTGGCAAACAGAATCAGCTATGTGGACCTATTGGGAACTCTTCTGCAGGATGGGGAAATTCGCCTAGTGCTAAGCAGCCATCTAAGTTGCTAGTCAGCCAAAAAGGTTTCCAAAGAATATCCTGCTACTGCTGACTCTGCTGCATTTACCTCACCAGCCCATGGTGTAAATGGTAAATGGTTAACTGAATGTCAACCCTGTCTCAAGTGTCTTTAGGCACCTGGTTCTTAAGCCTGCACATTCACCTCCTTCCAAGTCCAGTGAATGGAGAGCTAATAAAGCAGAGCCCTCCTCAGTCCATATCCCTTTCCTCTAACCAGGAGTCTGCTTTTGCCAGTTCAACTTCTGTTAGTGGCTAATACTCTCTCCCAGAGAGTCAGTCCCTTTAGCACTACCCCTCCAATTGAGATCAGATCCCAGCACCTGACCAAGCTGACCCACTGAACCACTGACAGGAAGAGTGAGCTCCTGAAGACTCTGAAGAATGACCAGAATGGAAATGTCTCCAAGAACAGAATGACAAACTGGAGCACTTGGAGAACAACACATCTGAGGAGGGAGGAAGGCTGTCTCCAGAACAGGCTTTCTCTCCCCATCGTGGAAGGAGAGATCCTCTTACGTTCTTTGGAAACAGTGCACAGGTTATTGAAAGTGATGGGATGGCTGGAATATCCCACAAATGAGGGCAACTTTCCTCTCACACAGAATGAGCTCTGAGTAAGAGCTGCTATGAAGAAATGGATTTGGAAAGGATGGCTTCTGCAGGGCCACAGTTCCAGCCAGGTCTCTTAAAGAAGCATTTAAAGGGGCTGGAGAGATGGCTCAGCATGTTCATTGCTGCTCTTGCAGAGGACCCGGGTTTAATTCTCAACACCCACATGGCAGCTAACAACCATTTGTAACTCCAGTTACAGGGGATCTGACGTTCTCTTCTGACCTTCGCAGTTATTGCACAACATTGGTGCACATACTTGCAGGCAGGCAATGCACCCATACATGTAAAAAATAAAAGTAACAAATAAAATACTTAAAAAGAAGCATTTAAAAAGCAGAATTTGAGGACTGAGACACAGAAAGGAAACACAAGAGGACAATGCCTGGCAGGAGGCTGATAAACACCCAGTTATGTGGACCCACTGAACTCAGCTTGTGTGCTTAGAGAATATGAAAACCATTCTTTTCCTTTTTTTATGCTGTTCAATACTTCATGCACAAGGGAAATAATTATATTCCAAAGACAGAATAACTGCCTTGGTTAGTTTTGATTGTTCTTCTTTCCTGTCATCCACTTAATGGAGAGAAGTCATTACAAGTCGGGTAATGGAAAGGGAGAGCTGGAGGTGCAGAGATGCAGAGGGGAGACACCAGGCTTAACAGCTTCTGCAACAGCTCTGGGGCATTTACTACCCCTGTGCTCAAGCAGTCATTGACAATGACACAGTGACTATTGGGAGTTATGATTATATCCAACAAATGCTAATGATTTTGTGATTTTATTTTTGATTTCTTGGGTAACTTAGCCCTTAACCGAGCATGTGTTGTTTTCTAGTTTTGTTTTCTTTTTCCTTTTTGAGCATAGCTGTAAAATATGTGGATATAGGAAATGTCATTCTTTCGGCCTTGATATTCAGAGTGGATTGTAAAATATACATTTTTATGAGAGTTCAGAGATTAAGGTTGCTTGTTGTCAGTATTTACTGTTACCACAATTCCATTGGGGTGAAAAACTACTGTATAAAATATATAGCTTGGCATAAATATTGTGCAAGAATTTTGAAGAAGAAAAAAAGTCTCAGGCAGGAAAATGTTTGGAGATACAAAAAGAAACATATTTATATGATCGGCCCTAATATGCTGAGCCTATCTGGGCTGGGTTAAATGCTTAGACACAGCAAAATGCAGCAGAGAAAAAGGTGGGGGGATTTATTAAAGAAGCCTTCAGTTTCCTCCTCAGTTCTCTCTCCTAAGTTGGCGAAAATATTTCTATTTCTAAATTTGGGAATGTTTCTCCCTATTTATCAAGGAAACACGTTTATATTACAGAAACTTTGGAGGCTAGAAAGAAATTAGGGGAAGAACACCTACAATTCTATTATATAGGAAAAGGCAGAGACTGTTCCAAGGCCCAGTGTGTGATCCAGGAATTTCTGATCTGGGGGCTATCTGAGGCATTCCTGACAGATGGAAAGCTCTGAGGATTTATTACTCCCTGGTGCAAAGCAGGGAGCAGACACTGACTTAGGGTTGAGCCAAGCTTCCCTGGCACACAGGCTTCTCCAGATGGGGACCTGGCAGGAGAGTGCTTCTATCTAGGTTGCTTTAAACTGTGCTTGAAGGGCTTGGTGGCTATGACTACAAGAGAAAGACCATGGGACAAATATAATTGTGGCAGATCCCTTAGCCTAGGCTCTTTGTCATGAGCCAGCTCAGGGTAAGAGAGTTAAGCTGGAATAGAATAATATGAGAATTTATACTTAAAAGATCACTTCAACATCTGGAATAGCCTCTTTGCATGATGGGGCAAGATATGGACTGAATTATTATCCTACATTTTAAGTAGAAAATGTTTTACAGTTCATCAAGCATTATTTTAATATTAATACCCCTTCGTTTACACTGGAGTCCTATCCTGATTCAACCCATGGAGACTGTTCACCTAGCCTAGTGGTACAGATGGATCTGAAATGTCCCTTGAAGGTCCATGTGTAGAAGGCCTGGCCCTCAGCCTGTGGCAGCGGCAGAACTTTAGTGGAAAAAAGTCAAGTCACTGGGAGCATGTCCTTGAAGGAGATATTGGGTATCTTGTCCTTCCTGTTCTTCTCTCTTTTTAATTCCCAGAGCCCTGAAGTGAGCAGCCTCCTCCACCTCATACTCCCACATGCTGTTCTGCCCCTCTACATGGCCCATATGACCATTGACTGAAATGGAAATGGAAGAACTCAGAGCTGGCTGGGGCACAATTTTCAAGAGCCATTATCCTGGAGGAAAGGCCATATTCCCTTATCGCTTCTGCTTCTATAAGCATGCTACCTGCTTGAGGCTCCCTCTCATGGTCTTTTTTCATGTAGGCTAGAGACCCTTGTGACCCTGTGCCTGGCCGGCAGTCATGTAGGAAAGAATTTAAACCCACCGTGAAAATCTGAAATGATGCTGTATTAACTATAAAAATTGCAAGACTGTAGGCTTTGGAGATTACTTCCCTGAGTTCGTGCTGACATAAATAAAATTTTCTGATTCTCTACTTAGTCTCCAATGTCTATTCTGAGAATGGCAATTCCTGTAACAAAATCAAGAACCAAAACAAGCCCTTCCTCTTTTGTTATGTCAGGCATTCTATTTCAGGTAATGTTCTAGCTCCATAGCATGATAGCATGCCAGTTGTTCCCCTTATGATGGAGTTGTGATTACTACTGCTGCCCAGCATCACAAGTGTTTCATATCACATATCAGTAGCTTGGGGAAAAAAAATCACAGTTTGAAGTATCGTTGCTACCTAACATGTATTGCTTTCACACCATCTATAAAATTGAAAGAAATCATAAGTCAAATCATTGTAAATTAGGCCACTGTGTATATAGAGAAGAAAATTCTTGCTATTCATTCTGGAAATGTTTATTTTCAAGAAGGCATGGTTTACTGTGTTGTGCCTAATTGAGACATCAGGTGGCAGTGTGTTTATTGAAATGTTTCAGAGGAGACCCAACAGGAGTAAACTTTATTCTAAGAATAATCCTATTTAATGAGCCATGATCAAAAAGCCACCTTGATTTCAATCCACCACCTCAGTACTTGTGCTCAATATAAAAAACTCTACATGCAGGGTTTATATACATAGACAAAGACACAGACACACACACACGCACACACAAAGGGGAGACCCAACAGGAGTAAACTTTATTCTACGAATAATCCTATTTAATGAGCCATGATCAAAAAGCCACCTTGATTTCAATCCACCACCTCAGTACTTGTGCTCAATATAAAAAACTCTACATGCAGGGTTTATATACATAGACAAAGACACAGACACACACACACGCACACACAAAGGGGAGACCCAACAGGAGTAAACTTTATTCTACGAATAATCCTATTTAATGAGCCATGATCAAAAAGCCACCTTGATTTCAATCCACCACCTCAGTACTTGTGCTCAATATAAAAAACTCTACATGCAGGGTTTATATACATAGACAAAGACACAGACACACACAAACACAGACACACACACACACACACACAAAGGGGAGACCCAACAGGAGTAAACTTTATTCTAAGAATAATCCTATTTAATGAGCCATGATCAAAAAGCCACCTTGATTTCAATCCACCACCTCAGTACTTGTGCTCAATATAAAAAACTCTACATGCAGGGTTTATATACATAGACAAAGACACAGACACACACAGACACAGACACACACACACACACAAAGGGGAAATGTCTGAAATAATATATTGGATAGTTGTAAAAGTCCTCTTGACTTACCAAGTTACCGTCTGTTTCTTTTTGAGTGGTATTTCATATTTGAATTATAATGAATTCGATGATACAAAAATGTTAATTTATTTGCCTAATGAATATTTTAGTATCAACCAAAAAGTAAGTGGTAGGCTTCTATATATATTACCACTAGAAAATGAACTGCGTATTACGTGTCACCGAAGACAGAGGCTGACACCTCCCAAAGATACAAATGAAATTGGAAACTTGGATTGGAGTCCTAAGCATAAGTCAAATACAGGAAGGGTGTAGATTCTCACGCTCCAAATACCAAAAAGACATTTTCTCCTGGATGGCCAAGGCTGCTAAATAATGAGGAAATTTACAAATTATGCAAACTTTCTGATCTATTGAAGCAGACTTTCTGATTTGTTGAATTCTTCCAAATTCCATCCTGCTTTAATGATCACATCTTCAGAATGCACCTTGACGCTTGGCAGAGCAATTTGTCCATCTCAAATTATCTAGGTGTATTCTCCCAGTTAAATTGTATAATTAGCCTGTCTGGTTCCATTTGCAGTATTGAGATTTTGATTAAGACTATACTGCATTCGTACGTTAATCTGGGTATACTAATAACTTTATAACTCAGTCTTTCATTCTATACAATATTTCCCTGTATTTGCCTAAGATTTTAATAGTGGCCTTATGCAATTTTTGCTTGAGTTATGTCATGTATTTTCATTTTTGTGATTATAGTGAATGGGATAATTTTCTTGTTAGGTTTACAGGAAAATATTTGATGTGGAGATGTTGATCTTCGTTCTAGACATTTATTAAATTCTTACTAGTTCTGGTATTTCATCATGGAGCCCGTGTTCCTATCCGTGTTGCTGCCTGTCCTCTTTCCCCACCATCTCTGCCAATTTCTTCTTACCATTAGAACACCAGTGTCTTCCCTTTATACCCCAAGCCCTGATTCTTCAGATTACTTGGGGGTGAGGCTTTAAAAGCAGAAACTTCAAACAAAACAAAACAACCCAAACCTGGTACTTTTCATTTTAATAAGGTATTTTGGTTTTAGAAGTTCCACAAAGCAAAATTTCTATTACACATTGTATATCCCCACTGTGCCTAAATACAAGATCACATTGAGCATGAAAAGATCCAGACTCCCCTGATACTAATGCAAAACGGTATTTTTTGCTACTTTGAATATGTTTATAGACTCTTTAAAACCTTGTCCAGGGTCAGTGAGGTGGCTCAGTGGGTACTTGCTGCCAAACCTGACAATCTGAGTTTAATTTCTGGAACCCACATGGTGGAAGGAGAGAACTCACTCCTGCAAGTTGTCATCTGACCTCCACACATGTGCTGGGGCATGTGTATACACGTGTGCACACATAAAAAACAAAACATTTAAAACACCTTCGTCCACATATCACAGCTTATTTTTATTATACATATACTTACAAATATCTTAGATATGAAATTTTCATTAGTCTAAGATTTCATGAAATAATTTGATCTAAACTCACTTGCATCTTAAAAATCAGTGATGTCACTAGAGCTACATCATGCAGCATGAAACGTTACCACCATCCCTAAGTGATGGTTTGAGATCCGTCATTGAATCTATGAATGATGCTGCCTCTGGGAAAATTTCATCCCCCAAGATAAGTATTCTTTGCTTTCATCAGAATTTTTTATTGTTCATGCAGTAGCGTATTTATGGTCTCCACAGAATAAATAGTCACTGCACTTTTAACGCTAAGCTCCACTGAAGTGTAACACCCACGCACAAGTGTATATATGTATGGCCTGATGAACTTTCAGAGTGAACCTTCTCACACCATCCTCCAAGTCCCTCCATTTGGGCCCGGTCCTCTTTTGCTATGGCTTCACATTGTCCTGTTTCTACCGCCACAGATGAATTCTGTCTGATCTTGGGCCCTTATGTAAAACAGCAACAAGTGATTCATATGGAATGGAAATGTCTGGATTCTGTTGGCTTTCTATGTTGCTACATCTACTTATAATGTGGTCATTTCCATTAAAGCAGACTATTTCATTGTATGAATTATTTCAGTTTTATTTTTCTATTGCAGATGGACATTCCGCTTATTTCCAGATTTGGGCAACTCTGAATTGTGCTGTTACTGACCATCTTCTTGTGGACTGTAGATGCATGTTTGTGTGGTCATACCTTGGAATAGAACAGTTGCATGGGGTCATGCAAATTATGTTCAACCTTAGCAGCCACCCCACCCCAGCAGTGACAGTGCAGGGCACTGTTGTCAACATGGGGTTTTTCTGTTTTCATTATAGCCACTCAGGTGGGTGTGCAGTGGCATCACTCGGGTGGGTTTACAACGGCATGACATTGTGTTGTTGTTGCATTTCCTAATTATTTTTGTGTGTGAAACGGCATCTCTACCTCCTTTGTGGCTTGCCTTTTAATTTTGTGTTTGTGGACTGGGGATTGAACCTAAGGTCTTATGCAACTATTTTCCTATAATGATGTGCCTATCTGCTTAGGTCAGTCCTGTGCATTGCTATGAAGTTCTTGTCAGTTGACTTCAAATAAGTGAAAGAAAAATCTGGTGGGCCCACTCGATAAGTTAGAAGGCATCAGAGGAAAGACTGGGGCTTCCTTATTAGAGAACAAAGGCCTGGCACTGTTATATATAGTTCATGCTAGGATTCAATCTGCTCTACTAATATTAAACGGTAATGACTTTTAGTGTATCTACACTTGTATTTATTGTGACAGATCTAGAATCACTTAGGAGACAAGACTCCAGGCATATCTGTGGGGATTATGGAGGCTGAGGAGGGAAGACCCACTGATGTGGGCAGCACCCTTCTATGGGCTGAGGTCCTGGACTGAACGACAAGGATAAAGCAAGCCAAACAGCAGCATCCATCCATCTCTAGCTGCCTCTTCAAGCTCCTGCCACCATGACATCTCTCTCTCCCATTGTGGACTGTGCTTTCAACTGTGAGCTAAAACAAATCCTTTCTCCCTTAAATTGCTTTTTTCAGAGTATTTTATCACAGCAACAGGAAAAATAATACATCTAAATAGATTTTAAACCAGATGTGCCTTCCTTGTTATTTAATATTCATTCTTACTCAATGTTGCATATGTAATCTTGGTATTAACAGAAAATTCTAGACTAAAAGCAATCACCCTCCTCTTAAAGTGTTTGTCTATTAAGTTCTTCAGGGAGTACTATTGGTACTTAAGAGGCTAATCACTTTTTGATGCACACTCAAGTTAAATTTCTCTGAGTGACTAAGAGAATGTATTTGTTTATATAACGTAAAATCCACAAGTATTTTCAGTCTTGAATAATCTGAAGAGCCTTAACAAACCTAAAACCAATGTTTGCGATAGCTCAATAGGTAAGAAAAACCTCACTGGACCAGAGCCAAGGAAGCCTGTTTCCTAATCCTAGCTGTCTCACTGATGGCTGTGTGATAACGGCACATCCCTTCAACTCGGCTGTGACTATGTCCCTGTTCTGGTCATAGCCAACTATTGAATAGTCAGCTTCTGAATGTCAACTAAAAACTAAGTGCTTGGAGACAGAGGAGAGAAGAATGAACGTGACAGGCAGCCAATGCCTTCAAAAGTTTAAAGTCTGGAAAAGTGAGGCATTTGGGCTGAATCAACCTTTAAATCTCCCTTCTGGAGTTGACACGCTGTGCCTTGAATAGGGCTGTACTCATATTCCGTGCCTTGACAAGGACTTCCAAATGGTTCTGAAAATACTGTCAAGTATTAAAGGTTTCCTATGTGAATACTGGTAAAATAACATTTTAAATCAGAAAGAAATTTTACATATTTATTCAGAAAGGTGATCCAACTGTAGAGGGATGTTCTTTTGACATGAAATCCACCATTTTGAATACTTTTTCTCAGTAATTCTGTTTAACTTCTATAATCCTGATGAGATTCTCATCTGGAGTTTTTCATGCATTCAGATATTTTGCATGATGCCTGATGTGGTCGGCCACGAAGGTTGCAATGAAGTAGTAGCCGTGATCATAACCCTGAGGACAAAATACACACAGGTTTATCCACCCTCAGGAACCGCAATGTTAAATTATCTCTCTTGCGATTTGATCACCTAGTTCTCTTGTCATTTGACTTTCTTATACACAGTCGAACCACTAAAAGTGAGGTTTAATCAAAACAATGTGGTCACAACTGACAAGAAGAAGAATCAGGACTTAGAGAGATTAGAAATGGGCAAGGCATTTGAATTCTTAAAAGAGGCACACCTGACAAAATAAACAGAGCCACTATTAAAATATAAAGGAAGTAAACATAAACAATAGAGAGAAAGAACACCAAGATGCCAAATAACTTTATCATTGCTGAAGAAGTCAACCACAGCCATCACAAATCAAAGTTAAGAATTCTACCTCTGGGATGGGGTGACAGCTTGTGGTAGAGTGTCTTCCAAGCATGACGATGTGAGTTCAATCCCTAGAGTCCAAATTAAAAAAAAAAAAAAAAGCCAGCTCTGTGTGGTAGCTGCACTTGTAACTGTGTGGGGTGAAAAAGGGTGGATCCCTGGAGCTCACTGACCAGCCATCCTTAGCTTATTTGGTAAACTCCAGGTCAGTGGGAAACCCTGTCTAAAAAAAAACAAAAGTGGACAGTGCCTGAGGAATGACACCTGAGGCTATCCTGTGGCCTTCACATGCACAAACACACACAAGCAAAGAGAATTCTGCCTTCTACACATATCCTATGTTCATTTGAGGAGAAAGAAATAATCCATTAAAACCCGTATCAAATGGGACAAAAATGTATAAACTTTTTGAAGAGTACCATAAAACAGAAGGAAAATGTAAGAAGCCAAGCAGCTGAGACATCTTCATCTATCCATTAAAACCACTCTTACAGGAAATTGAGAAACTATCTTCTCTGAGTTCAAAATAAGTAGCTTTGAAGGAAAAAGTGAAACATGTTAAGATGGGAAGAAAATTATAAAAAAATTCTTTTTTAATTTTGTGTGCATGAGGGTATTGCCTGCATGTATATAAGTGCAGTATGTCATGCAATGTTCTTGGAGGTCAGAAGAGGGAGCTGGATCCTCTGGAACTGGAGTTACAGATGGTTGTTAGCCACCATGTGGGTTCTGGGGCTTGAACCCGTATCCTCTACAAGAGCCACCAGTGCTCTTAACCACTGAGCCATCTCTTCAGCCCCAGGAAGAACTTTTAACAGTGTTAAATGCCAAATAATTTTGGAACCACTATCACCTCAATCACAATGTAAAAACAGGTAAAATAAACTGAAGAAATGAAAGTCTAAGAAATACACACACACATACACACACATGTATTTTCATTTTTACTTAACTAGCAAATGGTTTCTGATGAGGGAAAGTGGGAATTTCTTTAAGCATGTAAGAGATAAAAACAAGTCTAAATAAAAAAATGTTTTAAGGAATAAGGGAAATTCCTAAGGTTTTCATGAATCATTAAATGTTCCTGCTTTTACTTCCAGAGAGACATGGAATGTAGACTCTGGGAACAGGAGTTAATAAAAGTTCAGAGGAAATGGGGCTGAAGAGATGGCTAAGCACTTGAGAGCACTGGCTGCTCTCGCAGAGAACTGGGATTTGATTCCCAGCACTCACATGACAGCTAACAACCACCCATAACTCCAGTTCCAGGGGATTTGACACCCTCTTCTGACCTCCACAGGCAATGTATGACATGGGTGCACTTACATACACACAGGCAAAACATTCATACATATAAAATAAAAATAATAAATAAAATATTAATTTAAAAAAAGTTCAGAGGAAAGTCATCAAAATAACTTAAAAGGAATATGTCTTCAATGTGGAAGAAAATCTGACAGGAGGGTTGTTAGGATCAAGACCAAGCCTGGGAATTACTTGATTTCAATGATTAGAGCAGTACTAGGCCTGAGAACACATGTGAACTACTGGCATTCTGCCAAAGGTACACAATTACAGCTAACTGTGTCATCCTTGACATGGTTCAAGTTCTGTTTATCAGTCTTAATAGATGGGGAGGCTTTTTTTATACATTCTTTGACTAAGGAGGTGATTTGCTATGTTCAGCAACTCATGCAATTGCCTATATTTAGTGACACTTGAAGGGCCTTTTCTCCTCTACTCCAAACTTTAAATGGAAAATTCCTCGGTGGGAAAACCTGACTATTGGGAGTATAAAAATAAACACATTCTTCCATTCTTCACTCAGCTCTCCAAGTGGCATGTTCCTATGGACAGTTATTCTAAAAGGCACTGTATTCTGGCATATTTTCTAGATCCAATTAGAAAAGCTCAGATTGAACCCTCAAGGTAAAGTCCCTTCAGAGTATGAAGAAGACTGTTGAAAGATATTCTTTATTTAAAAGGCACAGAAGGTCCATGTGCTAGATAATGATCTTATACAGAGACCTGTCAGAGATCCCTGCGTTTCTAGAATTCTCTGGTATGTTCTTTTTCTTTCCCAAGAGGCAAAGGCAGAGGTCAAAATAGCCTCTGAAGCTTCAAAAAGGTCCTGAGACCTTTTTGAAGAGGAAGGCTGCCTCCTTTCCCCCTCAACTCCAGGAAGGGACTGCTGCTTCTGGATGCTTCCTCAGTATCAGGGCACTTCACTTTTCTCCTTATCTTGTAACTTCAGTTATTAAAGACAGGACATAGTACGCCCGATTTTTTCAGACTAAGATTTGATGTTTGTATATACTAGCTATCAGAGTACCCTTTTCAATTTAGATCCCATGAAGCCCCCTGATTAAAAACTATAAAATATTCCCATGAACTAATCCTTGCTTCGCAAATTCTCAATCTTTTTTTCAAAAGTTATTAATTTTTTGTGCTAAAGTCTCACTACGTGGTCCTGGATGATCTGGAATTCTTTATGTAGATCAGGATGGCCTTGAACTCACAGAGATCCACCTGCCTTTGCTTCCCCAGTGCTGGGATTAAAGGAGTTTGACTACTATATCAGGCTCAAATAATCTTTTTTTGACAACTGACAAAGCATCAGATATAAATTCTGGGCATTTAACATTACAAAAATAACCATAAGACTGAAGAAAGGTAAATCATGGATATGATTGTGGTAATTTTTGTCTTTCTTTTTAGGTCATTTATTTAGGTATACCACTTTTTCAGCTTAATTTTTTTTTATAACTCCTATTTCACAAAGAAATAGTTATATAATACTTGTAATGAAATGATTAGGCAGGTGATTAAAAAATCATCTCTCAAATCTGAGGAAATCTGAGGTCAATGTAAGTTGACTAGGAAATGTGCACTATCCATTCTGCTGACTGGATTACAGCATGCCTAATGCAATCACTTCAGACCATGTAGTTACTCTTCCTGACCTTGCTGCAAGGAAAATGAACAAAAAACTGTGCCTGAGTTCAGGACTGTGGTTGGTGACCTTAATAAGTTGGCATGCTTTTAGAATCGACTGTTCTGTTGGCTCCTCATAAGACAGCCAACCTAATTTTCTCCATTGCTTAGGATATAAGCATTTTAGAAATGAGTATGCTGATTTGTTTTTCCCTCTCTAACAATGTCACCCATATTTAACTCTAGGATGTTGTTATAACAAACTCCAGAGATTTTTAGACTTTGCTGGCAGGCAGAAGTTTTGCAGAAAAAAACAGAATTTCCTGGCACAGCCTCAGGGGACACAAAGTACCCCATAAGCTAATGCCAAGCAGGAAGGTCATTTGGACAAAAGCATGATTTGGTACATCACTTATAGCTATAGTTAATACAGTTAAACACACTGCTGACTTTATAATAAAATTGGCATTGGGATTTCTCAGATTGGCTATTGATATAAAATGTAATTGTGATGGCAAATGTTCAAATAAACCTAATCCAAACTTTATTACTTAAGGATAGATACTCAGATATATCAGATATATATGCATATTGGTTTTAGTCACATTTCCCATATCTACGTGTATATATACATTCACATAAATGTCACATGTTTGAATACCCTTTGTATTTGAACATGTGACATTTATATAAATGTATAAATGTGTAAATTAAAGTGGTAGCAGGTTATGGTGATTTTTCCTTATGCTGGCCCTAACTCATCCTTTGGCTCTTTAGGAGCACATTACATTGTCTAGAAAAGGCTAGAGAGATGATGGCACAGAATTTGTGAGGCGCTTGTTTACAGTCCTGGTTCCACCATTCACCAGTGGTGTGACCTTAGATAAAAGAGTTATTTTCTCTAAGAGGCAGAAAAGGACTGAGCTCTCATTTGGTAGTACAAAGACTGCAGATGAGTCAGTGCCATAAAAACACTGTGTGAACACTGTTAGAACATGTTACACAGAGACTAACTTATCTGAACATTTACCATCCTAAGTATACTTTAGGTCCACATGTCTGACATATTACTTTTAAATTTCAACAAATATGGGCCTGGAGAGATGGTTCAGTGGTTAAGAGCTCTGGCTATTCTACCAGAGGACCTGAGTTTGATTTCAAGCACCTACATGGCAGTTAACTGCTGAAACTCCAGTTGCAAGGGATCTGATGCTCTCTTCTGACTCTATGGGCATTGCATGACACAGGTGTACTGACATGCAGGCAATACACTCATACACATAAAAAATTTTTTTTGATAAATACGTTTTTAAATTCATGATCAAATATAATTTTCAGTATCCATTTCTCATCCTAAAATGAAGATTTTTGTTTATATCATGTTCTGAAACTTATGAGTATTTTTAAAAAAGAAAAGCAGAATTTCTTAAAACTATAGAACCACAAATAGGCAGACAGAAGTATTATTTTAGTCAAAGAAAATTTGCAAGCCAACTGAAAAAATCAGTAATTATTCTTAAACCCTAGAATCCCAAGCAGCACAATACATTAGCATAAATATCAAGTAATATTCAGGGTTGGAGAGATGGCTTAGCAGTTAAGATCACTGGCTGCTCTTGTAGGGGACCTGGGTTCGATTCCCAGCACCCACAAGGCAAGTAACTGTCTGTACCTCCAGTTTCAGGGGATCCAATACCCTCTTCTGACCTCCGCCAGCTGTGCATGACACAGGTGTACTAATATACATGCAGGCAATATACTCATACACTTTAAAAAAATAATAACTATGGGGCTGGAGAGATGGCTCAGCAGTTAAGAACACTTGCTATTCTTGCAGAAGACCCGGGTTTGAATCCCAGCACACACATGGCAGCTAACAACTGTCCATAAATTCAGTTCCAGGGGATCCAACAGTCTCTTCTATCCTCCGCA
>NW_008360304.1:5114905-5120119 GCF_000622305.1 Nannospalax galili | reverse complement strand
TGCAGGCAATACACACATACACATAAAAATAATAAAATATTTAAAAATAAATAAATAAAAATTTTTTTTAAATCAAGTTATATAGTGTGTATACGTGAGACAGCAATGGTCAGTTTGAGGCCACAAGGTGTACACAAGGAACAACAGGAGAGCTCAGTCTTTTTCTACTGTAATGGTGGTATATATGTAAACAAAGATACACTTAGTGACGTTGGAGACTAAGTACCATTCAAACTTTAAGCTTCAACTTCCACAGTGGGAGAAACTATGCATTTTTCACTGCCAAAAGCAAATTTGGCCTTAGGTATCACAAATTTCAAAGGAAAGTTTTTACTTCAGGTATCTCAATATAATTGAAATCTATCATGCCACAGGTAACTATCTATATTCTACAAGAGAGTTAAGAAAACTGTATACAATCCTGCTTTTTAATAATTTTCTATTTAGATGGAGCTGTTTTCCTAATACTTACCTCCTGTAGTCGAAAAACAACAGGGATTTTCTTTTCTGTGCAGGCAGCAATGAAGTTATCAGGGAGTAACTGTCCATTTATAAGAAACTCATCATCCTTGCCTTGATCAATTAATATGTCTATCTGAGAACCTGAATAGGACTTCACAAGACAGGTTGCATCATAAGCCTGTAAGAAGAAACACTGAAAACTTGAAAGTGCCCAGAAAGACAATCCCCCAAACATCCTGTACTAGAACCAAAAAGAAATTTAAAATTATTTTTGCTTTTAGGCTGATTAAACTGGCATCCAATTTTAAATTTTGTGATGATAAGTGATCTTTAAAATTAATTTAGAAGTAATGTTAATTTAGAAATACAAAATAATCATTAGCAGAAAAAAAGTAGATTTGGAATAATTTTCATGTTCAAAACAATTAAAAACCAGGTTTATTGTAATCTCTTGGTATGTGGGGAACTGGTTCCAGGATCCTCCCAAGGATATAAGAATCTGCAATGCTGAAGTCGCATATAAAAAAAAGTATAATATTTGCATATAAACTACACAACCCTCCTCAAATACTTAAATGACCTCTAGATTACCATAATGCCTAATATAGTGTCACAGTGATGTAGCAGGGAACGATGACAAGAAAAGAAAAAGGTCTGCACATATTTACTACAGCCACAATTAGAATGAAAAATTCTTTTGGTTCTGTCTACAGATGGAGAACCCACAGGCATGGAGAGCTGCCTCTAACAGTCAACACACACACTGTGATACACAGGCATGGAGAGCAGACTCTAACAGTCAACACACACACTGTGATACAGGAAAGCTGAAGAGTGAGCACCAACACAGTTGGCCATTACCTACCTGCCATTTACTTTGATCTGCTCCCAAATATCCATTAAAGGCTTTTTTGCCCCAAACAGAGAGCACTGGATTGCAAATTGGAGCAAATGCAGACACCGACTATGAAGGCAAAGGAAATTTTTTAAATGTTATATTTTATTAAATCAAATGTGGATGCTTACAACTTACGACTCTGACTTTCAATGAAAACCTTGCCTCTTCATACTACACCTGTTGTATAATCTTTAAAAAGCTAATCAATGGAAGGATTTAATGAAAACTAATGCATGAGAATTTAATTTAGGTAAAACAAGTTTATGTTCAGAGTTTCTACTGAAAATTAATCTGAAACAGTTCATGCCTTCCTCAGTGAAACTGCCATTAAATCAGACACATCTCTGAAGCAGCATGACAGGCAATGCCTCAAGAAGACAGGATTCTGCACAAGTTTGTGTTCCGTACAGTGCTGCTCTTCAGTGATGCAATGTTGGACTCTCTCAGCTTTAGAATTCTTATCAATGTGCAGATTCCACAATGTCTACTCATGTTTTTAAAGGATAAAAAATTTAAGTTCACTTTTCCATCTCAGACAATAAATTCACTGCTTCATTATACAAAAAATGGAAACCAGAACCATGATTTTCTAGGGTGGTGCTATGTAGTTGCTATGAGAAACATCACTTCTCAACAACACATCTGAAATGATTAAAGTCTCCAAAGCAAAGAATAAGATGAAAAACAGCCCTGTGATATTAAAGACAGCAGCACTTCTAAACTGATCTTGCTTTGAAGCACATTTCTTTCCAGCTGTCTTCAGTAGTTCAGCTGTGGGTATTCAAACTTGACTCATTAAAAGAAAAGAACACCTACAAAGCTTTTAATAAAGAAGGGGAAAGGCTGAGAGGTGTTTTTCAGTCAAGCTGCATTTCAATTCTCATTTGGAGCACTAAGAACATAAAATTCTTAAAGTATCTTCTTAAAATCTACCTTAAAAAAGAAGATTCAACTTTACAAAGATGTTTCTGGTAGAAATTTAGATAAGTAATAGATACTTTGTAATAATGCTAATCAACACTAACAATCCTGGGGAAATGTGTTAAAAGTACAGTCTGAAAAGAACAATGAAAAAGTGAGCTATACTTCATAACACTACTCATTAGAGTCCTTTGTTTCCAACTTTATATGCCATATATCACATAACCACATTAATACCTCTGGCAAACTTCTAAGACCCCCAACCCTAGAAAAGTTTAAGTCCTGATTCTAAAACCATCTCAAAATTTCAATCTTTGAAATTTTTGGAGAGAAGTTACTTGATCAATAGAAGCTTAGTGTTATCTTACTTTGTATTTTCCAGGATTTTTCAAAGCACAAATCAGAGCTCCGTGGCCTCCCATGGAGTGACCAAAAATAGACATCCTTTGTGGGTCCACTGGAAAATTGGCATTTATGAGTTGAGGAAGCTGGAAAGAATTCAGCAAATGATAAAATATTTCAGAGGAAATTAGTTATATAAGAGAGTTACACAATCAGTACTTCTAAAGTACAGTCTTCCAGTGGTTTGAAGTGATAAAGATTAAAACAAAGAAGAAAAACCTTCAGCTAGACACTGGTTAATAGTATATCACTGAAAAACATGTGGTACAGGTGTTTTAAAAAACAACTGTTAAAAAGTTCAGGAGATACAGATGGAGAGCTGACTCAGCTCTTGTGGAGGACATGGGTTCAATTCCCAGTACCCACATGGTGACTAACAACCATCCATTATTCCAGTTCCAGGGGAATCTGATGGACCTGACCTCCATGGGCATTGCAGAACACAAGTGTACTTACACAAAACACAGAAAATAAAAATAATAAGTAAGAAAAAAAAGTTTGGGAGATAAAGCAGTCCTGAGCAAAAAGAACAAATGCTGGAGGTAGCACCATACCTGATTTTAAGTTATACTACAGAGTCATAGTGACGAGAAACAAAACAAAACTGTGTGGTACTGCCACAAAACAGATATCGAGATCAATAGAATAGAATAAGGGACCCAATATAAACTCACACAGCTACACACTCGAGTTTTGACAAAGATAACAAAAACAAACACCAGAGAAAAGACAGCCTCTTCAAGACATAGTGTTGGAAAATTGGACATCCATATGTAGAATGAAGTTATCTCCTATCTCGCATTCTGTTTAAAAATCAATTCCAAATGGATCAAAGATCTTAATGTAAGACTTGAAACTATGAAAGTATTGGAGGCAAAAAAAAAGAGAGAAAATAGTTCAAGATACAGGAATAGGCAAGGACATTCTGGAAAGGACTACAATCATTTGAGAAATGATATCAAGAACTGACAAATGATACCACACAAAATTAAAAAGTTTCTCCATAGCAAAAGACACAGCTGAGTGAAGAAATGGCCTATAGAATGGGAGAAGACCTTGACTAACTATGCATCTGACAGAGGGTTAATATCTAAAATATAAAGGGAACTCAAAAAACTAAATACCAGGAATCAATCAACATAATAAAAAAATAGGCTACTGAAATGAACAGACAGTTCTCAAAAGATGAACTACAAATGGCTAATAAACATGAAAAAATGTGGGGCTGGAGAGATGACTCAGCAGTTAAGAGGCTGTTCTTGTAGAGGACCTGGGTTAGGTTCCCAGCACCGACCTGGCAGCTAACAACCATGTGTAACTCCAGTTCCAGGGAGTCTGATGCCCTCTTCTGGCCTCCGGGGGCATTGTACCTATATGCATGTAGCCAAAACATTCACATGCATGAATAAAAAAATAAATAAATAGAAAAAAATTTAGTTAAATATAAGAATAATGTTCAAAATCACTAGCAATCCATGAAATGTAAATTCAAAGTACATTAAGATTCCATCTTACACTACTCGGAATGGCAATCTTACAACCAGTAACAACAAATGCTGGTGAGGATGCAGAGAGAAGGGAACCCTTGTATACTGCTGATTGGGATGTATTCACTATGGAAATAGCATGAAGGTTCCTCAAAAAAGTAAAAATAGATCTACTATATGATACAACTACATCAACCCTGGGTATTTATCCAAAAGACTCTAAGCCAATATATCACAGATACTTGTACATTGTATTTATTATAGAACTATTCACAGTGGCTAAAGTATGAAGCCAACCTTAGTATCCATCAGTAGAAGAATAGATGAGGAAAGTGTGGCATATATATTTATATGGAATTTTATATATACAATGCAATGTTATTCAGTTGTGAAGAATGAAATTACATCTTTTGTAAGAAAATGGATAGAACTGGAGATTAAGATAGAAAACAAATAAGTCAGACTCAGAAAGACAAGTATTTTATGTTTTCTATCATTTGTGGATTCAATATATTTTAAAAAATTTTAATTTTATGTGTATGAGTGTATTGCCTGAATGTATGTGAGTGCACCTGTGTCATGCAATGCCGCAGAAGTCAGAAGAGAGCTTTGGGTTCCCCTGGAACTGGAGTTAAGGATAGTTCATAGCCACCATGTGGGTGCTGGGAATTGAACCCAGGTCCTCTGCAAGAGCAGTCAGTGCTCTTAACTGCTGAGCCATCTCTCCAGCCCTTTAACATTTTATTTTACTTATTTATTTGGTCTTTTGGAGACAGGGTCTTCCTGTAGCCTCAGCTGGCTTGGAACTTGCTTTGTAGACCAAACTCACAGAGTTCCCCCTGCCTCTGCCTCTCAAGTGCTGAGATTAAATGCGTATGCTACCATGTCTGGCCTGGATTCTATATTTTAAACAGGACATAGTATATAAGACATGAAAACATGAAAGGAGCAATCAGAGCATGCAAACTTTTGATATCACCATATGGTGGGGTCACCTACTAAGTTTGCACAATTAAGTTATGGGGGAATCTCTCTCACACACAA
>NW_008360304.1:5090221-5114320 GCF_000622305.1 Nannospalax galili | reverse complement strand
CTCACCTGCCCTTTCTAATCAAGACTTTGATTACTGCTGTACATATATCTGAATAAATCAGACCCAGGAAATGAAAGGTTTCATACACTATTTTCTTTAGTAACCTGGGTAGTGTGCACAGACCTGAATATAATTATAAGTGCCGGAGAGAGGCTCAGCAGTTAAGAGCACTGGCTACTCTTTCAGAGGACCTGGTCAGTTCCCATCACCCATGTGGCAGCTAACAACTGTCTGTAACTCCAGTTCCAGTAGATCTGATGCCCCCTCTTCTGACTTCTGTGACACTGGTGCACTTACATACATGCTGGTAATACACTTATACACATAAAATAAAAATAATAAAATATTTGAATATAATTACAAAAATCCTTAAATTTGCCAGGCATGGTGGTGCATGCCTTTAGTACCAGCACTCGGGAAGCAGGCAGGTGGGTCACTGTGAGTTCAAGACTGGTCTACACAGCAAGTTCCAGGCCTGTCAGGGCTGTATAGTGATACCTTGTCTCAGAAAAACGAAAAACTAAACAAAAAAACCACAACCACCAAAACAAAACAAAAAAAATCCTTAAATCAGCATTTACTATTAATTTAACTAATTAATTAATGTAACTATAATAATTAGTAAATCTTGGAATTTTCCCCTAGATAGACTTACCAATATCATACCCTACATTAAAATACTCAGGTCTGGGAGGACTTTGTGCCTAAAATCAAACTCTTACTGGTCATCAGTTAATAATTACAAGACAAATGAAATCACCTCCTCTGTTACATAAGAGTACATTCTGTAATTAGTTTTCCAGGGCTCTTCAGTGGCATTCACGTAAAAGCCAGCACCAGTGCCGAAGTCCCAGCTGTCATCCTCTCCTTTAATATTGCAGCCACCTAGCAGGGAAAGACATGTGCTTTCATCAACTCTAGGCAATTCCCCATGTCTAAGAACCTACTATTAGTTGGGCATGGTGGTACCTGACAAAAATCTCAACTGAGGTCCTTAGGAGGCCCACTGAAGGTTAGCCTAGGCTACATAGTAAGTTCCAGGCTAGCTTAAGCTACATAGTGAGATTTCCTTACCCAGCTCCCACCACCACTTTTAGTTAAATAGCAAGTCCATTAGAGCTGTTGGAAAAATATTATGAGCTCTCCTCTACACATGGTGGGACTAAACTTTCTGATCTCTTTTTTCATGAATGGGACATGTACTAGCTCTGGCCAATGAGGTGAAAGAAGGAATGACATTCCAAACTGGAGAATTCATGGGACAAGATAAGCTGCCCTAGCTTTCTTTGTTGAAGTTCCTCCTATGCATTTTGAAAATACACATCCATACTCCATTACAAAGGGCTTATATCCTCTATATCTTTCAGAACCCTATGGAGATCCTTTCCCTAATGACCCTTCCCAATTATAGACACAGCCTCTAATTCTCTTTACCATGATGACCTTAAAGAGGAGACAGGTGACTGTGTTCAAGTCACTATCTTGACCTGAAAATGTGCCCTAACATACTCTGGAATCCTTCATCCTATTTTCCCAATTTGTTCACAGTATGGTATTTTAGTTGTCAAGAAGGATTCAAGATGAATTGTATGATGAATACTATCCCACTTATAAATGAGACTTAAAGATTTAGGTGTTTATAAAGCATTTCTGGAACAAGTCACTTACGGGGGCTGGTGTCTGGGGCAATGATGACAAGGCCATGCTCTGCGGCAGCTTGGTGAAATCCTGACTTCGTTATGAAATTTTGTTCAGTGCAAGTTAAACCTGAAAATGAAAAATATTGTTATGTCATGTACTGTGAATACTTTATAAACTTTAATCTTATAATACAGGAAAATAAGCTCAGAATTATTAAAAAAAATTTTTTCAGCTTTAGAAATAATTTTGGGTAACACATCATGGTACCCTTCTTCCAAAATTCACAACAGTATTGAGCTAAGAACTATTTTAGTTTAACTGATCCTACAACCATCTTTTCAAGTCATTAAGGTTTTAAGTATGACAATTCTAGCTTCTAGGTTAGATGTATTAGGAATTCAGAATTTTTAACCTGTACCATAGCAATATGGGACGTATGACCAATATTAAAACAACCCCAGTGAGGTGTTAGCAAATATGCTAACTAGACATGTAACTATTAGACTATTTCTGCATCAAATCCTAAATATTGACAATAAGTTAGCTAATACTCTGGCCATCATAACACAAAATACTCTTTATGGTACATGTAGTTCTTAGGAATAAAATTTACCTTAATCATCTTTTTATTCATTAGTGACCTAAAAAGTGACCATCTGCCTTCCTTCAATTTAGTTTTAGCCCCATTTTCCTTCCCTAGATTTGTGTTCTCCATTTATGATAAGAATATCTTTCTATAGGTGCCCAAGGCTACAATGTGAGGGTGGCCAAAAGTGAACTAGCAATGGATATCTGACCTAAACAGTCTAACAAGACAGTCATTTTCTAATGGTCACTGTTAAATATCTGGTAATCAGCAACACTGAAGGTTAATGATTAGTATGTGCTACAAAGTAACTATAAAACATGAGAGAACAGAGACTACAGCTACTCATAAACATTGTTAAATTAATAAGACGTAATGTTACAAGTATCATTGTAGTTTAGAGCTAAGTTCTGTTGGGATCTACAGACTTTTAGCAGTTACAGGAGAGAACACTACAACATTACTACCCTCTACGGTTCTTCCTAGTTCATTTTCCAGAGATAGTAGAGTCATGTCATGATGAACTGCCCTTGACACTGAGAGCAAGGTCAAAGGAGGAGGGTAAGTGGGTACAAAGCATGGGTTCTGGGTTTCAGACAAGATCCGGTACCAAGTATTACTTAATCACTTATGGTGCCTCCATTCTTTCATTTGAAAAACAGGACAGAACTGATTCCTTCTTCCTCATAGGAAGATCATATATGATTATATGTAGTGTTCCTTGAACTGTATCCTAGACATAGTGCAGGATTCAGGTAATTATCTTTCTTCAGAAAATCAAGACTTAAAATCAAAATGTTGGGAAATGTCTCTCTGTTCTTCAGCATCTCACCAAAGACAGTATCCTTTCTAAAAGAATCAAGAATCTAATTTTGTTGTTGTTGGCAACGTCTAATGCTCTTCTAATAAAATCAGTGTACTTCATTTAATCACAGAAGTGCTTTTTGTGGTAAAATAAAATTTGCACTGAACTTTTAATTTTAAAATATATTTTCTTATTTTCAAAGATGGGTATTTAGGGATTCTCCTTGATGAACTACACATGGCCTGATTAGTTAACATTATTAGGAGCTAATTTTATGAATTATAGCTAATTACACTATGATTTTTTTTCCTTATTTTTTATTTCTAAAGATGAAGTAGCAATATTTTATGAAAGAGAAATTAGCACAGGGGTTCAGAACTACTCATGTCCATCTCCGGCAATCTGTTCTACAGTCTGATTAGGAATATTAACCACAAACTGCCACCAGAGGTGCTCTATGGAGTTCACTGTACAGAGACTACCTAGGAAGTTGCTTCCTAGGAGGTTGCTCTGTGGTTTCTAATCAGCAATACTGTATTATTTGGCTGGTAAAGTCTTTACAAACTCCAGAAATACTTGGGTAGGTACAAATTACATATAAACTTTACAATCTCAGCTGAGTTACTTGGTCTAATTGAAAAGGAAATAAAAATTTAATTCCCTAAATCCAAAATTATTCTCAAGATAAAGTTACAAAATAGAGTATGACAGCCTCTTAAGTTCTTTATATAGTGATTCCGAAAGTATACTAGTAGATCAAAATAAAAAGTAAGACATTCTTTAAAAACTCAAAAGTATAATACTTACCAGAGAGCCAGTACAGTGCAGGACACTTCCCACTCTCTGCCTTTGGAGGTAGGTAGACAGCGAATTTCATTTTGCATTTCAGCTCAATACTGCAATTTTAACAACAACCACAATAAAATATTAATCCACCTTATCAATCAGGACAGAAACAAATAATTTAGCATTATGTAAAAAGGAGGATTATATAGCATGGGTCTAAAATACATGAGTTAACATTCAAAGTACCAGCATTTAAGGAATATGCTTTGCTCCTCAAAGAAAGAATGGAGCCAGCTTAGCACATTGATCTATTGCTCAATCTGAGCAGTCATTTGAGGCAGTGTAAATTAAAAAAAAAAAAAAATTCTCAATGTAGCACTTCTTTTTTTAAAAAAAATTATTCATTTATTTTTATTTTATGTGTATGAGTGTATTGACTGCATGCATGTAAGTGCACCTGTGTCATACAGTGCCCATAGAGGTCAGAAGAGGGTGTTGGATCCCCTGGAGCTAGAGTTTTGGATGGTAGGCATCATGTGGGTGCTGGGAACCAAACCTGGGTCCTCTGCAAGAGCAGCCAGTGCACTTAACAATGAGTCATCATCTCTCCAGCCCTTCAATGTAACACTTCTATTTACAGTCTTGATTTCTAATGAGATATGTCAAATCAGCTTTTATAAAAAATGAATTCCAAAAACATGGATCTTCAGTTCCATATTTGCTATGGGATGAAATGTACTACAGACTTAATTTCCTCTTTCATCATTAATATTTTATTACAATTACTTTCTGCAACTAGAGAGTTTTGATCAAAACTTTTAAGTGTTTTCCCATTCAAACAGTAATTTAGGCTTCCTGACTTTGTGGTTATTACCTACTAATTTCTCATTATGGCCAAATTTTAGTTACTTCACCTTGCTGCTGTTAGTCTCCACATTCTTTCCCCTTCCACTGCATCCTTCGTTTTATTTTTTTGAAAAAGGGTCTTTTTCCATAGTCCTGGCATTCTGGCTAGCCTCGAACTCACTTTGTGTCCCTGTCTGCCTCTCTCCCAAGTGTTTGATGTAATTTTTCTACTCTATTTAAAATACCTTGTAAGTTCCTGGTATCAGTTAAGTCTTGAATTGTTAGGAAATTGAGACATTCCTTTCATGATACAACATCTCAGATCCATGTCCAATTCTAGACTATTTATTATCATTTGGCAAAGCTGGAGGAACACTATCTTTTTAGGGGATAGCTGCACCTTTCTCAAGCCAGGTGTAGTGGTCAGACCTATAATCCCAACCCTTGGGATGCCCAGGCAGGATGATTGGGAGTTCTAGGCTAACTTGGACTAATACAATGGGATCTTAAAAACACCGCCCCCATCTTCCTATAAGGCCTTTCTTACACACTTAAATTTTTTCTAAGAATGATAAAAACATGTCTTAAAATAAAGAAAAAAAGACCCAAATTAAATAGCAAAGGAAAAAAAAAACTGTCAAAAGGTTAGATCTCATATTAAATGTTCTTACCATTAAAAAAGAAGAAAAAAGATCTATCTCAAACAGTTGTAGAGTAACTCAGGTCTGAAGCACAATTAATATTTATAGCTAAAGCTTACACATCAAGTCACCTTCTGAAGCTTCTGTCCCTTTCCTGTCATTAGGGTGCTGCTCAATTACCAAACAGCATCTCACCCAAGATCAGCTCCACAAAAGTATGATGGGAACATAGATTCAGTTCACTAGCAGTCCTCTCACCATGGGATGTCATAGACTTCCTCTGAAACAGTCAATGCTACCAATTTCGCTTTCTTTACATTAAACGAATTCTGTCCAATAAATCCTTCTACGATGACAATGCTCCATGCCTATACTGATCAGCACAGCAGCTTTCAGAGTGGATTGAATTTTTAAACTTGAATGGCTGCATGTGACTAACTGGCTACTGTTATGCTACTGTGACCTGCTGCTCTTAGTATCTCTGCACTCAGCTTGAAATTACTCTGCAGTTTCCTGATTTCATGTTTTCAGCTTTCTTACTCTACTCCCTCGTTTTGGTGAATCATGCTGCCCAGTTTCTTCCAGAAAAGAGCTACATGGGAAATATATTTGCACACGTGAAAAATCTCTTCATTTGGTTCTCTTAGTGATTATATGACATGGCATTCCTGGCATCATCCTTCAGAATTTAGGCATCACCACTGTCCTCTTTTTTTTGGGGGGGGGGTGGCCTGAGGAGTTGAGATAGGGTCTCCCTATAGCCCCAGCTAACCTGGAACTTGCTATATAGACCAGGCTGGCCTGGGTCTCATAGAACTCCATCTGCCTCGGCCTTCCCCAGTGCAGGGATTAAAGGTGTGTACCACCATGCCCAGCCACTGCTTTCTTTTTCCTCTTCTTTTTATTTTTTTTTTCTGTCTTTTTGAGACAGGGTCTCCCTGTAGCCCCAGCTGGCCTGAAACTCACTATGTAGACCAGGCTGGCCTTGAACTCACAGAGATCTACCTGCCTCTGCCTCCCCAGTGTTGGGATTAAAGGTGTGTGCCACCACGCCTGGCTCACTGTTGTCTTCTAGATTCTGGTATGGCTCATGAACCTATCTGTATCTTCAAATACCAGCACCTTTCCTGGAGTTTATACTGAGTTCAATATTGTATAACTGTATTAATTCAACTGTGAACCTAAAAACTTACAGCCACTGTTGAAAGAGATGTATCCTTTCTCTGGAGTGTGTTACTGAATATTTTAAAGCTGTAATGAAATGCTTCTTCTAATCATGTGGTTATTAAATTAAAAAAAATAATTCTTCAAAGCATTAAAAAAAAATTAAAGATTGTAAAACATCTGAAAAAAAAAAAAAAGGTGTGTGTCACCATGACTGGCTCACTGTTGTCTTCGAGATTCTGGTATGGCTCATGAGCGTATCTGTATCTTCAAAAAATCTTAATCCATTTCCTCCTCTGAATGTTTGGGAATTTTCTTTGTTCCCAATGCTCTGATACCTCATAGTACTGTTAGTACAAGAAAACTTTTTCAATCTGACAAACCATTCAGTTTAAGAATTCTATAATTACTTCTTACTATATTTTATTTATTGTGTGTTTGTGTACATATGTGGGGGTGTACATGCCGTGGAACACATGTGGAGGTCAGAGGACAACTTGTGGGAGTCAGTTCTCTCCTCCCACCATGTAGGTCCTGGGGATCAAAGAACTCAGGTCATCAGGCTTGGTAGCAAATGCCACAAGTGTATTTACTTGCTGAGCCATCTCCCCAGCCCTAGAATTATGCCTTTATTCTTTATATTCACACCATTTTGTTTTAGTTTTCAAAATCCTTAACACTTACTGTTGAATTTTGTAGAGTGGTCTTCTAGTTTTCTTACCTTTCTGATATGCTAAGTTTGTCTTGTTCTATTTTCCAGAAAATTCAACTGAGTTTTGTCAGTTCTGCTTTCAATTTTCTGGCAATTTTGTTCTTGAATACTTTTAATAGTGCTCTCCACTACTGTCCAAGGTCAGTACCTTTTCTTCTGCCTTTGACATTAGAGCAGTACTGTTGAAGACTGTGTACTGCAGTCTATTTCCTCCAATGCCTTTCTCTTCCCTAAGCATGTGTCTTCCAAAATTGAGGCTTTATGCAAATATTTTGAGATCTTTAATCATCTTCTACTATTTCAGAGCTAAACACTAAAAGTGTGGGTTAGAGCAGTGTACCTGTTGAGTCCATCAATCACTGTTGAATGATGTCCAGCTAGACTATTTTATTTATTTTTATTTTATGTATGAATATATTGCTAGCATGTCTGTAAGTGTACCTGTGTGTTATGTAATGCCCAAGGAAGTTAGAAGAAGACATCGGATTCCCCTGGAACTGGAGTTAGGGATGGTTGTTATCTGCCATGTGGGTGCTGGGAATCGAACCTCAGTCCTCCCCAAGAACAGCCAGTGTTCTTAACCAATAAGCCATCTCTCTAGCCCCAGCTAGATTATTTTATTAACAAGTCTCCATCACAAGATCTGTTCACACTTTTTGAGGTAGGCGAAGTTACAAGAAGAAATTTTTTTCTGAAAGAATATAAGCCTAATTTCTCAAATTTTAGAAGCTAGTGTATGTGCGTGCCAATTTTTGTTTAATCTACTAGTTTTATTTTAATCTCTCATACATTTTGTCTGGTTTTCCCCAGTACAAAAGCTCTACCTTCCCTCAAGACTAACCCTCAAATCTATGGTCAGAGTTGGGGAGGCGGCAGTCTGACTATACAGAATGTTTGGACAATTTCAGATCTGATTTTTAAAATAAAATTTAAATCAATCATCCTTTCTCTGAACTCCAGATACAGCTTACTTCCAACTCCTAGGGATTTATATAAATTATGCCACTTCTCTACTTAGAATTCAGTTTTCTAGGTTTTGCTAAGTTAAGTACCTAGTCATTAGTACTTTGGCTTCTAAAATATTGTTCCTAATTCCTACCCTGCCCCCCTGCCTACATGTGTGCAGTGTATTTAAGGCTTTAATACCGTCATGCTAGTCAGATTTTAGAAGTTGGCAGAGGCAAATACATGCGTTTTTAGCTGCCATCTCTGCAGCCCCCCCCTTCTTAAATTTATTTAATAACCACATGATTAGAAGAAGCATTTCATTGCAGCTTTAACATATTCAGTAACACTCTCCAGAGCAAGGATACATCTCTTTCAAAAGTGGCTGTAAATTTTTAGGTTCACAGTTGAATTAATACAGTTATACAATACTGAACTGAATATAAACCCTGTAAGACATAAAATTGAATGAGTTTTTAACCTTAAAAAAGATCTCTATTTCATTTTAAAATATACTGTTTTCTACAGAAAGAATCATTTTTAAGCCCTTCTTTTTACATTAAGAGACCTATGAGGAAGATGTTCCCTTGAATTTTTAATGGCAATGTGGGCATTTTCACTAAATTCTAGAAGACCATCAAATCAGAGCTTGAAGAGAGTGTGTTCAGACTCATCATCACCTCACAGGGTCCATAACCAATTAAGTTTGGTGAAATTGCCAAATAGACAAGGGAAGATGGGGAGACAGAGAAAGCAGGTTTACAAGTCAAAGTTCTATTTAAAACCGTAACAAACTATAACAAAGTTGAATGAGAGATACCTAAATTTGTGTCTTCTTTATAGTTACCTGTCATGTTCAAACACTTTCTGCAGTCCTCCAAAGCACTTGTTGCTGGAAATCTGCTTCAGTGCCATTCTTCTGCCGGCAAAGATTAATCTCATTAATTTCCAAAGGCGTTTGAATTCCCAAAAACCTTGAAACAAAACTGTTTTCAGGTCAATTTTCTAAACACAACTGTTTTCATACCCACATGTGTGGTAGCTACACTTGTTTCTGGAAGATCTTAGTACCTTGGTATATCATCACTAATATGTTAAACGTTTTGTTAGTGTGGACTACCCCAAATTCTTTGCAAAAGACCTCAAGTTACTGACTACCATGGTTCAGGAGATACTGAACACTTACAGTATCGTATTTCCCAATATGATTAGCCACATCAAATTACTCATCCTATGGTTTTCTGAGAGAAAGTGACATATTTTTTGGTCAATACTTTGCCCTTTAAAACAAACCAACAAGTAAACACAACCCTGTTAGCTGTGAATCAATAGAATAGCTGTTGTCAGGAAAATCTGAAGTTTGGCAATTAAATCCTTTTCTCTCCAAAAATATCTTTTTAGTTTTCCAACAAAGATCATTTTAAACATGTGTAAAATATCACATATTTATTACCTTTCAATAGAAAATGGATAGAAAATTTGAAAACCTATCTTTTTATTATAAGTATCTACTAATCAGAGAAGAATCAAAGTGATTCTAATGTGCACCTCTCAAGAAAGATTTCCTTCCCATCCCTAGAAGCACTGCATTACAATGTAACGTGATAGGTCTTGTCCACAAAACAAAAAGCTTCAGCACTGGGGACAGGTGCTAGCACTCTGGTGGTCTCGGAGATACAGCTGTGTGCTGACTAGGCACTACTTTAGGACTTCTCTTTGAAATCCATGTAACCATAATCATAAAAATCTAATTCTGGAAATGTCTTTGCAAAATTCTAAATGAGAATAATTTCAATCTTGTCTTTAGGTAATCCCCCCATTAAATCCAGATACTTAGTTCTACATTGGAAAATTCTGATTTGAACTTAGGCAGTTTGACATCCGACCTGCTCTTTTTTTGAAGAAAATTTTTTAAGGGACCCCTTCAACCTCTCAGTTCAAGTGGCTAGCTTGTTCCAATCCAAAGGGCAGTTAAATTCTCTTCACAGCTTGCTACTCTTAGTTGCTTTGTTGTCCAGCCTCTCTAATAATCTTTAAGAATTCTGTTTTGAAGCTATTCCAGTGACTAATTCTATAGGACTGGGTAGCTAGGATAATTATACATAGAGAAATTATCCTTTGTTCATAGATAGCTTTGTTATTAACCTAAAATATTAACTCTTAGATGACAAACTATTCTATAACATGTTAATATAAATTTCAGTTATTCATGCTCAATAAACAGTAACTACAGCTACAGACACTAATTTTTATACACATACAAATGAGACTAAGGAATAAAATCTGCTAAATTATTCTACAATGAAGTCTTGTTTCCTTGAGCCTGGTAAAAACAATGTCTGCTTCCTTAAAACATGGCACTCTGAGCATGTCAGGTATGTATGAGGTACTTAATAATTACTGTATTTCTTGAATTGATGAATAATTTTTTTGAACTTCTTACATAGTATGAGAAATTTATAAATTAGTTTGTAGTTTTTGTACCATTCTACAGTGTTATGTATCTATTTTAAGAAACCAGAAGTAGTATATTTCCTATGTTCTTTGTTTCTTACTTCTAAATAAAAAATTTTCATTTGGCCTGAAGAAACATGGTTAAAATGTTTTTTAAATATTGGTAGAATGCCTTAAAAACAGCTTTTACATTTTTTTCTCAATTACCTTTTTTATAAACTAACTTCAATTTTAAATCAAGAAAAACACTGGGTATAATCTAAGAAAACTAGATATAATACACTAACTATATTGTATGATTTTGATATAGGTGATTATATTTTTCACTTTTCTATGTGAAAAATAAGAAATGTATTATGCCAAATGGCTTTTTTTTTTTTCCTTTTTTTTTCTTGAGACAGGGTTTCCCTGTAGCCCCTGCTGGCCTGGAACTCACTGTGTAGACCAGGCTGGCCTTGAACTCACAAAGATCCGCTTGCCTCTGCCTCCCGAGTGACAGTATTAAGGATGTGCTCCCACCACGGCCAGCACCAAATTACTTTTTTTCACTGAGTCACACACAAAAAATGAAATTTAAATTTACCTATCTAATTGCTACTTGTTTTTTTTGTCTGCACCAGAGGGCAGTTGGTTTGAAAAGAACAAATGAATTATAAACAGAACACACTTTATCACAGCAAAAGTTACTCAGGTTATATAGGCTAACATATTTTCAAGAGAGATATTGTCTACTTTTGAGGTAGGTGACTGTCTACCTGAGAACAGGGCAGCATGGGAGATAAAGCCAATGATGGCACAACCCTTTCACCTCAGCCCCCCAGTTCACCTTAATACAGAGGTGGGCAGCATAGGGAGGATTCAGTCAAGGACAGACTACATGTCTGACAATGATCCCACAAGAGTACAACACAGCTGAGAATTACTAGCACATAGTTTACACAACACAGAGCTGTAGAAAAGGGAGGACAACATTCAGAGAAAGGCTGAACAGAAACTTCTGCAAACCTCATGAAAACATGGGCCCAAACAATAAACAAATATTGTTTTGTCAATGAAGACATCACTCATGGTGCACTAGTTGCTTATAATCAAGTTTAGGATGAAAATGAAAACTAAGCAACCCTACCTCCCAATAAAAGAGCCTTAGGCTGGCACTTCTTGAGGCATTCACGGAGAAGGCATTGCTATAGTGGGAGAGGATGACTCTGCAGGTTACTGCCCTAAAGACCTTCCAGTGGGATGAACCGCGGAGGTAGAAGACAGTCTTACTGAGGATCCTGATCATGTGCAGGCTACCCTGGCTAATGTGTGTGTTTATGCTTTAGTTTTTGTAAGAAATTTAAAAGAATTAAAAATAAGAAAAAAGCTTATAAGGATATAAAAATATTTTCATACTACTGTATAATGTAAAAGAGTTTTGAAAACTACAAGGTTTGTAGGAGTTAAAGTATGCTAGGATCAATTCATTATTGAATAAGATGCTTTACAATAAATTTAGGGTAAATTGTTCATGAAGCCTATCAATTATGGATAGTAATGTCCTAAGCTTTCAAGTTCACTTGTACTCATTCACTGACTCACCCAGAGCAACTCTAAGTCCTGTAAGTTCCATTCATGGTACGTATTCTCCACTGGAATTTTAGTTTTTAAAAAATCTTTTATATAATATTTTATTGTACCTTTTCTATGTGTAGGTAGATACACAAGAAGCTATCATGGTGCTAGAAGTGCCATATTTTGCACATTAACATGTTGTAATGTTCATAGCCAAGGTACCATTTAGTTTAAGTTCGTTCTGGGATGCTCACACAATAATGAACTCTCTTAGTAACACACTTATCAGGACCTGTTGCTCTCAATGGGTAAGAGCTGCTAAGTAATGCATGACTATATCTGTTTGCCACAAGACTTATACAGGGTTTAGTAAAAAACACTTGTTTGCCAATGAGCACACACTTTTGCTGCTTCAGGATGAGTAGACACTTTTGCTGCTTTGGGGAGCTTGCTGCCTAGTAAAGAAGGAAATTGGAAACAACAGGGTCATGTGACAAGAAGCCAGGGCCAGGAGTGGCAGCTACCAGGTACAATAATGTAGAAAGTATTGATTAAGCAGGTTTGAAAAGGGAGAGACCTGAAGAACAAGAAGAAATCAGTAATACAATAACCTGGGCAAAGTTGAGATTGGAGATCATTAAAATAATTCCCTGCACACTTAAGACACTGGAAAATGTTTTTTTTAAAAAAGAGAGTAAGAAGCTTCAAAATTATATATGTACAATAGCTATTAAATCACATATGATTTAAAGTGTAATCTGGAAGTATGAAATGCAGTCAGCCGCCCAGCAAGATGACAACATGATTGGGCAGTGGGTTCTAAGAAAGTAGGGGAGAGACAGATCTGGCCTGAGCTAAGGGTTATAGGGAATGTGGGGGCAAGAGAACACTGAGGGACTACTGGGCTGATGAAATAGAAAAGGACAGTGAGAAAACTGACTAAGAAACAATGCCAAAGCGGCTGCTATTCCAGTTATACATGAACTCTACCTGGTACTGTCACTTGCCCAATGTTTAAGTTCTAGAATAGACTATGGTCATACACATGCACACACACATGCACAAGTGTGCATGCAGACACGGACACATTTAGGTTCTAGAACAGATTTTGTGGGAGAAATGGGATGAGAGTCTAGGGTAAATACCCAACGAAACCAAAATAATCCCTTTTGCTCCCCTCAAACTTAAATAATTTCACAGTGCCAATGTGATTATCCAAATTTCCTACAAAGTTTATGAATATCAGTAAGTCTTTGAAGGAAGAGTCTCATGTGTGATACATATCTGGCCAATCAGAAATCTTTTTTCCCACTCCCCCACAAAGCATCCATTTCTCCAAAGGCCAAATTGTCAAATTTCATTGTTCTTCTCTTTACTTATTTAAGTTAAATGTTATAAAGAAATCTTAAGGTTCTTGGGTTTTTTTTTTTTTGCATTTTTACCCATTCTTTCTTATAAGTCTCAAAAAATTTTCCATGTATCTCTACAAGCTGAACATCCTTAATCTCATCAGTCTGAAATGTTCCCCAATATGAAATTTTCTGAGTGCCAGCACTAGTGGAAAACTCCTCACTATGAAACTTTGAGATCTAAAATAGACAAAATTACTTTCAGGCTACATGTAAGATGTATAAGAAACAAATAAATTCTGTGCTTTGACTTGGGTCCCACGCTAAAGACACCTCATTATTCTGTGTCTGAAATACCTGCCAGAAATCTGAATCCTAAGCACTTCTGGTCCCAAGCACTTGAATAAGGGATACTAAACCTACACTGGTTTTTGTTCCTATTTTCTCAGACTCCTTGGATTCTGATCCCCCTTTATTTCTAGGGTGCACCACTCCACTGGCTCAAGACTGCAGTGCACTAACTGATCACTGTTACTTTATTCAAAGCCTTTGTCTTCACCAAACTCTACTCCCCCTCTCCTACTCCTTTTTCTTTTCACACACTTCCCCCCTAACTCATGTTTCCCAGATATCATCTACATTTTCTAGGTAGAAGAATCTAAATCTGCTTCTCTCCATATTTAACTTTTAAAGCTAAAGTGCCAGAACTGATATTTCTTGCTGCACCCTTTTATTAAGGAACAGCACAGGCTAGTAAACCCAACACACAAAATTAAGCTTCTGGGGGCTGGAGAGATGGCTCAGCGGTTAAGAGCACTGACTGCTCTAGCAGAGGACCCGGTTAAGATTCCCAGCACCCACATAGCGGCTACAAACTGTCCTAAACTCCAGTTCCAGGGGAATCTGAAGCCCTCTTCTGCTACATGGGTGCACTCACATACATGCAGGCAATACACTCATACACATAAAATAAAAATAATAAAATGTTTTTTAAAAAATTAAGCTTCTGTAGTCCCCATTCAAACTAATTTTTTCCTTGTCTTCTTTTTCCAGACCCAGGCCTGTAAAGCCTAACCTGCATCTGAAATGACTCAAAGTTGGACTTTTATTTTCAAATTCCCACTCCCATCATTGGTAATTACACGTAACTAATGAAAAGTCAGCTTTTTATTTTCTTTCTAGTATGTTGATCCTATTATAGAAGCCCGGGTTTTAATTCATTTAACTTATTTTTCAACGGATGCCTATAAACGGCTCATCTTTCGGTCTAACATCACCCACATAAAAGTGCTAGTAATTATTATTAATTTTCAAAACCAAGTAAGTGCCATCTTTCTGAAGGTCCAATCAGAAATGGCCTACTAAGGATAGCGTACAAGTTAAACTATTATCACTGAGCTCCAGCTCCCTCGCACCTCCTCCCTCGCCCGAGCCCCCTCCCCTTGACTTGTCCGTCCCAGGCCTGGTCGACCAGAATACGCACCAGAGCGCGGGAACTCTCTAGAACACTGCACCCGTACAGTGGCCACGCCACCAACCCGAGCTTCCCAGGAAGTTGCGAGGCAGGCGCCCCGGGAACGCTCAAGCTAATGCGATTAGGGACGGGCGCGGCTGGAAGAGGTTGGTCCCAGGCCCGGATTGGTGGCGCAGGCTCCGGGCCGCGGACTCCACGCTCCAGGCCCGCTCAGCGCCGCAGGTCTCGGCGTCTGCGCACCACAGGCCCCGGGTCACCGCGGCCGCGCCAGGTCCCAGGCCAGGTCCTCTGGGCTCTGCTCTGAGCCCGCCTTACCTTAGGGAGCTGCCGCAGCCGAACGCCAGAAGAAAAGGGTGGAGCTTTAACATGGCCGCGGGCAGCCCGGCCCCATTAGGGCACGCCCACCCATGTCCCGCCCTCCAACCCCGCCCACTTTCTGAGGTCCTGCCCTCCAGACCCGGTCCAGTCCCGTTCCCTCCGCCTTCTGACCCGTCCAGGGCTTCTCTCTGAGCCCGCCCAACCTTAGACCAGGCCCCACCCCGCCCCTTCATACAGGCGCCACCGTCCACCGCGCCCCTTTCTCGTTGCCACGCCCTCCGTGGGCACCCCGGGCCCCGTCCCCTTCTTCCGGGCTACCCCTCCTTTCAGGCCCGCCCCTCCCCCGCCCGCCCTTCCAAATCGGCCCCGATTCTGAGGCCGGGCCCTCCGTGCCCTCCTCCGGCCTGGCCACTCCCTTGCCCCCGCCACGCCAGTCAGCCTCTCCACAGGCCCCTGAGTTCCCTGCATGCATCAGGGTCTGCCCAAAGTGTGTTGACACTGATGTTGGGCTAGTCTGCCTAGCTGCCCTAGAGGCTTCCAGAAGGCAGCCGCGAGCCTGCTGCACCTGGTTACCTTGTGGGAAAGGTTTGTGTATAACTGCAATTTAGAAAGCAGGACAAAGTTTCAAAAACCCACGCTTGACACAATACTTTGTTTACTTGCTAGTTTTGATAGTTTGGAACTCCCGAGTGGGGGACACATAGTAAGAATTCTATACGTTTTCTGAGGGATTCCTACTCTCAAAAGGTAACTGTGTAAGAGTTGCTGATTAATGATTAACCGCAGATCTCTAGTTTTTAATTGTCAGATTTAGCCAGTGAGTGTACTTTGTTCAGAAAAGAAAACACTGCCAAAACTAATTTTTCTAATCCAGCAATTAGGCTGACAGATTATAAATACTATCGATAAAACCTGAGGCTGCCTTCGTGGGCATGCAACCTGAGTTCTTGCAAAAGGATCTTAGATCAGGAGGCTTCCCTGTGCTTGCTCCTACCTGCTCGATAGGTTGGAATACAGGTTCTACATTTTAGTTTTGCCCTGGGCCCTGCAAATTATGTAGCTGGTCTTGCTGAATGGACAAGTAGGAGAGCAGGCATCTATGGAATCTGACATAAATATGTTAGAGTCGCCAACCTGAGCGTTAATTTTTTGTATCTGCTGTGCAGTACAGGTCTATTTTTGCCATAATAAGCTAAGCTGAAGATTGAACCTGTATACCATTATCAAGTGAGACCCAGACTGAAAATAATATTTAAGTAAATAATATTTTGAGAAAGCATTAAAGTGGAAAATTCCTTCCTATGATTTCTATCATATCTATCTATCTATCTATCTATCTATCTATCTATCTATCTCTCTATCTCTCTCTCTCTATCATCTATCTATCTCTCTATCTAGCATCATCTCTCATCTATTTTCGATTTATTTATTTATTTATTTATTTATTTAATTTATTTAGAGACAGGGTCTCACTATGCAGCCCTGCCTGGCCTGAAACTCACTATATAGACTAGGCCCACCTAGAACTTAGAGACAGCCATCTGTCTCTGCCTCCTAGTGATGGGATTAAAGATTTGTACCAACACACCTGGCCATTTCTTTTTTATTCTATTTTTTAAATGCAATCACTGAAAAGGCAATTTTCTTCAAACTGAGTTTTACAGCTAAAACAAGTTTGCAAGTTCTTAGAACTGATAAATATTTGAACAAAGTTTAAAGGGTGTTCATTAATAAATTGATTTCTGTGAGGTACAGACTAATTTTTCTCAAGGGTTAGTTTAGGATAATAATCAGAATTAAAATTTCTTTTGGTTGGCATAAAATTATACTAAAAAAAAATTCTCAGGGGCTGGAGAAGTTTGAATCCCAGCACCCACATGGCAGCTAAGAACTGTCTCCAACTCCAGGGGATCCGACAGCCTCTTCTGTCCTCTGCAGGCATGGCACAACACAGGTGCACTTACCTACATACAGTCATAACACTCATACACATAAAATAAAAATAATAAAATATTTAAAAAATTCTCTTTTAAAGAATATTAAATGGGACTGAAGAAATGGCTCAGCAGTTAAGAGTGCTGTCTGCTGTTAGAGAGGACCTGAGTTCAATTTCCCAGAACCTATGTGGTGGCCAACAATCAGCTGTTCAACGGGATCTGGCGCCCTCTTCTGACCTCTGTAGGCATTGCAGAACATGGGTGCACTTACATACATGCAGGCAATACACTCATACACATAAAATAAAAATAAATAAAATATTTAAAATTTAATAATTTATTTATCTATTGATTTGTGTGTGTGTGTGTGTATGTGTGTGTGCATGCACGCACATTATATAAGCGTAATAATTCATCTGTAAACCTAGAAATGTACAGCCAATTTTGAAAGAGATGTACCCTAGCTCAGAAAAATGTTATTGAATAAGTTAATGCTGTTGTAATGAAATGCTTCTTCTATATATATATATCCCAGAGGGAATCATATTAATCCAAAAACCTACTGAAAAATGACACATACAATATCTCTACATGAGTCCATGTGTATAGCTGAAGACTACATAATGAGGAACAGTGCCAGGCAGGACAAACCTTCCTTTGAGTTGTTGGCCAGGGTGATCCAAGAGACTCCCAATATTACACAGGCTATTACCATAGCCCTTGGATGCCTCCCAGAACTTGAAGGTAAAACATTATTGCTGAAGACAGGACATACTTCAGACACAGGATTTGGAGCAACGGAGCTGGAACTGACCTGAAAGCTACCTTCCCTGAAGGCTAGCCCTCATAGCTTTGTACAGTACCATGCAAGCTCTAAGGGAGAACATCAATCAGTTGTCCAACCCCAGCTTTAAGGCATAATAACCACATCAATGACCAGCACAGAAAATGACATTGGTGCAGTAGTCGCACTTTTATCTTGGGAGTAATCAACAGCTACCTAATTTGACTTAAAACCCACTCAATGGGAGGAAACTCATATGTGGTACTGTAAACATAGCCATGTGTAAAAATACATGTGGCTGGAGAGGTCATAGATCTTAGAGAAAACCTTAAGGCTGTCACAGCCCTAGGCAAATGTAATTTCTTGTTATGTGCATAATATGGATCCTTATATTTACAGACAAGTATCCCAGTCACCACTCATCAAAGAAGCTTCTTTTGCAACAGAGATTATTACACAGTTCCACAATTGGTCATACACAGACTTTGTGAATTGCCCAAGCCTAAGTGGCACATCTACAATGCAACTTCTACACCTAAGGTTCATGGAACATAGAACAAGGGGTAAAGAAAACATTAATGCATATCTTGGTTCTCATCAATGAAGCCCCCTCATGCAACAGAGGATCAGGAACACAAAAGCATAGGTCAAAGCATTGAGAAAAAGAGTTTGCAGAGTGTGGGTCAACTCTACTCACCTGGGGTTCAGGGACTATTGCGGAAGAGGGGGGAGAAAGATTGTAAGAGCCAGGAAGGAGGTGCATGACCATATGGAAATAGAGTCCTACAGGCTTCTGGGACCCTGCTCATATGAACCTACAGCAATGGTATCAGCATGCACAGAACCATGCAAACTCAAGCAGACAAAAATCCAACACAGAACTGTGGAAACGAACAGCAGGATCTAATCTTAGTCAAAAAATTTTGCAGCTGATTACTTCTGGGTGAGGAAGAGCTGATCATCTTAAAGGAAGGGAATCTAGATAGGCTGACTAGACCTCAGTGGATGAACTTGCACTAAGGGACGTCTGGGAACACTCACTTGACATGATAGGCCTTAACACAAATGATAGTCTGCATGAATTCCAGTGGGGGGGGTGCTTGTGAGGAAGCCAGTGAGGAAGGGGGTATAAAGATGATTAAGATGTTCTGTATGAAACACACAATAATTCAATTAAAAACGTCTCTGAGTCTTTGGTTATTTGACTATTCTTGTTATGTTAGGACTTATGTTATTTTTCTTTTTTGCATATTTATTTCTGTTGACCTTTTCAAGCAGAAATTCTTGGATTTATTTATTCTTAAATTAAAAAAATTTAAATGTAAAATCTATTCCTATAAAAGGAATTATTGGGTCAAGTTGTATTTGGACATTTTTACTGCTCTTAATCTACTGCCAAATTGCTTTCTAGAAAGTTCCTAAGTGCAGTGTTTATCTTTCTCATGCTCACACACTAGAGTCATATGTATTATTCTAAATCAACCCCATCTTAAGACTTTTTAATAGCTATGTTCTGGGTCATTTTATAGATGTGCCATACTTTACTTAACAAATGCTACATTGACCTAGTTACTAAGGCTGTGTGAAAAATGAAAGCATAGTCATGTGAAATACCATCTTGTTTTGCTCATTCTATATGCTAGAAATTAGACAAGGCAAAAGTAGGGATAAATTATCTCTGATTTATGATGTCTATGGCTTAATTGTGAGATCCAATAGCTGAGACAACTCAACAGTGTGGGGATGGAATCACTAATAGGTGTTTTTACTCAGCATCAGTGGATGCTGGATGCTGGCCAGAGCATTTACCTGTCCATGTGGACTGAGCTTCCAGGAAGCATGATGATATCAAGCTATTTATTCATTATAAAACAGCAGTGTACACACATATACCCATACACACATTTGTATACACAGGAATTACTCCTGAAGGGTATATTTCCTGGAATGAGAATTATTGCTCTGTAGGATATACATATTTAGAATTTAGATTAATCTATCTAATATCCTTCCCACAATGTTTGCCAACTGATTCTTCACAGTATATGAATAAACATTTCCTTGTCTCTTTTCTAACACTAATTCATATTTGAACATATTTCCATGATAAAAGTATCATATGGCCAAAGAATTATTAAGATGGATAGTTTTCCATATAATATATTTCATTTTTATTTTCTTCCAGTTTTTTTCTTTGTTCCAATTTTTATTATAAAGAATATGATATATACCCTTGAAAATAAAACTTTGCCCTCTTAATAGTTTCCTGCATGCATAGTTCCAAAGGTAGAGCTGCTAAGTCAAAATTTCTTCTTTTTAATCCCCCTGATACAAAGTTCCAGAATATCAGCCAGAACATTTTGCCATTTTCTATCCTGCTCACATATCCTACCCACTTCTGTGTGCTTCTTTTGTCAGGGGATGGTCGCTAGGAGAACATGCATTTCATAATGTGTGACCTAACACATTTCCCCTACATAGTCCCAATAAAAACGCATCAGTTTTGCTGGAGAGGTGGCTCAGCAGTTAAGAACATTTGCTGTTAATGCACAAGACTTGAGTTTAGTCCCAAGCACCCACATTGAGTGGTTCACATCCATTCATTAACTTTGGTTCCAAGGGATTAGACACCATCTTCTGGCTTCCGCAGGTACCTGCATGTATGTGGTACACAAACATACACTTGGCACACACATGTACACATAAAATAAAATAAATATTTAAAAAATTGACTCATCGATCATGAAAATCTATAGCTGTTTCGTTGTCTCTAAGAATGGATATTTTGGTGTATTTAATGTCTCTTTTACATGTACAATATGTCAAAGACAATAGAAAAAATTTCACATGGGCTTTACCACATGCCATTATATTCCTGTTGTCTTGACAGCAGCATCTGTAGAACAATGCTTTGGCATTGTTTTCTTATACAAATGGCTAAAAAAAATCACACCATTTGCAATAGCTTTATATAGTTTGCATAAAGCAGCATCATGACTGTGATCAAGGTCTTCCATTGGTTATTTTCTTAGCACTAATCTAAATAGGAAAAGATTTTTTCCAATAAACCAGCAAGCTCCTTATTTCTATGTGTTTTAGGGGGATACTGGGATCTTACCATGATTACTCTTCCTTCAATTGCTTTTAAAAGATGAAAAGGGGTAGTTAAGTAATAAACTAATCAATACAAGTTATCTCTTTAATTTGGGAGCTAGGTTGAACACAAATCCAAGTAGTCTGGCTCCATCCAAATACTGGGTAAATCTAATTTCTTTGAGAATGCCCAGGTTTTCAAGAGAAGCAACATGAATGGAACCTAGTAAGTTTGTGGTGGTGACCATTGTTCTCAGCCCAGACAAGCTCACTTAAACATAACTTAGCTAATATTTTCCAATGACTGTCAAATCCTGGCTTTTTCTAGTCTACCACCTCTTAACTCCAATCATACAACCTGGAAGACAATAATGTGATATCAATATTCAAAAATCATTATGTTGAGAGTAGGAGACAGAAGAAATGAGCCAGAGGCAGTCCTGCTTGGATGTGACTGCCCTGGACATGGAGAATATTTCATTCTATGACAGAGGCGCTGGCTGGCTGTTCCCTTTGCCTTCAATGTGCCTAAATATTTTAGGCAGGTGAAAGGATGGACAGGGTATAGAAGGTTTCCAGGATCAGGGAATATGAGCCAACTTCTTGTGGGAATTAAATATTTGACTGTAGTGTAATCTTAACTTTGGAAGCATCAAAAAGATCTTGAATATTTGACAGAAAAAAATGAAAGGGAGTTCTACAAATTTCAGATCATCTAACACAGCTCACATAAAGGTCATTAGAGAATACAGTTGAGGGGCTGGAGAGATGGTCAGCGATTAAGAACACTGGCTGCTCTTGCAGAGGACCTGGGTTCAATTCCCTACACCCACATGGTAGCTAACAGCTGTCCATAACTCCAGTTCCAGGGGATCCAACACCCTCTTCTGACCTCTGCGGCATCGCATGACATGGGTGTATTTACATACATGTGAGTAATACACACATACATATAAAATGAAAATAATAGAATATTTTTAAAAAGAATGCAGTTGTGGCCCTCACCTCCCTCTGCTTCCCTGGGCCTGCATGACCCCCTGGCCTCTCTTCTGGGTAAATCGATTGCACCCTCTGCACCTTGACTCCCCCGGCCTCATTCACCCTCCAATTTCCCCCAACAGTTTCTCCTCTTAGCCTGGGTGCTGTCCCACTCCTTTTCTTGGCACCCACCAGACACTGGGGGAACCACCACAGCTTCCTGATCCTTTGCATCCAGACCAATCCAGTTCCTCCCAGTAATCTCCAGGAACCCTCTCCCACCCCACTTCCCTTTGCATCTCTGGGTGGCAAAGCCATGAGCTTCCTGAGACCAGCATCTTTCCTGGACCCTGCTCCAAGGCAAGCCCAGCCCCTAAATTCCTGAAGGCAGCATCTTTTCTGGAGGGATCCAGACCTTAGGAGGAAGCCTGAGAGCAGCTGAGCCTCATGTCACTTGGCTTCTGAGGAAACTCCTGAAGACAAAAGCAATTAGGCCACTCCAATATAAAATCAAGAGAGAACCTAAAGCCTAGACCAACCAGCTTTTAATGCCTAATAAGTAAACCACAAAGGTACATAAAATTTACAAAAATAATCAGATCTAAGCTTAACAAAGGAAGGCTTGAGTATCACACAAGAATCAGAAACTATGAAAGAAATTCACATGTCAAAGTCACAGAGGAAAAATAATAACATGAAAAACCAAAATAATATATCCCCACCAAGTACCAACATTCCTCTAGAGGAGTACAATGAGAACCCCTGAGAGATAACACAGGACGTGAAATTCAAAAGAACAATTATCCCACCATATACCAATAGTCCTGTAGAGGAGTACAAGAACCCGCTAGAGATAATGCAGAACATGGAACTCAAAAGAACAACTATAAACATGATAAAAGAATTCAGTGAATTTAAAGAACACACAAAGAAATCAAAGAACTGAAGGAAGATAGGGATAAACTTCTGAATGAATTCAGAAAAGAGTTAGAAATATTGAAAAATACTCAGGCTGAAATTGTTGTGCCCAGAAAATGGACCCCCAAGAATAACCATGGATCCAGAGGGCATGCAAAAACAAAGAGTCTTTATTCGGGCTTAAGCTCGGGCTCTCAGACCTCACCAATGCAATGGGTCTGTGCTGAGAGCCCCGATTGCAGGGGGAGGAAGCCTTTTATAGGTTTTAGACCAAGGCAGGAGGGGAATAACAGAGTTACATCTTGATTGGTCCGAGGACCCTGCACGAGCCGACACACTTTTGAATTGATTGGGTACAAGGGATGCAGTCCTGGGGGTTTCTCATTGGCGGGTGCTACCCTCAGAGCTATGGAATGTGCTGACTGTTATCTGTGAGGCCAGAAGTCTCTGTTCTTACCTTATAAGGCTGCTATATGCCTGGGCCTGCTTGATCTATAGCCTCCTGGGGTGGGGGTAGTAGGTGGAGATTATGACATGCCTGGACAGGTCCAGGCTTGCCTGAAGCAACTAGTCAAAATGGGGTCAGTGCAGTTTGTCCTCTCAGCCTAGCAATCAAGTGGTTTACAGAAGCGAGAAAGAGCCATTATTCCTAAAGAGGGGCAGGGGTCTCAGGAGTCCAGGACAGGGGGCCACAGAGGAGGGTTTCACAAAATGAAGAAGGAAGTAAAGCACTCAGTAAGCCAATTAGAAATGACAGGAGAAAGACTCACTAATAGGAAAAATGAAATGGAAAACAGAATATCAAGGCTGGAAGATTAAAGCAGATGAATTAGACCACTCAAGCAAAGATTATGAAAAATTTAAGAAAACACAAGAATGGAATATGCAAGAATTGTGACACCATAAAAAAACCAAACTTATGAATCATAGGCATACAGGGAGGAGAAGAATCTCAAGATAATGGTATGGACCAGATCTTCAACAGGTTTGCAGAAGAAACTTTCTCAAAATTAAAGAAAGGCATGGCCATACAAATACAAGAAGCAAATAGAACACCAAATAGACAGGACCAGAAAAGAAACTCTCTACGGCACATCATAGTAAAAACACTAAA
>NW_008360304.1:5086949-5089972 GCF_000622305.1 Nannospalax galili | reverse complement strand
ACCAGCCCCTCCAAAAGTTCTTGAAGCAATACAAAGAGCTGAAGAAAGAACGACTATACACAACAGGTGACAGAAAGAAATTCAATGAAGTTATAACTGTGGAAATGCACAGCTATAGGAAGAACGTGAACAGAAATAAAAATAACAGGATTCAATACACATCTTTCATTAATAACTTTAAATATCAATGAACTGAACTCCCCAGTCAAAAGATACAGACTAATTGAATGGATTAGGAAACAAAACCCATATTTTTGTTGTCTGCAAGAAACTCATCTCACTTTCAAGGACAGACACTACCTTAAGGTGAAAGGATGGAAAAAAATATACCAAGCAAATGGTACTAAGAAAAAAGCAGGTGTTGTCATTCTAATATCTGATAAAATAGACTTTAAATTAAACCTAATCAGAAGAGATAGTGGGACACTTCATTCTGATCAAAGGAACAATAAACCAAGAAATTATTACAATCATGAACATATATTCACCAAACTCTGGTGCACCCAGCTTCATAAAAACAGTACGACAGGACTTTAAGACCCAGATTAATTCTAACTCATTAAAAGTAAGGGACTTCAATACCCCATTGACACCATTAGATAGATCAACAGGACAGAAAATTAACAGTGAGACATCTGAATTAAACAATACCATATATCAAATGGACCTAATGGACATCTACTTAATATTCCAACCAAGCACCAAAGAATATACTCTCTATTCAGCACCCCATGGAATCTTCTCCAAAATCGACCATATCCTGGGGCACAAAACAAACCTCAACAAATACAAAAAGATTGAAATAATTCCATGCATTCTATCAGTCCACAATGCAGTAAAGCGTAAAATCAATACTAGAAGAAACCCTAGTAACCACATGAACACATGGAGATTAAACAACACGCTCCTGAATGATGAATGGGTCAAATAAGAAATTAAGAAATAAAAGTATTCCTGGAACTAAATGAAAAGGACAATGCAACACAACAAAACCTCTGGGACACTTTGAAAGCAGTCCTTTGAGGAAAGTTTATAGCTCTAGGTACCTACATTCAAAAATTGGAAAGAACACAAATAAATGACTTAACATTGGTACTCAAGACACTTGAAAAGCAGCAACAAATGAAGCCCAAACTCAGCAGACAAGAAGGAATAACAAAAATCAGAGCAGAAATTAATGAAATAGAAACAAAAAAATACAAAGAATCAACGAATCCAAGAGCTAGGTCTTTGAAAAGATAAAGAAGACTGATAGATCGCTAGCCCAGTCAACCAAAAGAAAGAAAGAGCACATCCAAATCAACAAAATCAGAGATGAAAGGGGAAACATCACAACAGACACCAAAGAGATCCAGAACATTATAAGGGAATACTTTAAAAACCTATATGCTACTAAATTTGAAAACCTAAAAGAAATGGACAGGTACCTAAAAGCATGGGAACCACTAAAACTAAACCAAGAAGAGATTAACAACTTAGACCCATAACACATAAGGAAATTGAAACAGTAATACAAAACCTCCCAAGTAAAAAAAGCCCAGGACCAGGTGGATTTACAACAGAATTATACCAGACATTTAAAAAGGATCTACATCCAATACTACTTAATTAATTCAAAAAGAGAGAAATGGAGGAGAACTTCCAAATTCCTTCTATGAAGCCAGCATCACTCTAATACCAAAGCCAGGTAAAGATACAAACAAAAAAGAAAACTATACACCCATATCATTAATGAACATAGATGCAAAATTTCCCAACAAAATACTTGCAAACCACATACAGACACACACCAAAAAGATCGTCCACCATGATCAAGTTGGCTTTATTCCAGAGATGCAGGGATGGTTCAATATACATAAGTCAATAAGTGTCATAAATCTTATAAGTGGGCTCAAAGACAAGAACCACATGGATATCTCAATAGATGCAGAGAAGTCCTTTGACAAAATTCAATGTGGATTTATATTCAAAGTCCTAGAGGGAATTGGACTGGAGGGAACATATCTCAACACAATTAAAGCCATATATAACAAACCCAGAACCAACAGAATTTTAAATCAGGAACCAGACAAGGCTGTCCACTAGCTCCACTCCTATTTAACATAGTGCTTGAAACTCTTGTATGAGCAATAAGACAAGAGCAGGAAATTAAAGGAGTAATAATTGGAAAAGAAGAGATCAAATTATCCTTTTTTTGCAGATGATATGATATCTAAGCAATGCCAAAAATTCCACCACAAAACTAGAAATTATTAAGATGTTCAGTAGAGTGGCAGTTTACAAAATTAATCAACAAAAGTCTGTAGCCTTTCTATATACCAGTAATAATCAATTAGAGAAAGAGAACATGGAAACATTCCCTTTCACAATAGCTGCAAAATACAACAACAAAAAATCTCGGAATAAACCTGACCAAAGACATTAAAGACGTCTACAATGAAAAATTTAAATCTGTAAAGAAAGAGATTGAGGAAGACATCAGAAGATGGAAGGACCTACCATCCATGCTCATGGATTGGAAGAATTAATATTGTGAAAATGACCATCCTACCAAAAGCCATTTATAGATTCAATGCAATGCCAATCAAAATCCCCATGACATTTTTCATAGAATTGGAAAAAAAAATCTTAAGATTCACATGGAAGAACAAAAGACCTTGCATAGCCAAAGCAACCCTGAGCACTAAGAGCAATGCTGGGGGATTACTATACCAGATATTAAACTGTATTACAGAGCTACAGTCATACAAACAACATGGTACCAGCACAAAAATAGACCCAAAGATCAATGGAACCAAATTGAAGACCCAAATATGAGTAATTGCAATTTCAGCTACCTGATATTTGACAAAGGGGCCAAGAACATTCACTGAAGGAAAGACAGCATGTTCAGCAAATGGTGCTGGCAAAATTGGATCTCCACCTGTAGAAGAATGAAACTAAACCCCTATCTTTCAACTTTCACAAAAGGATCCAAATGGATCAAAGACCTCAATGTAAAGCCTGAAACTCTGAAACTGATA
>NW_008360304.1:5071781-5086910 GCF_000622305.1 Nannospalax galili | reverse complement strand
TACTAGGAGAGGACTTTCTAAATTGGACATCAATTGCTCAGGAATTAAGATAAAGAATCAACAAGTGGTACCTCATTAAACTAAAAGGCTTCTGTACAGCAAAAGAAACAGCCAAGAAGTGAAGAGAAAACCCACAGAGTGGGAGAAAATCTTCACCAGCGACACATCTGTCAGAAGTTTAACATCCAGAATATATAACGAAGTCAAAAAACAAAGAATCAAGAAAGGAAGTAACCCAATTATAAGATGGGCTTAGGAACTGAACAGAGAGTTTTCAAAAGAAATAAAGATGGCTAAAAAGCATCTTAAAAGTTGTTCAACATCACTAGTAATTAGAGAAATGTAAATTAAAAGCATTTTAAGATTTCATCTTACCCCAGTCAGACTGGCTAACATCAAGAGAACAAACGATACCAAATGTTGGAGAGCATGTGGGGAAAGGGGAACACTCATCCACTGCTGGTGGGACTGCAAACTTGTTCAACACCTTTGGAAAGCTGTATGGAGAACTCTTAAAAAACTCCAAATGAACCTACCATTTGACCCAGCACCCACATTTATGGTGACCTGCCTATGAGCCCAGTACTCAGGAGGTGGAGATAGGGGATCCTGGGAGCAAGCTGGTTAGGTAGACTAGCCAATATCTGTGTTAAACAAGAGATTCTGCCTCAGTCTTTACAGTGGAGCACAAGTGAAAAAGACACTGTTGTGAGCTTCTGGTCTACACACACACACACACACACACACACACACACATCCCATGCACAAACAGATTTTTTTAACACACAACCCAATCACAAACAGAATAGTAAAAAGAAAATAAATTAAAAAGAAAGCAAAGATTAAAAAAAAAAAAAATCAGAGAATCTCAAATCGTCTAATCATGAAGATCTTAACAAACAAAACCAAACTAAATCCCAAAGCAGTAGATGCTAGGAAATAAACATAAGGGCAGAAATTAGTGGAGACTCAAAGAACAATACATAGACTCAATCGGAGTTGGTCTTTGAAAAAGTAAACAAATTTGAGAAACCCTAAGCCAATCTTACTCAAAAGAGAGAAACCAAACTAGCAAAAAATGAAAAGAGCGAGATTATAGTAGATCCCAATGAAATCTAGAGGGCTATAAGGGAATAAGTTATATGTCCAAAAGCCTGACAAATCTAGAATAAATTCCTCAATGCATAACATTAAAATTAAACAAAAAATACAAACCATTTAAATAGTTCTAACAAGCAGCAAGATTGAATCAGTAGACATGCAGCCGCCTGGAGAGAGAGAGCTGGTGTCCTACGTGAGCAGCTGCTAGTGCCCAGGACTGAGCCCTTAGGGAGGAGGAGGTGAGAAGATGGTGGAGGACCCCAGTGCTGCCCTTAGGAAAATGGAGATCTAGAAGATTAGGAACTAATTAAGAGGTGGAGACTGTCCGAGCCTTGGCACAAGCATGACATCATTAATCATTCCTCCCAAAGACCAGATTTCACAGTGACAAAAATGTTAGCAGATGAATTTGGAATTGCATCTAACATTAAGTAACAAGTAAAATGTCTTTGAGTCCTGGGAGCCATTACATCTGTACAACAGAGAATCAAAATTTATAACAAAGTACCTCCAAATGGTCTGGTTTTTTACTATGGAACAATTGTAAGAGAAGAAGGAAAGGAGAAGAAATCAACATTGAGCAGGGTGTGATGGCACAGGCCTTTAACCCAGCACTTTGAATCTTTCAAACCAATTAATACATCATTGTATTTGCGAGGTGACAAATTTAATACAGAGAGGCTGTAATCAAAAGTTTTAAAATTAGCTGATCTATCTTATGGTGGTGAAAGTGGATTCAATTAGGCTTGAATTATCTATGGGGGCCCTCTACAAGTTGAAATTCATTCAAGAGAAAAAATTAATAGGGTGATATTTTGATGAAATTAGCCAGGACACAGGTAAGCACTGTTTTGGAGTTGAAGATACAATAAAGGCTTTGGAAATGAAAGCTGTAGAGATTCTAATAGTCTATGAAAATCTGGATATAATGAGATATGCTCTTCATTGCCAAGGCACAGAAGAAGAGAAAATTTCTATTTAATTTCAAAATGTGAGAAGGATAAATCGCACTTCATAGACAAAGAGACTGGATGGGGACAGCAACTGACTGAAAGGATGCCTTTCTTGGAACGGTGTACAACTAGAAAAATTTGGAGCTACACTAGAAATTGTTACAGATAAGTCATGAGAAGGGTCCCAATTTGTGAAATGATTTGGTGGAATTGGAGGTATTTTTCAGTACTGAGTAGATTTCCAGGCAATGAATACCAAGGAGGGGATGATGAATTTTTTGACCTTACATGGATCTGGCAAAATGTAACTTACATTTTGAGCAGACTAGTGGTGGGGTCCAAATAGATCCATGCCTTACAACTGGAACATTCCAGAACTTATTTCATGAGCACTGGATACTGAAAAGAAAAGCAAAACAAAACCAGACCCAACCCTACACTTTGGTTTGTCCTGGTATCAGCACAACAGCCTACGAGTAAGACCTAAAGGCCACTTTGGACTAATTTAAAATGACTCCCAATTTTTACTTTTACTTGATGATAAAATTGGTCGCTCTTGTATTTTATGAAAAATATGATTTTTCAAACCTTCATACACAGAAGCAATAATACTTTAACTGCTGTAAACCTGTGGGGGTGCATGCCTTTAATCCCGGTACTTGGGAGGCAGAGGCAGGTGGATCTCTGTGAGTTCAAGACCAGCCTGGTCTACATAGTGAGTTCCAGGGCAGCTGAGGCTACAGGGAGGCCCTGTCTCAAAAAGACCAAAAAAAAAAAAAAGTTAATAGAAGTGATAGCATACTGATTTGTTTCTTGATTGGAGAATAATTAAATTGATGAATTTCACAGTGAATCATTTTAAAAATTGAATCAGTAATAAAAGGTCTCCTAACAAAGAAAAACCCAGGATGGGATAGACTTGATGTCAACTTTTATGGCATGGTATCATGACTAAGGATGAGGTAATATTGCTCCTCAGAGTGTTCCATAAAATAGAGAGTATATCCTTGGACTGTATTAATCTGATCCCCAAACCAGATAAGGGCACAACAAAAAAGAAAACTATAGATAACTTGCAAACTGAATTCAAGAACACAGTGAGAAGATTGTACACCATGATAAATTCACTTTATTCCAGGGATGCAAAGATGACTCAGCATATACCAGTCACTAAGCATAATGCAGCACACAAATGGACTTAAGGATAGAAATCAGATGGTCATCTCAATAGCTACAGAAAAGGCCTTTGACAGTATTCAACATCCCTTCATGATAAAAGTACCAAAGAAACTAGAAATCAGAAGGAACATATTTCAACAAAATAAAGACTGTATACGACAAATCTATATAGCCAATATTGTACTAAATACAGAGAAATTGCATTTCAGGAATGGGATAAGAGAGCTCATCCTCTTTGCTCTTATTAAAATCGTGCTTGAAATCTGAGCCAGAGCAATAAGACAATGAAAGAAATAACATGGATACAAATAAGGAAAGGTAAATTTAAGCCATCTGTATTTGAAGAAGACTAGAGCCAAGACAGTGGCAGTGGTCAGAGCACACCTTGACCAGGACTGCTTCACTATACAGACTTCTTTTTAAAAGATTTATTTTTAATTGTGTGTGTGTGTGTGTGTGTGTGTGTGTTTGTGTGTGTGTGTGTATGCTGAGATGGGGTCTCATTGTGCACACTCGACTGGCCTTGAATTAATGATCTTCATGCCTCAGTGTCCCGAGTACCGGGACTTTAGGATGCACCATTATTCTCAGCAAAACCAATTTGTGATGGTTGGTCTTGTCAACTTGACAGGATTCCCGGTTAGAATTCTCTTCTAGGCATGACTGTGATCCTCACTTCAAGAGAGGATTAACTGGTGGGGAAGGTTCCTTCTCAAAGTGAACAACGTCTTCCAGAGGGCTGCCCAGAAATACAAAGGTCCAGGGAAAAGCAGTATGTGTCTCCGTTTTTCTCTTTCTGAGTGAGTGTGCCCCCTTGTCCTTGTCCTCATCCTCATCCTTGTTCTCTTCCTGCTGCTGTTGAGCTGCTGCTGCAGCAGTCCTCCACTGACATTAGGTCCCAGCCTCTTAGGTCTTCCAATGAGGGCTTGATATCAGTGACTCTCTGGCAAACTTCAGGCTTTCAGCACTAGGTTGGGACTGCTGAAGCACTCTGCTTTTTGGACTGAGCAAACTGTGTTCTGTTCCTCTGTAGTGTGGGAGGAGCCATTGTTTCACTCCACAGTCTCCACTGTGTAAATAAGCCTCATAAATTCATATATATGTATGCGTATTTTATTAATTGGTTCCATTCCTCTAGAAATCCCTGCTTAATTTAATATTCATATAATTAAAAAATTACAGGTGAGATTGACAACTTAGGCTACAGTGACCTTTGTGTATACAATTTTAACATGAACTTTCTCAGAGATGCAGGTTAACTGAGACAAATATTTGCCATCTAGAATTGGCAATGGCATTGTACTATGCTGTGGAACCATCCGATAAATATACGATTATAAGGAAAACTGCAATCAAGAACAAAACAAATAATTCCTTCAGGCCATGGCGATGCAAGGAAGCTTAATAGATACACAGATCACTGTGCATTTCTTTAGAAAGGAGGAAAATGTTCCTCCAGAAGTAGAAATAAATAATGCTGATCAGTTAAGTACTGGTTTCTCTCACATTGGCTTGGAAGCACTTGTGGGCCTCCACATTCCTTTCCTAGGGCTGTCAAGCTTCCTGTCTATAGAGGCTTTGTTGGTAGTGAATGTAACTTTTGAAACTTCACATATGGAAAAACAAACTGAATGCTTATTTTAATGGGGACTTAGCTGAGTCTGTAAGCACAGGCATACAAAAACACCAGAAGGGTGTTTAGAAGACTGATTGCAGGAGCTTTAGGAGTATGCTTAATTGGGCCCTGCAAAGCCCACCCATCTCACATGTTCATGTTTTCTCTCTTCACTTATCAAGTTTTTAAAACATTTGTGATGTGCGTGACAAGTGGGTTGTCCAAATACGTGCAATGCACCCATTTCAAAACTATTTTTAAAAATTAGTAATCTGAATTGAAAATTCCTGTTATTTAAGAGTATAATATTATAAACTCCAATGTTCCTTGGTCTTTGTCTTCATCTTCTTCCTCGTTCTAGATGGTGACAGTCTCTATCATCCTAAACTCATAGCAGGGACAGGGTTCCTTCCTCTTCTTCATGCCATGGCTCCCAGTCTCTCTGTTCCAGTGCTTAAGGTGGAGCAGCCGCTTCACTCTTTTTCCCTTTGGCTTTTTTGACCTTTTTGGGTTTTGTCACCCTAGTTCTCTCAGGGTCTCTTGCGCTATATAACATACCATTATGTGAATTTATTATAGTTTATACTGTGGGGGGGGGTGACTCACAAAGCAATGAACACCCGGTGCCCAGTTCTGGACCGTGGCTCAGAGCCCACCATTCCAGATCGTGAACCTGCCACTCCAGATTGCTTCTGTGGCCTGTCCATAGTCACCGCTAGCTTTTATCTAAGACTTGTGGGCCTGCAGTCTCAGCCAAGGTTGGTCAATGCCGGGCCATTCCATTTTTGTGCACCTGGCTGCCACACTCTGGTCTCAGCTCCTGTCCAAAATGGCACCCAGAAGCCCCTCCCTCCATAGCTAACTCTCTGCAGTCAATTCTCTGCAGCAGTCCCTGCCCCTTGGACGAACCAGGCCCTGAGGACACTCTCCACCCCTCTCCTCCACTCTTAGAACCTTTCTGCCAATCTTTCGTTAAGGTCCCTGAGCCTTGGAGTGGGTGACAGATGTAGAGCAATCTCTCTTGTATCATGGTGAGCAATGACTTCTTGGGGCTCCCCATTATTAGTCTTTAAGCTGTGGCCATTGATCTATCTCAGTGATGTTTCTTTTACTATAAAGACAAATAGAAGGAAGTAGATACATCTAAACAAACACAAATGTAAATACAAATGCCTAGATGAATCTAAATACAAATGCCTAGAAGATATCCCCGTAGGTGTACTATATTCATTAAACAGTATACTTGTGATGGCTTCTCCACTAGGGCCTGTAGCATTCCATGACATAGGGGGTTGGCCTGGACTACAGCACCAGATGTGTGTTCCACCCCTATTAGCAGGCCTTATCCAATTAGAAATTTGTCCGTTATATGTTTGTTAGTTGAGCCATTATTGCACTTGCAGGCATTGCTTGGCATGTGCAACACACAGGGTCCAATGTTGAGTAGACTTATAGGGGAAACTTTCTTCCCTAACCATCTGCATAGCGCCTTCTAGCACTATGAAAGCTATTTACCCAGTGGCATGGAGATTTTGGCTTAGTCTCAGCTCCATCTCTTCTACTCCATCCTCACATCATGCACTGTCATCAGCAACACGGCCTTACCGACCTGTCTAGTGTACAACCAACATTAGATGGTAATAGCCTTGGTGAATTTGAGGCCCTCTAGGGTCTCTCTCTGACCAACAGCTCAAAGGGTGGCAACCCATCCCTGGTACTGTAGATTTTCTTAACACTTGTATAGTTTGGGAGCCTTTGTTTTTATCTTACCCAACCATAAAACTCCCAAGAATCTTATAGCTATAGTTGGCCTTTGCTTCTTCAGGTATCATTCAAATGGGTTTCACATCTGTAAAACACTTGAAGGAAGGTTAGCATCCTATATTAAATCAATCATAGACAAGGTCTAACAATATGGAAAGGTTTTAGCCACTCGTATTAACTGTCTTCTCCATAGATCCTTGTTAGGTACCATGGCATGGGTATGAGGCATTAATTTGGTTAGTTCTTCACTATCTTTAGTTATCCCTTTGGAGTCATTTCACACTTGGGGGATTTTACATGGAGTCTCTTTGTATTCTTTAAGTCTTGATACACTTACAGGTGTTGGCTCCAGTTGCCTAGCCCTGCACTGGGATAAAGAGGCAGGGGGTTTCTCCTGTCCCCGCTGCATCTGTTGGTTCCCTGAGTCATGCAGGCCCTAGGTCTGCTTCCTGACTGTAGCCATATCTGTCATTTCTCCATTGGCCACACCTGGCTTCTGGGGGAGAACTTGGTGGGAAAAACTACTTCCATCCCTAGTATAGCCTTTATCAGAAGAGAAATGCATCTTATTTAATCCTTGGGGATCCTTAACCACCCCTGGGACAGTTTTTATCCTTTGAATGCCTTTTGTAAACTGTTCTTCTTGTTTTAAAGCCTTCCAGAAACTCATTAGTACTGAATTTGGTTTTCTACCAATTTTTTTTCTGGGAATTTGGGCTCAACATACGTCTTGCCACATTTGTCTTTGAGTAACCCAAATGGACCGTTTCTTCTGCCTGGTCTTTTTTATATCTCTTGTAGGGTGTTCTGTTATTCTACAGACACATTTCACACATTGGTCAGAGTCACTTAGATCTACTAAACCTCTCTCACTTTGTAAAGATCCTGTCCTATTAAAGGGCTTAGCAAAACCATTAAACCTCCATACCATTCTTGAGGTCCCGTCTGAATTAAGCTTTCCTTCATATCTCTGGTGAACATAGTCTTATCTGGCCCAGTGAACTGGACATCATATATTTCTCTTTTCATACCTAGCTCTCTCAGTAATGCCTGCCCCACTTTTATAGTCCTCCAGCCTCTGATAATCATGTTAGTCTCCCTTGGTGATGACCATGTACCTTTAATGCCTTCAACCAGCCATCCCATTAAGGACTGCTCCCCTCTGCATTGGCCTAGATTGAACAGCCTATATCACAAGGATGGATGGGTGGTTATATAACTCAGCTGTGAAGCTTTTGAAGGACTTAGACTGATGTCATTTGCTCCCATGTCCCACACTCTCACAAGCCACATGGCTAGGGACTCTTTGATTGCTTGCTTCTAAGTTTTTCCTGGTTTTAACAGTTCCAGTGTGGAATATTTCTTAGCTAAAGCACTGTTAGATTTTTTTTCTTTTTGTATCAATGGTTGAATCTGAGGGGCAGCTTTAGCTACTTTTACTTTTAGGTCATCTCTGTTTTTACTGTTATCTGTCTTTTTCTCTGAGTCCTTGGACCTCACACAAGTTAAAACGTCCAGCCTTTTTTCTCTCTCCAAGCTCTGCAACTGGATCTGCCAGGACCTCTGTAGCCTTTTCAGCTTCCCCTGTCTGGGGCATATCTTTTATTATACAAAGTGGCCACACACCCTCTCTGGGGTCTCATCTCTCAGTTTGTTTATCTAGTCTCTCAATAACCTTTAACAAATCTTCACATACTTGAAACATACCCCCACATTTACAACACAGCTGTGGCCCACACTTACCTGTGGCTGGCCTCTTTTTAGTTACAGATTTTATAATTCATTGTATAACCCACATGACTATCACTAACCCTATTAAGCATATGGGGTTTGACCGCCCTCTCCCCTGGGTTCCTGGAAGCTGCTCCTGGATTTGGGAATCAGAACCCAGCTGACCCGACACAGAGGTGGCAGGAACAGCACTGCTTCCCCAAACCCACATCCCCAAGGCTGTGGTTCATTTATCTGGGCCAGACTATGCCAGTTTTGTCGCCCGAGTTCTCTCTGGGTCTCTTGCACTATCAGACAAACCATATAACATATCTTTATGTGAATTTATTATAGTTTATACCTTGGGGGAGTGACTCACAAAGAAATGAACACCCAGTGCCCAGCTCTGCACTGTGGCTCAGAGCCTGCCATTCTAGATCACCAGCCTGCCACTCAAGATCACTCCCTTGGGCCACCCATAGTCACTGCTAGCATTTGCCCAAGCCTCGTGGGCCTGTAGCCTCGCCCCAGGTTGGTAAATGCTGGACCATTCCATTCTCATGCGCCCAGCTTCCACGCTCTGGTCACAGCTCCTGTCCAAGATGGCTCCCAGAAGCCCCTCCCTCTGTGGCTAACTCTCAGTAGTCAATTCTCCACAGCAGGCCCCGCCCCTTGGAGGAACCAGGCCCCAGGGACACAGCTTTGGCATTGAGGATAAAGAATTTTGGAAATGTAATTAAAAAATTGTGAGCCTGCCAGGTATAGGGGAGGATGCCTTTAAGCCCAAAACTTGGGAGGTAGAGACAGGTGAATCTCTGTGAGATTGAGGTCAGTCTGTCTACATATCAAGTTCCAGGCCAGCTTGGGGCAAAAAAAACAACAAAAATTTGTGAGCCTATGTTCTCAGTTTCCTGAAGGACTTCATACATCACTTCTCTCACCTACAATGCATCCTTTATATTTCCCAACTATCTCAGCATTTCCTGTCTTAGATAAGGCCACTACAATCACCCTTAACAGCTTTACCTTCAACACAATGGTCCCCTCTGATGTCTGATAATCAAAGGTACAAATCCAACTACATTCCTTTCCCACTAATTCTTTTAATGACGCCCACTGCCCATAGGTCAGACTCCTAACATGAAAATTTGGAATTGCCTTTGCTCTGACTTTTCTTTGCACAATTCTACCTCATCCTCTGCTATCCCCACCCACCCATCTCTCTTTATGTCCAGTGTCAGACCTAGGGTTTACTCAGTGTTTTTCCTTAAACTCAGGTTCACTTTATGGTGAATTAGTACTTACTCACATACAATCTGTGTTAATTGCTTATCACTGTGACAAAATACCAGACAGAAGCAAGTTAAGGGAGTGAAGGTTGATTTTGGCCTACAGTTTTGTAGGAACTGAACCTGGGTCCTCTGGAAGAACAGTCAGTGGTCCTAATCACTGAGTCATCTCTCTAGTTCCCTATTACTTAATTTTGTTAGTGTCCCATTCTCTAATTTATTCTTAGGGTTATTATTGTAAAGATGGAAATCCATGCTCTCCTCTGTTGGCAGGTTTAACCCAGGCATTCTCTTGGGGCAGGTACAGGAATGATCCTGTAGATTTCTTCTTGAGCATACAAGTTTTATAACGTCAGTGGGTCTAATGGCTATGTCAAACTGATGACATAAATGTTTCTAATTTAGCTACCAAATGATTTTCTCCCCTCTTGATGTTTGAAAGACTTTTCTTCCCAAATTGTCCAATTTCCTTTAGATTGTGATGTGACTATTTTAATCATGGCGCACCGTGATTGCTTGCTAAAGGTCATCAAATCACAGTTCTCCGGGCAAGCATTGAAAAAGCATCATTGAGTTTGATTCATCTTCCGTCTGCTGCTTTCCTGGGGTTTCACATTCAAGCTTCTGGATTTTGTTCTAGTGATGACTATTTTTTCAGATTGTGCAATTAAATAAATTGGCTGACATGCTTCCTGGTAATAGCCTTTAAAGTGTCAGCTACTGTGAAGGTTCTATTTTTCAGAGTAGGTTTGGATGAGAAGTTGGAAACAGTTCTGTTAGAAGGAAAAATGAAAAGTAAGAAGTGGGGTACTGGCTGAAAGAGGTGGCTACTCTGACCAGAATAATAAGTGAATAGATCCTCTTTGCAGAAAAGATATTGGCTAGCATGTAGACCCAAGGTACACACCCCTGGGGCTATTTCTATGGAAACTCTTTCTTACCAAGGGATCCTTTCTGGGAAACATCCCACACTGGTCATTAACAGATGATCAGATTGAGGAGAGCTTCTGGTTAAATCTGGTCAACTTACAGGAGGGCTCAGCAGAAAATCTCTGTCCATATATGGAGAACCTGGACCATGATCAACCCTCCCTCAAAAGTCTGCAAAAGGAATTAGTGGCAACTGTAGAAGATGAAAGACCACCAAGTAGAGATAAGTCATGGTGGACTATGACTGAGTACATGTTATAAATAAGGAGCTGTTGTATAAGACTGTCCTCTGACAGGCAGACCATGGACAAACACCATCTTCCCAAGCTTGTTTGCGCCCACTTGCCTAGGACCATCACAGCTAAGCTTGTCGACTGCCACACTCTGCAAGGAAGGAGGGGCAGGGAGAGACATGGAACCCTCTCAACCAACCAGTCAACCCCAATTTTACAAGAGGTGTGTGTGTGTGGTACTAAGGGCATATAAGCTGAAGAAGCCTAGGGGAGGCCCTCTCACCATTTTGTATGGTGATGGTGGGGAATCCACTATCCATGCATGGATGAAGACTTTCCAGTGCATCCTTTACTTCTGAAAGTAAACACTCACCCATTTCTCTCTAAATAAAACTCACTGGTTTCCCAGATGGCAGTTGGGTGAAATGGTGCCTTGGTTTGTGGTTGGGACCAAGGGAGGAGGGGATGGATGTTATTTACACCCTTCCAGAAGGAATTTTAGCTACAGAAGCCATAAGGAAACTAATAGTACAAAGGAGATGAATAAAAGAGGAGAGAGAGAGAGAGAGAGAGAGAGAGAGAGAGAGAAACTTCGGACCTTGGATTTGGTATAAAGTGGATTGTAGCTGTATCCCTGTATTTCTGCAAGTCCTGTTTGATGTTATTGACCCCTGTCTGCTAATTCTCATTTGTATCCTGACAATAACCTCCAAGTTCTCTGAAGGAAGTAGGGATCTTTCAATTTATCTGAGTAGCATATCTAACACTCATTGAAAATAGGACTTTTTTCCAGTCAAAATTTATTCTTTTATTGATTTATGCAGGAAGTAAAAAGAACATATTAGACAGAATGGAGAGAATTAATCATCTTGATAATCAAATGATGTTTCTTTAGTAAAATCTAATTTCCCTGTCCATTAAGTTAGAGGCAGGGGAGAATCTCCTCCTTTCCAAGGTTAGAATTCTGCTGAGCTTTACTCTTCAGGCAAACCCCAGTCAAACAGCCATGGAAGTGATGAGGTATGGTGTTGTCTCACTCCTGTGGTGGGAGGAAACAGTACATGGCTGAGAAGAGCTGTGTTAATTCAGAACCCAGGGCTGGTGAGATGGCTCTCCAAGTAAATGTGCTCTGCTGCCAAACCTGATGACCTGGGTTCAATCCTTGAGACCCATGTGATAGAAGGCAAGAACTGATTCTTGGAAAGTTGTCTTCTGACCTCCATGTATGCATGGCACATGCCCGCCCCCCGCCAGTAAATAAGTAGAAATGTAATAATTTAGAATGCAGCACAACCGATAACGACATGTGAGTTTGGGTAAATTCCTTAATCTCTAGTTTCCTCATATAAAATGGAGATGATACTAATATGCAGTGTTTGTATTTTAAAAATTAAACTAAATGTCACATTAAAGCGACACAAAATTCACTAAAGATGTAATGAATAGTTAAGGTAACAGTAGCAATGTATGCAGTACTTGTAGTTACTACTAATGCTGTGGATGGTGAAGTCTAGGTGTTGGCCTACTGTAGACATGGCCCAAATCTGGCTCATAGCTTATTTTGTAAATAATGTTTTATTAGAACAAGATTGTATCATTTGCTTCTTGTCTGTGGTTGCTTTCTTCTTACAACAGTAGGGTTAAATGATTGTGGCACACTGTATGGCTCACAAAATCTAAAGAAGTGTTTGACTCAAACACCAGTTTTCTGCTGCTTTGATAAAGTATCTGAGATAAACAACTGTAAAGGAGGAAACATTTATTTTGGTTTCAGAGGTTTTGTCATTGGTTGAGTAGGTCCTTCACCTTATTTAGGATTGCTCTGGTTAGCTTTAATTGTCAAACTGACATAGCCTAGAGTCATCTGAGAGGAAAATCTCCACTGGGCATTGCTTAGGTCATATTGGCCTACGGCCATGTCTAGGGTGGAGTTATCCTGATTATTAATTGATGTAGGAGGGCCCAGCCCACTGTAGGCAGCACTATTACTAAGTAGGTGGCCCTAGCTGTATTAAGAAACCTAGCTAAGGGAGTGTAGAGATGGATCAGTGATTAAGAGCACTGGCTGCTCTAGCAGAAAACCCGAGTTTTGAACCCACATGGTAGCAAATGACTGTCTATAACTCCAGTTCTAGAGGATCTGATGCCTTCTTCCGACCTCCATGGGCAGTGCACAACATGGGTGCACTTACATACATGCAGGTAATATACTCATACACATAAAATTATAAATAAAATAAATAAATAAATATTAAAAAAGCTAGCTAAGCATTAGTCTTTGAATGAACAAGGTAGTGAGTGATCCAGTTAGTAACTGATAAAATAAATAAATATATATTAAAAATATATATTAAAAAAGAAAGCTAGCTAAGCATTAGTCTTCAAATGAACAATGAGTGATCCGGTTAGTAACCGATAAAATAAATAATAAATATTTAAAAAGGAAGCTAGCTAAGCATTAGTCTTCAAATGAACAAGGTAGTGAGTGATCCGGTTAGTAACCATCCTCCTCCAAGGTTCCTGCTATACTTCCATGGCTGTGAATGAATTCCCTGGTCAGAGGTCAGAGGTAAGGCTGTGACAAATAGGAAGCAGTTTTGTCTTCAGGCTTCTGTTTTGAGTTCTTGCCTTGAGGTGTAAGAGGAAATAAACCCCCCTCCCCGCAACTTGCTTTTGGTCAGAGTGTTTTATCACAGCAACAGAATGAAACCAGAACATGAAAGAAAACTTGAAGTTTGTTACTGAAAAGTATAGCACATTACTCTGTAGTCACAGAAGCCGAGCTAAATGTCAGGAGAAAGTAGTAGCAAGCTACCCCAAGGACAGAACAGCACCTGGGGTTGAGTGGTCTGGGGACCGACTGTCCCCTTCTAGGTTCGCTCTTCATGATGTCATTGACATATGTAGGAAGGGGGTTAGGCTTGTGCCGTTGCTCATCAGTTGACATTCTAACAGGCAATGTTAATTGGACTTGGTGGGTTATTTTTTTAAAAAGAGAGCGAGGACATGAAAGGGGAGGGGATGAGTTGGGGTTGCTGGGAGGAGTAGGGAGCTGGGGTGCCTATCATCAAGATACACTATTTACAAAACACGAATAAAAGATACTCAAAACATACTCTTATCCAAAGGAGAAAGGGTTCACTTAATTTTTAAGGTCAGTGAGGCAAATTTCTCAAAAAACTTTATATAAATGTACTGCTAGCATCAGTGTTTTCTCTTTTATGCTTAGTATTGAGATAACTTATTTGTATCATGTTAGCGATTTTAATAATATAAATGTATGTTTGACAAGATTTGTTAAGATTTGCTCTTTTCCTTTTTTGTTGCAGAGGATAAAGCCCAGAGCCATGTGCTGTTACGAGAGTGCTCTTCTATGGAGACACATCCCCAGACCCAGACTTCTTCCTTTTCAGTGGCCCCGATGCATTCCTGGACTTGGTCAAGTTTGTCCTAGAGGGTAAAAGGACCAAATGTGGGTCACAGCTTCTCATTCTGCTATTAGATGTTCAGGAATGACTTCGTCACCATCGCTGGCTCTGTGGATTCTACTTGAAGCTTTACTAAAACACGGCATTTTTCATGCAGAGCATTCTGTTTGCTTTGGAAGCATTTAGCTGTATTAATTTTGTCAGCGTCACATCACTCACGAATAACTAACATTGTCCATTTTCCTTCTAATTCATATAAAGACTCTTTCTTAGAAATTAAATGTAGAATAGATATGTCCTATTTACAGAGCACCAGAGAGACAAATTATTGACTATGTTGTGGTGGTTTGAATGAGAATTTCCCCAATAGGCTCATGCATTTGTACACTTGTTCCCCAGTTGGTGACACTGTCTGATGAGGTTATGGAACTTTTATGACATAAAGCCTTTCTGGAGTAAGTACATCACTAGGGTGAGTTTTGAGATTTTACAGCCTCACCCCATTTCCAGTTCATTATTTCTGCTTCCCATGTGTGAATGGAAATGTGATCAGTCAGCTTCCTGCTCTGGCTGCCTGCTGCCATGCCCCCTTGACATTATGGACATCCCCTCTGGAACTGTCAAAATAACCTCTTCCTTCTATAAATTGCTTTTGGTCATGTATTTTATTACAGAACCAGAGAAGTAGCTGATATATATGATATATCTATATTTCTGTATACATATGTTGAACAAATTTGTTTTGCTGTGATCATCGCTTATTTCTTTTTAAAACATTTTATATTATATATAACATATAATTATATTATATTATATATTATTTTGAAGTTGAGCTCCTGTTTACTTATCATTTTTTTTGTCTTTTTGAGACAGGGTCTCCCTGTAGCTCCAGCTGTCCTGGAACTCACTATGTAGACCAGGCTGGCC
>NW_008360304.1:5030992-5070587 GCF_000622305.1 Nannospalax galili | reverse complement strand
TCTCTAGCCATGTGTATTTGGCTATGTTTATGGTACCACATATGAGTTCCCTCCCTTTGAGTAGGCCTTAATTCCAATTAGATAGCTGTTGACTATCCCCAAGATAAAACTGCCACGATTGCACCAAAAGAGGTTATTTGATGTGATGGTCATTGCTATGATTCATAGAATTTACAGGTGAATAGGATCATTGATTAGTTTTCTCCCATGGTATAGTATCTTCTGATACTATGGGAGCTAGTCTTCAGGCAGGAGGATTCCAGATCAGTTCCAGCTCCATTGCTCCAAGTCCTGTGTCCAAATATGTCCTGACTTCAGCAATCAGGTCTTACCTTCAACTTCTGGGAGGTAATCAAGGGCTGTGGCAATAGCCTGTATTATTTTGAGAGTCTCTTGGACTACCCTGATCAACAACTTGAAGGAAGGTTTCTGCTGCCTGGCACTGTGCTTTTTGTTATGTAGTCTCCAGCTATACACATACACATTATAAACATATATATATATGTGTATAAATGTGTATTTTTAGTAGGTTTTTGAATTATTACATTTCTTTCTGGGTTTTTTGTTTGTTTTTGACAGGGTTTCCTTAGTCCCAGCCCATCTGGAAGTCACTATGTGGACCAGGCTGGCCTTGATATTGCAGGGATCTGCCTGCCTCTGGCTTCCCAGGGTAGGATTAAAGGTGCACACCATCATGTCCAGTGTTGGCTTTTCTTTTAATATTTTACTTATTATTTTATGTGAATGAGTATATTGCTTGCATAAATGTTAGTGGACCCATGTTGTGCAATGCCCATGGAGGTCAGAAGGGTGTTGTTGGATTTCCTGGAAGTGGAGTTACAGAAGGTTGTTAGCCACCATGTGGGTGCTGGGAACAAACCCTGGTTCTCTGCAAGAGCAGTCAGTGCTATTAACCACTAAGCCATCTCTCCAGCCCTTGTCTCTGGTTTTCTAACTTCATTCTTCCTTTAAAAAGTTCTTGTCTATGTTGACTTACTCCCTATGTTTTACATTCTGTCCTCTGTGTAGCTCATTTTGGATCACTGTTCAGAATGCAGAACTTAAACAGTGGAGTCTGGAAACAGTGATAGTTAATATTCTGAGTTTCTTTTGTCATTTAAAATGCATTTGTTAATTCTCCAATAATCTCAAGACTTTTGTCATTGGTCTATATAACTCTGCTTTTGAGCAGTGTCTTGGGTGGCTAAAGCATCAGTCTTAGGGTGCTGGCATTACCTCTAGGGTCATTTTGTTATATATAGTCTCTTAGGCAGCAGCATTGGATAGGTCTGTTAAGTTAGCTACATATTAATTAGGTTAATTTGTGACAAAGTTGGAGGACTGAACAATATAAACATGTACTTTGTAAAGAGGAGTGGATAATTTCCCCACACAATATCTTATTCAGTTTTTAAGACTATTCATCCTCAGACTTCCCACATGTAATTATGTTTTATGTATAACATATACACAGGGGACTTTCATTAACAAAAGTGTTAAGAAAATAAATGAGTCTGCAGCACTTACTGTTCAGCCCAACTTGAATGTATTTTGGCTGTGTGCCCAACCTCTGAATACCACACACTCATTGGGAATTTTCCTTCTTCCTGTCTTACTCTATTTGTTTCCTGGGATCACCTTCCACACTGGTAAGCTGTACCTCGCTCTTTGCTCTGCTCTTAGGGTCACCCCAACTCAGACAAGATGTATAATGGCATATATTATTTTTCAATATCAGAAAGGAATGTAGGATAGGAAGTACATGTTGTGCTGTTCTCTAGGAGGCAAAATAAACATGATTTTAAGATCTCATACTTTTAATTATAAAGACCTAAATGACCTTGGCTCACTTTCAACAAGAATCTAGCTTTTTAAAAAAAATATGTTCTGCACTGTGAGTTCTAAATGTATTTGGGCTTTTAAATTTTAACCATTCAAAGAAACTGAGCTCAAATAATAGGTACAATTGTTCTTTAGGAAGCCTGGGAACTACTGAAAAGAGCAACTTTGTATCTTATAGCAGCCATGAAACTGTTTGAAGCAGGGACTGACTGGGAGATTATGCATTTGTGTTTATATGTTACTCTTGGTCTGTATCTTACAAATACTTTATATCACCATATGAAAGTTAGTTACCACATCTTTGAAATTAATCTATAGAATTTACCAGTTCCAGAATGTTCTTCCCCTTGGTTCATCAATGTTGAACTCTCCAACATTTAGATAAGGTCAGATCTAGAACAGGCTCCTGCTGAGACTATTATCTCTAAGTCTTTTATTCTATACTTGAAGTTTAGATTTGCCCAAGGTCAGACAGGAGCAGCAGACCAGATCTGCATTTTCTGTCTTCATCTTTTGTTGCAATTGGGTCACATGAACAGAGGCTCTAGATAGACAGGAAGACTTATACCATGCTGGCTCATGTAAGCATACTGGTGTTAAATATCAATGCTCTTGCTATTCCTCTTGGTTACCCACCACAACTAGTTGATAAACCCTATTGCTGAGGACACCTGTGCTTTTGTTGCGAGAACCAAAGAAATCAAAGTGGAACTGAGCCAGAAGCTTCCTCTCTGTTGGCTAGCTTTCATAGTGCCAGAAGGTGCTGTGCAGACTTGTGTGGGAGAGAGAAGGCATCAAAAGTGTGAAGCAGCTGTGGACCATATGAACTACAATGCCAACCTAGACAATATGTACCCACTGGTTCAATAGTGGTATAACTGTTAAGGGGTAACCAACCCGTCTTTGGATTTGAGACATGGACCACAGAAGAGAATTTATGCCTGGTATTGCAATCCCAGTCCAAAACCTATGGCAGGAGGTCTTAGGTCCTCTGTGGGAACTTACTATTCTTGTATAGCTAACTGACATGGCTCCAAATTACTTTCTAAATATTTATGTTTATAAATAAACATAGACAAATGCTATTCCCAGTCTTAATCAGAGTAGCTTCTCTTTGTAGTAATCAACAATGGATGTGGAGACCCATGGCTGCTCTAGATGCTGGCAGTGATGGTTGAGTGGTTGAATGTTCAGTCCTAAAGAAGACATTTATACCATACTCTCTAAGGTTCAGAACAGGGGAAGGAAAGAATGTAAGAGCCAGGATATTGGGTGAAGGGGTGGGAAATGCTATCTTTTGAGCATGTTAGCTATTGGAATCATGATTACACAGCAGCTGAGGTTGTGTCCACTCGGCCTGCACAGGACTGGGCCTGCATTAGTCAGTCATGCACTGGGGAGGGGCTCACAGGGCCCTGCCCCTCTTGCTGAATTATCAGTTACTGGCAGATTCTGGGGGGAGGAGTAGTCATTGTTTTCAGTGCTGCACCCATGGATGAGCCCACTGGACACCAATAGACAGTTCTAAACCCATGGCCATAAAGATGGTCCTGATTAAAAATCACAAAACAAGATGTGAAAGACCCTAGATTTAATCCTAGGACCACAAAAATGAAAAGAAAATCAGACAGTACAATAAACAAGATATTTCTAACATTTGCATAGTGTTTTGCAGGTTATCGAGCAGAATTACAGCCAGGATCTGATGTAGCCTACTCTGTCAGCCAGCCAGTGGAGATTTTACTAGGTTTCTTGTAGACACTGCAGAGAGATGCCAGGTTGTTAAAGGATGATCCAAGCTCATACCAGTGAGTAGAGCGAAGATGGGTACTGGAATCTTCGGGTTCTGAAAGGTGCTTCTTCCCTGAATGAAGTTGGGAGAAAAGTTTACCTGTTGGAATCAGATGACCCAGGCTTGAACCTGCCACTTTTCTTGTTAGCCATGTGGCTTTGGACATGTTACTAACTGCTATGAGTCTCAGTTTCTTCCTCTTCAAAAAGAGAATAGTCCTACCTTGGAGGATTGCTGTGATGAGTCCATTTAAATAAAATGTTCAGAACAGTCAGCTTAATGCTTGGCGTATGGTAGGTAATCAATATACAGAGGGTTAACAACCTGGAAAAAAACTCTGTGCCTATTTGTAGTTATTTCTAAGCTTTTAAATTTTTAATTAAAAATTTTTATTTTTTTGTTTTTATGTGTTTGAGTGTTTTGTCTGCATGTGAGTGCAGTTCATGTCCATGTTATACAGTGCCTGTGGAAGCCAGAAGAGGGCATTTGATCCCTGGAACAGGAATTAAGAATGTTTGTTAGCTGCCATATGGGTCCTGGGAACCTAATCCAGCTCCTCTCCAGAGCAGCTAGTGCTCTTAACCACTGAGCTGTCTCTCCAGACCCTAATTAAAATTTTTTTTGAGATAGGATATCATGCAGCTCTGGTGACCTTGAATTCCCTAGGTATCCCTGGTCCTCCTGCATCTGCCTCTTGAGTGCTGGGATTATAGGCATGTGCCAAGGGGCCCTGCTTTTTTCTTACACCTAAAGGTGAAATGATGGATCAGGATAACTTTCCAACCTGTTTAACGCTTCTGTATCTCCTTGGTGTAACTACGGTTTCTGTAGAGGAGTGTGTGTTTGTGCATAGGTAGTATGTATACCTGTGTACATGCTTCAGAGTACATCAGTGTTTCTATATTTTCCTGGGCTGTATCAACAAGTGCTCAAACATGGGACATTTCTCTTCTGTAGGTAGCTGGAAGCTCAATCATAAAGCTGACTAGATGGGCCCTAACTCTGTGACAGGGCTAAGGTCCAGAATCACAGGATTACTTTCCAAACATCAGGTGTCCTCTGTCTGAATCTCTCACCTGATTGCCTGGAAGGTTTTGGGAAATTCCTTTTAGTAAACACAGCTATTAACTTGTTATAGTTTTTAGTATACTTTATTTACAATTAATCATTCATTCTTGAACTCTTTTAGAATAGGTTAAAATCAGTACATAAAATAATCTTCACTGTTTTTATTACATATGGCACAGAATAACTTAACACTATAAATACCTTTCTTCAATGCACAAATGGGAGAAGCACCCTTTGCTAAAAGCAGCATGGTAACTATAGCATTTTTTTTAAAAAATGGCCATGAGATGGCGGTGTGGCCAAACAGATTACATAGGCTTTGAGTTTTCCTTAACTATGGCATTCAATTCCTAAGTCTAGAAGAATCTATCATTAACTTCAAGTAGAGTGAAGTTCATTATTCTTTTAATAGTATGGTCTAGAAGTGAATTTTTTCATCATGGACCCATAAGCCATTTGAGGATATTTCCACTGGTGTGAGGAGTGAATTTAAAAAGCCATAGTATTCAGGACGTACCCAGACTAAAGAAAGGCCTTAAGTTACCATTCAACTTAAGATCAATAAACTATATATGGACTATTGTTTGCAACACCCTGATAGAATTGTGTTAAAGTCCTTCCATAAAATTAAAGCAACTTCCAGTTTATTTAAGGGGTATACATCTGCTACACTGTAACCTCCTTTGGCAGCCATGGAAGATCATAGGAATATTAGAACATAAATTTACATGTAAATCAACATGATACAAACATGCACGTGTGTATACACTGAGTGTTTTCTTGACTTGCTTTTCCTTCGTATAAATATATAAATATCAATTTAAAGTGCATGGGAAAATGTCTGTACACATTTTATCTTATATACACTTGAATAGATACAGAGAGAAAAAAATGCCACATATACACTGGTAATATATATGTAGTCAAAAGAGCCAAAAGACCTCTGTCAAGCAGTATTTATGTTAAGTACATGGGATAGAATCTGTGATCTTTTCCCTAATACATATTGACATGTGCAGAGTTTTAAATTAAAGAAAACACATTAGAACGGAGACTTTTTAACACTTACATTTTCATTGGTCAAAACAAATTGTTCAATCATTAAAGACCAACTCCTTTCAAATTCAGCCTTGGCACTAGTGACATATTATAAATTCTAGGTTTGAAATGGTGACCGTCTTTCAAAGTGCCTATGAGAACATAGTTAGGATAATGTTAATGCATTTCCAAATTACATAATGAAGTTTTCTAGATTTTTTAAGTTCAAAATCTGTAATTTTTCCTGAAGGGTATGGCTAAACATCTTTGTATTTAATGAAAACATTTCATTTTAACCATGCATGTAACATCTATTCCAACAACAATACTTTAACCTCAAGTATCACAGTATCAAGGAGTATTAACTACTATTGGGTCTTTTTTACTCTTACCTATTAATATTCACTTCTTGATCGAGGAAACTAATGTCCATAATACTAAAATGTTGTTTTAGAGGGACAGAACAAAAATTTTGCTTACAAGTCTCATAGTCATAAAATGGATCCAGTTTGAGGGCCTACATTTCTATATGCTAGTTGTGATGTTTGATTTAATTGATAGTTGCCCATTTCTATGTTTGCTTGACATCCATTCTTTACCAACGAGGAAAACTTACTGAGGAAATTATTCTCAGAGTTGATATGAACCTTTTTGTAAATCAGGTAAACAAGAAAGAAATTGATCTGATACTCAAAATAAATCTTCTCATATTTTCTTTTTAACAGTAATCACTTTGTCATCTTTTAAAAATGGAAGAATCTTTTGCATCCCTAATAACTAAGAAGTGACTCCACTCATAAATATACAATCAATAGATCATTGTGGAACTAAGCTGACTTGTTTTATTTAATAAGTAATAAAAAATTCATTGATCTGAAAGTATCAATTTTAAAAGCCTATATTTCATTTACTTTTTCTTTTGAGATAGGGTCTCATGCAGTCTAAACTGGATTCAATTTGATAAACAGCTGAGAATGACTTCGAACTGATATTCCTACCTCCACTTCCCAAATGCTAAAATTACAGGCATGCACCAGCTGCCCTGTTTATGTGGCTCTGGGCATCTGACCCAGAGCTTCGTGAATGCTAGGCAAGCGCTCTACCATCTGAGCTATATCCCCAGCCTCTGAAAACATCAATTTTACCTGATAAGTGTCAATAGTAAAGTCACTTAATTTTTACAGAAGTATCCTAAGAATCTACTGTTAACAGCAAGAAACCTGAGTTTATTCTTCAACTGTGCTGATTTCTTCAGCATACTGTTCATTGTTCTCACAAGAGTGCATGTGCAATGTAGTCGTTTCACAGAGTTACCAAGCATCTGTAGGATGCTATTTCTGAGAAGCGATTTCTAGAAATGTATTTGGAAATGCTAAATTATCCTTTTGATAGTTTACATAGAAGAAAAAAATTTAAACCAAGATCACACTGGAAATTCAGAAGAAAGCCCAAGAAGTAGAAGGGAAAGCAGCAGCAGATATTCAATAACACTGAAAATCTTGTTCACATCTGAGAATTAACTTGAAATGCAGCGAATGCCAGCAATCATGTGAATATTTCAAAATGCCATCTATGAAAAAGCAGGAATGAAAAATATTGTCAAGTATTTCAATTAATTATATCAGCAATACAAATTTCACAATACTGTCTTTAGTGTTTTTTATTTTTCTTTTTAAAATGTGTCATGGTGAATTTTAAAGAGAATTTTTCTTTAAGAGGCTATTTATTAAACAAATCTTCAGATTAATAGCTATTTTTATATACAGTAATAGGTAACCAATTCAATCCCATGCCATCTGTCAACAATATAGTAGCAATGTTCCTATTTGATAATAGACGTTAATTCAGATTTATTTAATGCCTCATTATAATTGTACAATAAGAGCTAATTATTTCAAAGACTTCATTGACAAAGTTAAAAGTACTATAAAGCGCCTAGCTAAAAGGCTGTCGGAACATTGTTGAAATGCACATTTTGAGGCATTTAGCCTGTTCTTTACTGACAGAATACAGTGAGGAAAATAGATATTGTTGATTCATGAGAGTAGTCTAATTTGTTCCAGTCTCCTTATTTTTTTCCCCCTCAGATAGGTGAAAAAGTGCCCAAGTGCCCTCTGGCAGTTGTCATAGCAACCAGCCTATCACACACAGCTAACCTTTTCATTCATGGTGTCCATATTTTCTGTGCAAGTGTCTTCTGAATGTTGTTTTCCTAGTGTAACCATAGAACAGTCATTATCTGTTGTCTTGACGTCTTTCGAGTTCTTTTTTTGACCCACTTGGAGTTGACTAGACTTGTAGGCCAATGCTGGTATAGTGTTCACTAAAATTAACTGCAATGGTTTTTTGTTTTCCTTATACTGACACTGAATATACCGTGAAAAGGCGGACCTGTAGGTCTTATTGAACAGCGTGTAGACCAGTGGATTGACAGCTGAGGAGAGATAACCGATCCAAACAAACACGTTGAGCAGGGCTCCGATGACATCCTCATTGCAGGACTCTTTGCAGATGACCGCCATGATGTTGGTGATGAAGAACGGGCACCACATCACAACAAACAGGAAGAACACGATGCCCAGCACCTTGCAAGCTTTTTGTTCATTGCTGATGGACTGCATCGTCCTCCTGCCTGTGTGGGAACCTGGCTCCCTGTGGATCGACCTCTGGAAGAGCTTTTCCGAAGACAGAGAACTTTGAGGAAGGAAGCTGAAAGAGGTTAATTTGGCTCTTGTGCTAAGATCACTCACACACAAAGTGGCTTCTTTCTGGAGTGACTTGATAGTGAGGAAGTAGGTGATCACCATGATGGTTAAGGGGATGAAAAATGATACAAAAGAGCCTATCAGGACAAAGTTGTCATCGGCCAGCAGGCAACTCCCCTGCTTAAAGACCTTGGAATCATCCTGCAGCCCAAAGACTGGGATTGGCATGGATATACCTAGAGATGGACAGAAAACGAGACAGGATGATTAAGGAATTGAGTACAGGAAGGCAAAAACATTGCCACATAATGCTAGCTGGTTAAGGAATTTCTATCAACCTTTGTTTAAGAGCTTAATAGATTCTTTCTAGGAGAATCCAGCTAATTTCTGTACTATATTTTTCTGATTACAGTATTTTACATATTAATTAGAGAAAATACATACACAAGCAAAGATAAATAAAAATAACTAATAACTCCATTATCTAGAGATTAACAGATTACCCACCACCACTAACAAATTAGTGTGGTCTATTTTACACACGCACACACTATGCACACACGCTGTGAAACAAAATCTGCGTTCTACTTAGTATACAGTTCTGTGACTGCTTTCATCTAACATTATATTATGGGCATATCTTACATATAAAAATAATTTTGTAAAACTTCAAGCATAATGTATTTTACTTCTGGCAAATTGTATAAAAAAGTAACAGTGAATAAAGAAAAGTAATTTATGTTCTCACCAGCAAGGGGCCATAATTTACATTTCTCCTTTTCTTTATGCAATATTTAATGTGAAGTTTTAGTATTATTTTATCTAGAATTCAACCTTAAAACTGACTTTTTTTTGTTTGTTGACACAAGGTCTTATTCTAGCCCAGGCTAACCTCAAACTCACAGTGATCCCCTGCTTTGGTTTCTTGAGAGCTGGGATTACGGGCATGAATTACCATGCCCAGATTTAAAACTGAAGATATTTAAAAATATTTTTGAGAAACATTTTAAATTTGGGTTGATTTTTAAAAAGCTTTCATTTTGGAGAACCTTTAACATCTGCAAAACAAAACGAAACAAAACAAACCAAACCAATCCAAACCAAAAAAACCTCAGGAAGAATAAAGGCAAATTCTATCATGATGAAGCTCGCCAGCTTTAACAATTGTGAACTCAATGCTCCTCACCTGGGACTTCCATTATCCTGAAGCAAATCTCAGACATCATGTGATTCAACTTGCCAATATTTTATTATGGAGATCAAAAAGCCATGCACTTGTAGAAAAACCTAATATTACCATTTACCATACTTTTTTTTAACTCCTAAAGAGAAACTTGATAGCTCCTTAGCATCATGAAATACAGAATTAGAGAATTAGTGTTTAATTTCCAATTATCCCATAAAAGTCATACAATTTTAGTAGCAAGAAGATTGGATTATCAACAACAATACAGCTACAGACTTTATTGACAAATGCGAGTTAGGTACAAAATGTGCCAGAACATGGGGAACTTAGATTTGTGGCATCTATAAAGGTCACCCAGGTAGAGGAGGGACAGAAGTGAAGAAATATAATACTTGGCTCTGATCCTGCTAATTTCTCCCCGTGGTGATTGAAACCCTACTTAAGCGAGGTTCAAACTGACCATGTTGTGAGGTTTTGTTCCCCTTTGGAGCTCAGGAGGTGCCAGGGAGGCTGCTTGGGTCAAGACAATCATGGCATACTTCTTTTATGTTATTTTTTCTCTGACATTAAAGCAGGGTTATGGGAAAGGAGAGGAAACAACTGTGTGACTGAGTTCAGGTTTGCTTCTTTCACACTCTGGAGAAAGAGTGAGAAAAGACATTTCCTTTCACCCTGCCAGTATTTTCAGTTTCCTGAGTTGTGTAATAGCCCTGGAGTGCTTCCAGCCTCTCTGTAGACTGAGATGTGCCCTTAGGCCAGCTGGGAACAGCAGCTCATTCCAGAGTCAGGGGCCACTGTTCCTTGTCACCCAACATGAAAGAAATCCCTTTGAGGACGTGCAACAAACATGCAACAGTAACAACAAAAACAAAAACAAAGAGCAAAAACAAAAAGGAGAAAAATAAGCAAAAAAAAATTTTTTTTGGCATACTAAGAACAGAAGTTGGCTCCATCTAACCATGGCTGTGACTGTCCTCATCTTGAAATACCTCACTCTGCCCTTCCTGGCAGGAGGTAACAGTAGCTGGAGCTTGTGCAATGTTTAAGAAGAATGTGTGTGTGTGTGTGTGTATGTGTGTGTGTGTGCGCGCGCTCATGCGCACTTGCCAATTTGTGCCAGAGGATGACATCTGGGTGTCTTCCTTGATCACTTTTTTCTGAGATAGGGTCTCTCATTGAACCTGGAGCTTGCCATTTAAGTGAGCCCCTGGAACCTGTCTCTCCCCCATAACCCCTCTGATGTCTCTGCTTCCATGCTGTATTACTGTATTAGCTGCTGTTCTGTTGCTGTGATAGAAACACTGACCAAAGCAACTTATAGAAGGAAGAGTTGATTTGAACATATGGTTCCAGGGGAATTACAGTTTATCTTGGTTGGAAGGCATGGTGGCAGAGGTGGGTGGAGGAGGAGTGGAAGCTAAGCTGTCACATCTTCAACCAGGCACAGGAAGCAAGAGAGCAACTGGAGATCTGGCAAGGCTTAAGAACTTTCTAAGCTCACCCCCAATGACATGCTAGCCACACCTTCTAAGACTTCCCAAAACAGTGCCACCAACTGGGGACAAAATGTTCAAATACTTGAAGTCTATGGGGGACATTTTCATTCAAACCACCACACATACCCAGGTTTTTATGTGGGTGCTGGGATCCAAACTCATGTCCTCATGCTTGCCCGCAAGTACTTTATCTACTGAGCCATATCCCCATCCCTAACAGGAATCTTTCTAAGTGCCATTTGTCATTAACTTCATAGGCTTAAATGATGGTATTTGTCACTTGTCTATGCAAGGCCACTCCACTTTTCTTGGAAGGTGGGAACAAATGACATCAGGGCCACTTATGATTAATGACTCTCATTCCTGTCTGTCCCTGACCTACTTTTGGGAGCATTCTCTAAGCCAAGAGTTGTGACTCTAGGTGGACTGTCCTCTGAGACCCTACATACCCTACCAGTTGTTTTTTCTTCAGAAAATAAACCATGAAAGGTAACACCTGATTTCTAAGAATCTTTTTACTGCAGTGTTTGAACATATATCTGTGAGAGATGTTTCCTGTGCTCATCTATATACACTATTCTTTTTTTTTTAATTCTTATATAGGCTCCCAGAATGGAACTGGACAGTCATTTGAGATGGACCTAGATCTGAGTCTTGGATGGCTCTGGGCTCCCAGGCTGGTCACTTCACTCCTGTGGTGATGCTCATTTCTTCTATGGTATGAGGCTGGCATCAGCATGCCTTTATGGATGCAGTGAGGATAAAATGGAAAGGGGATCAAATATGTAAAACACCCAGGTTGGCCTGGTCCAAAGGAGATGGTCTAGCAATGGCCACCAGGTGGAAATAGCTTTCTCTATGGATTATTCAGAAAGAAACTCAACATTGTTTTGTTCTAATCGGTTTTGCTTAGCTTTTTTATGTTAGCATTTATGTAACAGATTTTCATAAACCAAAAGAAACAAAAAGTGTTTTGATTGTTCAGTATTAGCTGTGTAATAGTGATGTAATTATTAGCTTCGCCAGGGTCGTGTAAGGTCTCAATCAATTTTAATTTGGTACAGCTAGAACTGTTGATTACTTTTCTAATGTGATGGATTACAGCCATTACTATTAGTCATGATGCATATAAACAAAAACCAACTGTCCAAAAAAGGTGTATGATTTTATTATTAAACCCTCAGGTATTCATCCTCTTAATTAATGCAAAGGAAGCCCCTACTTTGAAAGCTTTTGCCCTATTATTTGTGACCTAGTAATTTAAAATGAGTAGCCATTTTCAGTGAATTAGAATGTAGGATGACCTACAATACCAAATTCTTTAATCATTTGGAAGCGGAAACTGTGTCCTTGGGAGAACATATACTCATTACACACACCCCTCTGGGATAGTTTGATTTCTGCAGCCACGGAGGGAAAGGGTGGTAGAACCATTCACATGGACACAGAGATTCCCACTCTAAAACACTTGGAATAGAGCTGCCTTACAGGGGGACATGGTGGAAGGTCACAGGTAGGATTTTTGTGTGCTTAAAGAAGACACCCTGATTTGGATGGGAATAATCACGTTGACAGGTTTAAATGGCTCATTCCTCTTCATCCATAACAAAAGTACCCTGTCTACTGTCATATACCATTCATATACTATTCATTTTAAGTGTTTCTTTCAGAGTAAGTAATCAGAAAATTTGTAAAAAGACTGGTTAGAAAGTTGAAGCAATACTCTACAGAGGAAGAGAACTCTTACACCAAAGAACTAGAACACTTAGGTTTTCTGTGTACAATAAGTTCAGAAGCATGCTCCTACCAAGAGAAATGAAGAACGCTGGCTGATGGCCCAGATTACGGTCACAGCCGTCTTCAGAGCATTAATTTTCTGGCTACTTTGTTTGATAATAGTGACTTTTGGAGACCTGACGTCTCCTCTCACTTGAAATTTCTGCTTATTAAGCATTTTGCTTTATGAACAAACAGACAGTACCTTGAACTACATGACTTTGCACTTTGTTTAATATATTTTTCTTCCCAGGGAGTGGAAACAGTAATCAAAATTCATTTGGTGGGCACCTTTCTCTGAGCACAGCTTTATGCTTACGCTGTGTATAAAGTTTGTGCCTCAGCATCTTATCACGGGCTAAAGGATCTTCACTCTGAACTACCAGCCCTCACAGATGGGTTTTCTTCTTAATCCTACACTTTTATGCCTTAGTATCTTGGGACTAATAGTTCTTCTGTGGCAATTACTTTCTTTTGGAAACAAGAAGTTTAAAGTACAAGGTAGTGAGGGTCCCTTCGAAAACAAGACACTGGAAGTTGTTGGGGGCTTCCAGGATATGGAGGGCAGAAAGCATGGAAAGGATTTAGAACCTGTGGAAAGTTTGGGCTCATAGGTTTCAATTCCCTCAAGCTGTTACCTTTTCTTTGCATTTTAACGCTTGATAAATTTTTAAGTCATAAGAAGGGATTTACTTGCAGTTTGGCAGAAAGCACTTAAGCCAAAGCTATAGGATAATCTTCATGCTGCAGGATGAAAATTGAAGGCAGCTAGGTGAACTGGACTGGGGCACCCCTGCCTTCCAGTGCCAGTAAATGGCAGCATTTTACAATCCTTTGACAAATATTTATCCGCTCTACTTTGACTTTTTAAAAAATTGGCTAAACATTATTCAGATTGCCCAAAGGGTTGATAAAAATTTCACCACATAGAGATGAAAACTGGGCCTAGCAAGCTTAAGTAACTTAGTTAGAATTACACAGAAATTTGGGGACAAAGCTGCTTCTGACTTGTCTTTTAATTTTTATAGCTGGTATTTTAAAACTGCTTATGTATTATTTTATGGTAGTTATAAAAGTCTATGACTGTATCTGAGGTCCTAATGTCAGTTTCAGGAAGTTTGTGATCATCCTAAAAATCTGTAAAATTGGTATACATACACATATCCTATGAGACAGAGAATTTCATCAGATTTTTTGAAAAGTTCTACCCTCCAACATGGTTAATTATCACTGAATTTTATTGATGTTACATGTACAGAGCACACACATGTACACGCACATACATACACACATATACATTCATGCATACACATACACACATGCATAAAACACACAGACACACACACACATACACACAAACACACATCTCTTCAGTGATTCTCTGGACTTTGATTTGTTTTTCATTTCTTAACCTCAAAGTAAAAGTTTCTCTGATGAGACATTATTTCTTTGAGACTAGAAAGTTTAAAACGAAAACCCTTACCTTAGATACCTGTTTCTTTCATGTGTAGCAGTTATTCTCAACTTTGGTTGCACATTAGAATCACCTGGGGAGCTTTTAAAAGTACCTTTTATAGGCCTCAGTCCCAGATATTCAGATATAAGTATATTAAGAAATAAGGAATGCCCAGACTCTATGCTGACATTAAAACATGCCAGTGACCCCTGAGGTCTGAGCACTGTGCACCGCAGAGGATGGCAGCCTAGTTGCCCCTGATACAGATTCTTGGTTGGTGGCTGCTGGCTCTGTTGATTCTCATTCCGTTCTCTTTCTGTACTTTACTATGACATCTTGCACTAAAAGGTAGATTGAATTCTGACTTGGAGATTCACATTGTCAGCTGACTTCAACACCTAGAAGCCCACCACCTCTCTCGTTCTAGGGAAGATTGATTTACAACTACTATTTTTGTCCCTTGAAAACACGAGAAGCTGAATCATATAGCTGAAATACATTTTTACTAAATTGTATTATAATATTTTAAAGTGTGTGTGTGTGTGTGTGTGTGTGTGTGTGTGTGTACATGCCATGACTCATGTGTGGTGGTCAGAGGGCAACTTTGTGGAATTGGTTCTCTTCTTCCATCTTTATGTGGGTTCTGGGGACCGAATTTAGGTTGCAAGCTTGTGTGGCAAGAACCTTCACCTGCTGAGTCATCTTGTTGGTCCTTGTGCTGGATAGCGTTAGTGTTAACTTGACACACCTGGGTTGAGGGACCCTCAGTTGGGGAATTTCGTCTATTGGACTGGCCTGTGGCCATGTCTGAGGGGCATCTTCTTGATGAGTGATGTGGGTGGGCCCAGCACACTGTGGGTGGTGCCACCCCTGGGCAGGTGGGCCTGTGTTGCATAAGAAAGCAGGCTGAGCAGAGGCCAGAGAAGCAAGCCAGTAAGCAGCATTCCTCCATGGCCTGTGCTCCAGCTTCTGCTTCCAGGTTCCTGCCCTGAGTTCCTACCTTGGGCTCCTAGATGAACTGTGACCTGGGATATGTAAACTAAATAAACCCTTTCCTCCCCAAGTTGGTAGTGAGCATATTTTGTCACAGCAATGAAGAACAAATTAGGAAATAAATTATTATAGTCTTACTTTGCTGTTGAAATCACAACAATGGAACTTTAGGAGATGGAAATGTTAATTATCTTGATTTAATCATCTCAGATGGTATACATGTATCAAAACCTTACAATGTACCTCATAAATGTATACAGTTATGATTTTCTAATCAAAATCACAATAAAAATAAACTTTATCTCAACTTTGTATACACTGCTCTTTAATTTTTTCTGAATTTACTTTTATATGTTTTGGTGTTTTTCCTGCATGTATGTAAGTGCACCTGTGTCATGCAATGCCCAATGTCAGAAGAGGCATCAGATTCTCTGGAACTGGAGTTACAGTTGTTAGGTACCATGTGGGTGCTGGGAATTGAACACAGGTCCTCTGCAAGAACAGTCTTACACTGAGCCCTCTCCCTAGCCTCCCACCCTTTCTTTTTCAATAAGTATGTAGTGTTCCGTTACGCGACACTACCAAGCGTTCTTGTCTCAGTATTAAGCGACTGCTCATAAGCATGATTTATTTAGGAAAAGTTCATGCTCCATATCATTGAGCCTCATCTTGTGTTGCATCTTCCCTGCATCTTCATTGGGGAAATATTTCTTTATAGAAGTTTGGAGGAAGAGTTTTGCATGTGATGTCTCCTTTCAGCAACTCTATCCTACAAGGTATGTGTAGAAAGAGTCACGGTGTCTGGAAAGTCAGGCTGTAGCACTATGCACCCACAGAACTGAGGTCTGCAGGAGGCCAGTTCTTGCTGTGATCCAAAGTGCTACATTTACCATGTTACACTTAGAGGAACTGCAATGCCCCCGATGCTCAAGCACTTAGTCAATCATTTGGTCTTTGTAGCTTGGTCTTCATAGAATTATTCACCATTATTAATTTTTGACATAATTGTGGGATATTGACATAGTTGTGGGGGCTGTTCAGAACAGCATTACACATGACTTGCTTCTTCAGTTAGTTGCATAGTGATGCGAGGTGCTCCCCAAACCTGGCTCCTCTCACACGTGTCTCCTTGCAATGACCTGCTGTTAGTATGAGATGTCCCATCTTGTATGCCTAGAATATATTTCAGGGTTGATTATTAACTTATGTTCAAGTGGCCAGAGTTGGGCACATGGGCTTTGTAAAGGAAGGCTATCATAAGAGAGAAGGCAGAGGAAATAGGGATGCAGAACTGAGAATACGTGGTGAGCATCCCATTCAGACTTGTTCTTAAAAACCTGAAGCATCATCTACTGGAGCCCAGTCAGCCTATCTAGCATCACTCTCTTAAAGGCTTGATGGGCCTTAACATGTATGACAGGATGCATGAAATCTTGTGGGCAGGCTGTGGCAGTTACAGATAGGGGAGGGGTTCTAAATTTGATTAAGATGTATTGTATGAAATCACAAAAATTCAATAAAAATATACATTGGCAAAAAAAAAAAAAACATGGAGCATCAAAGGGCACTCACTGTCAAGAGTAGCCAAAGGACGCAGACTCACTTCTCATTTTCCCTCTGGACCAATTTTGATGCAATTTTCATCTCTGGATGCTTCACAAATCATAGTTGGGGGTTCCAGGATTTCTGCATAATAGAGACTTGGGGGAGGCAGTGGGTTTGGCATTTGGGAGTGGTGGAAAATCTTCCTTGTGGCTACATTTGCATAGAAAGAAGGCTTTTTTTCCTTTGTATGATTATTCAGGTGTGGCATCAGGGCTGTACAAGGAGACTGTGTTTCCAAACTGCATCCTGTGTGAAGTCTTTTCCTTACTCTATCTTTCTTCATTACCTCCCTAACTATTGACACTGTACAGGTTCATATTTCCTTATCATTTTTCTCTAGACATAGCATTATACTCATGAGATGGCAATCTCATTAGTAGCAGGAATACATTTTCTTTTACTTATTACAAGCCATCCAGCATTTAATGAGGTTCTGCACAGACCAGGGACTTAGTAAATGCTTGTGGGACTGGAGAGAAAAGAAAGTGACAGGTGTGGGAATTATACATTTTATAGATACAGTGTAGAATTACTGAATAATTTCATAAGATTTCCCTTCATTTTTGCTGGGGGAAACACAGTAATGAGGGTGTTAATTGGTCAGAAAAGGCAGAAGGAAGGAAAGTGGACATTGATGTGATACAGAAGGGCTTCCCACAGGATGAAGCAGTGCACAGAAGACTACCTGAACAGGTGAAATCACAGGGTAAAAGATTTACATCTAGATAGTACCACACGGGATTCAGGGGACCTGCATTTATTCCTGTCTGTTCTGACTCATGGCCTGGGACGAGGCCTGTGATTTAGCTCAAAACCTCAGGTAAATTGTTGGTTGGGAAACTGGAGAATCATACAGTGGGTGAAAACACAGAATTTAGAAACTAAGACTCAGTCTGTTTTCTGACTGTTCATCACTAGCTGGGTGACTTTAGGCTGCTGAATTTTAAAGACTCCACCTGTAAGGTACCAGTACTTAAGAGAGAGGTCTGCTTTAATTTTCACATAGGACTTTGATGAGGAAATAGTGATGCAGTGGTTAAGAATTATTTCGTAAACTTTTAAGCTTTATTTAGATAAAAAGCAATTACAATTTACTGCAAGACAGGTGGGATTCTGTAAGTAATACAGAGGACATTTGAGAAGCTTCAGGAAGCCTGAGATCTTGTAGGGAAAATGAAGTGTGCACTAGGAAATGAGCAAAACAGAAGGCATGGATAAGCACAGCCAAGTGATGACAGAGTGTGACATTCATTGTGAGTCCACCGCTCTGGGAAAGAGTCATATAGGAGACAGCTGTGGAGCTGACCTTATGGGTAAATAGCACCTGGATGGGATTTAGGAGCAGGGGCAGAATCTAGGCGGGATCTCTGTGCATCCTGGCTGAGGTGCACCTGCCTTGCTGGGCTGAGGCAATCTCCAGTTCACCGTGCAGCTGTGTGCTCAGAAGCAAACATAAGTTTTTGTGTTGTTTGCTTTCTGTTTTCCTTTTTGTGCAGTGCTGAAACCCAGGGCCTTGCCCCTGCTAGGCAAGTGCACCCCCACTGAACTACACCCTCAGCTCCACACACATTTTTTGTTTCTTACTAAGAAGCATTGAGTGGGTCTCCATCTGGGTCAGCAATCAGCGTTGGTCATTTGTCCATCAATCAAATATTTAATTGATCCTCCACTAAATGATGTACTTAGGAATTCAAGGGGAAGAAGGTGTTAGACTATCATCAGTTGCTTCATAATTCAAAACCTTTCACTGTCATTTATCAACTCATTACTCCAAAAGAAGACGGGTGTGGGTGTGGGTGTGGGTGTGACAGTAAGTGTGGATGTGGGGGTGGGTGGGGTATGAAATGGAGAAGTAAGCAGAAATAGGTTTAGCACCAGCATCATACTGTAAGAATGATGCTTTTGGGGAGATCCGCATTTAGCCTGGGCTTTGCTGTTGTTGAAGGAAACTACAGTGCAGGTCAGCAGTTTTAAAACATTAGGTCTTAGGACTTGTTTACACATTTAAAAAATTATTAAAGACTCCAGGGAGATTTTGTTTCTGGGGGTCAGTTGTAAGAGTCCCCATTGTATCAGAAATTTCAAAAGGGTACTTGGAAAACAATTATTTGTCAATTCATTTAAAAGTAATAATAGGGGCTGGAGACATGGCTCAGTGGTTAAGAGCATTGTCTTGTAGAGGACCTGGGTTCGATTTCCAGCACCCACATGGTGGCTAACAACCACCTTTAACTCCAGTTACAGGGGACTCTAACACCCTCTTCTGACCTCTTTGGGCATTGCATGACAGCAGGTATACTGACACACATGCAGGCAATATACTCATACACACAAAAATAATAAAATGTTTTAAAAATAAAAGTAATAATAAATGCATCACATATTAAAACACGTAGCATATTTTTAACAACAACAACCCCCTACATTTTCCCACAGAAAAGTGAAGTGGCACTGTTTTATAGTTGAAAAATCTCCTTGCTGTCTGGCTTTCTCAAGGAGATTCACTTGGCTGGTTCTGCTTCAGTTCCGTGTTATCACACACCCATGTGTCTGGAAAACTGAACTCTACCCTCATAAGAGGATGAGAGGGAGAAAGGTGATGGCATTTATCTTGAAAATACTACTGACCCCTTCGGACTTCCTGAAAGTGTCTCTTGGCTCCCCAGCGATCTGCACTCTGGAAAGCCACCAATGCAGGAGAGAAAAACAATTAGCTTAAGTCAGAAAAGCCAAATTTGGATCTGCCATGATTTTAAGCAAGCCTCTTCATGTCTCTGAGTTTCTTTCTCCTGTAAAATGAGGATTATTCCATAGTGTCCCCTTTAAGGAATGGTCATGTGGAATAGAATGAGGGTTGCTGTACCATCTGTGGTAACTGCAGTTCTATGTAACAACTGCCAAAAAGATGCTCCTCATCATCCTGTCTGAATCCTTGTAGTAGCTGAAACCTCCATCCACTCCTGTTTGATTCTCACAGAAATGAAAAGCATTCGCTGTCGTCTTCATAGCTTACTTTGGGATATGCGCATGGCTTGGCTCCTCTGTACACAGGTCTCTGTTAATAGTAAACCATTTACTACACAAGATAGGGGCCTTGCAGAGCAAGAATGTGTCCAGTATGGCTCATAGTAAAAGTGCTGAACATGAAATGACCTGGGGCGTGGGGTATGGAACAATGGAGTCAACTGCCAGGAGTGCTGAATACTGAGTATGAAATGCACATTGCTTCAAAAACACAAGCAGAGTCCCAGAGCAAGGGTCAAAGAGACTTCCACTGTGGCCTTCTGTGGGCCTTCTAAGAGCTGGGCTTCCTTCATGAGCATTAGGGTTCATGGGCATCAGTGTGAGAGGTTCTCCTCCCAGGCAGCCCCAATCAAAGGTCTGCACTCTTTGTTTTGTCAGTCAAGATTCTTTGGGTTTAAGGAATGGAAGATGAGCTTACTAAATTGATATTGCACAAGTCAAAGGATGTGGGAGAGGCCTGGGCTCCAGGCTAAATTTCAAGAGTAAGATTGCCCTGCAGGTGCAATGGGCAGGTGAGGAACTTTTGCTGCCTTCTTTACCCACTAAGTGTTCATGAGGCCACAGAAGTGTCCTCACCGTACTCAGAGATTCAGTGCTGGAAACCAAAGCTTCAGGCATGCACTGACAGGGAAGCTACTTCATGTTCTTTGTTCATTTGGATACTTTTTAAGACACAGTTTTCCCTGAGTATTCAGACCAGCTACAAGCCTAGGTCCTGGCCTCTAAGTAAAGTTGGAATTGGTGTTCTTAGAAGTTTGAGGGTTCTTGAGAACCTCCCTAAATATTGAAAACCTAATTAAAACAGCCATAGCTGATATCCACTTTACTCAACACAAGGCACAATTTGAAGCTGCCATAATGCGTGTGGTTGAGGTGCCTCTGCTGCTAGAATTTCTGGTCTTTTCACACTTTCCCTCTTCTTGGATTTTCCTCTTTTTTTCCCCCTGTGATCTTTGTAGTCAACATTGGGTCAAGTATTTAATCACTTTAAAAATAGGGCTAGGGAGATGGTTCAGTAGGAAAAATGCCTGCCATAAAAGCACAAGGGCTCAAGTTTAGATCCCCAGAGCCCACATAGAAACCAGGCACAGTGGCATGCACCTATAACCCCAGAACTGGGGGTGGAGGTAGGGGCGAGGTGGTGGAGACAGGCAGATCCCTGGAGCTCATTGGCTAGCTGGCCTACCTGAATCAATGGGCTCCAGGTTCAGGGAGAGACCCTGCCTCAAAAAGTAAGGTTGAGGGGCTGGAGAGATGGCTTAGAGGGTAACAGCACTTTCTGTGCAAGCATGAGGACCTTAGTTCAAATCCCTGGCACCCCTGTAAAAAGTAGGGCATGACCTCACAGGCCTGTAACCCCAACACCATATGCAGGATAGAGACAGGAGGATCCTTGGGCCTTGTGGGTCACTAGCTTAGCTTCAGGTTCAGTAAGAGACTCTCTCTCTCAAAGGAATAAGGTGGAGAATGATAGAGCAGGACACCTGATGTCCTGGTCTGACCTCTGTACACGGGCATGGCATACGTGCCTGCACACACATACATACCACTCTGTCTATTTCTGTTTCTGTCTCTGTCTCTATTTCACATATACAGACATGGTGAAGAGAGATCAAATAAGGCACCTGACATTGACCTCTGGCCTACACACATGTGCATGTGCAGGGGCATACATACATGCACACACATGTGAACACATACAAATCAGTCAACTTGGAAACAAACTACATAATGATAGCTGTGATGGAAAAGGCTTATGGAGCTAGAGATAATAACTTAGTAAGAGACCTGAGCAGTATGGTAGGGTAGAAGATGGTAGGGAGACTGGTGCTTGGTACATGATAATGTCTGTGTACAATCAGGTTCAATGAAAAGAAAAGCTATGACATATTGTGCAAACTAAAAATGTGTCTGTAGACTAGACACATTTCCCCATTTTGTTATTAGCTTGGCAGGCTTAGAGCTTTATAGTTCCTCTTGAGTTCTTTTTGCTTTATATCTCTCCTGGGCTTTTTACGTTGGCCTTACTCTTGGGGTCATTGTCTGTGTTCTGATAAACTGGTACCATTTCTACCACAAGGATCTTATTTAGTTCCTAAGTCCTGAGAACCACTGGGCTCTTTAATCAGCTTGGTTTCAGATTGACACCCTGGGACTCAGAAAACACCCTTGTCACACAGGTAGGTGAGTTCCTCATCTGAAGGTGCTTCTGGGCACTGTTCAGGGGCACTAGAAGTCTAACTAGCAACTTCATTGTCTAACCTGAGATAGACTTCTGTACCTCCCTCCTATCTTAGCTAGTCTTGAGCTCCTAGGATTCTAGAAGCTTCTTTATGGTTTCACCTTTCAACATTCAACAGTCTGGCTGGCTCAGACCTCCACATTTCCCATTCAGCTCAAGGAAGCCTGGCATGAAGGACTTGGAGTTTGAATTCCTCTCCAGGTGCATTTACTGTGTGAGGCAAGCAATATGAAAAGCCACTGCTCAATAATTCACTCCCTCTGTCTTCTACAAAGATATACACACCCTGAAATGTTAGTTTGGGGAGTTGGAGGGAAAACTAGTTTTTCCAACATTGGAGAGACATGTGTGGGCTCTGATTTCTACTTGTGCTCGCTCTGTCTTTCCCAGTCTAAGGGTACCCTTAGGTTTGCAGAAAGATACATTGACTTTAGGTGGGAAAAAAAAAGCACATTTGATGGAGACATTTATCTGGTTATTACCAGGAGGATTGTGTATAGATTTCTTTTCAGGAATGTCAATAGAGCTTAATGGCCATCAGGTGCAGCAGCTTTCTTTTGTATTCAGTGCTTTGTGCAAATTTACACTGATAGGTAAGAAATAGGAAAAATGATCCGCAGGGTCAGGCTCTGTGTAAGTTCCATCCCCACAAGGAATAGATAAGACAGGAAGCAGTCTTCCCATTTTATGAAGAAAATGGAGATGGATGCCAATGTAGTTTATGGTTTGCTCTCAGTCTTGTAGTGAACACATGACTGAGTTAGGATTGCAAGCTAGGCCTTTATTTTTCTGTAACTCAAATGTTTTGGACCTTGGCCTCATGGACTCTCAGTTTGTCTCGCTTAAGAATGCCTTTGTGTTTATAGACCCATTTTAAGGCATTTCCAAAGATCTGTTGACAATGTGTGGATTATTATTTAATTTTTTTTCATTACTTTCCTTTTATAACTAATACTCTTGGGGTCTAAGAATTAAGAGTGTTTATTTCTGAAGAGCATTGAGATGCTTATGAAAATTATGTAAGATCTCATATTATTTAAACATGGGTGAAGGGATAGACTATATAGAGAAAAACAAACTTCACCTCAAGGGCTGTGCACTATCACAATACATAACAAACAAATATCTCACTGACTACTTGGCTTTTCAACTTCGTATCCCTCTAATGGGCATCCCTAACTTTGTACAACCACAGCAGGGCTCAGGGTGGTACATCCTCCCTCTTTTCCCTGGTCATAGAAAATGGCACTGCCATCAGTATAGTTGCTCAACTCAAAAGCTTAGGAGGATCATTCTCATTATGCTCCTTCTGAGCATCCTGATACTGCTAAGAACTCATACCAATTCTACTCTGCAATATACTTTATGTCAAAGTCTACCTTTCCACTGCCATGTCTACACTCCAAGCCTTTTGGTCTGACCTTCCCCACTGTTCTGGCTTCAACTTTAGACTGTTTCCTCTTCTTAAAGCCTCCAGAGCTCCCCACTGGATTCAGAATGGCAGCCCAACTCCTCCTCCTGGCTATGGGTCTCCAAGGCATGTACTAGTCTTCTTCCCTCTCTTCATCTGCTGGCGCTCACTCTTCCCTTAGATACTTGAGTTGTATTGTCAGCTTTCCAGGCTCTTCAGCCCCATAAGCTGCTTACCTCCTTGTGGTCTTGGGACTTGTTGGTCTCACTGCTCAGACACTTTCTCTGACATTCTGATAGCTATCTCCTAAGGATCGTGTGTCCACTTAAACACCCCCTCTGAAGGTGCCTTTTCCTGACCACTTATTGTGAATACACCTGAGTTACCGTCTAGCATGCTTCCTGGTTTCTTCCCCCATTAGCATTTGCCACTACCTGAGGTCACTTTGTTGGTCTCTTTGTTTCATTGCTGTTTCTCTATGAATGTAAGGTCCATAGAAGCAGAGCCTATTCCTAAGGTTGTGTCTAGCGCACAATGCTTAAAGTTCACACAACGAATAAGAAAATGCATCAAAACATTGATGACTCAATAGTAGGTTTTCTCACTATCTTAGTGATAGAGCTAAGAGATTGCCAAACATCGGTCATTTGAAGGTTATAATTCTGACAGTTTGGGTTATGCAAAGATACTAATTTGACATCACTGTTGGCACTGTCCTTTCCCTAATGTCCTGGTTAATAATAATTATATTTACCTTTATGACCCATCACTGTACCTAGAAGGACTGTGTAATGGTGGTATTAGTAGTGTATTTATAATCATAAATACACATATATACATATATCAGTAAATATATGATTCTTCCTATGTTCTAGGCTCATCCTCAGTGCTTTATGCAAATTAACTTATTCCTCACAGCAGCCTTGTGTGGCAGCATTACCTCTATTTGCTGATGAGAGCCAAGAGACAGGGAGGTTAAGCAGCTTGTCTGGCATCAGTGAGTAGTGAAACTGGGATGTTAAGCCATGCTCAGTCTGACTCCATAGTCTGTGTTCTTCGCTCTGTGGTCTTAACACAGTGTAGACATTAGGTGTGCAGGTTCAGGTGTCTAATTCCCTCACTTTGGAAGACTTAAGGAGCTCAGACCTGGCCTTTGGGTGTTGAATCACCAGGCTGTGAGGCCTGGAAGTCATGTTGAACCTGGTGCAATGTTTTTATGAGCACTGGTCCCCTTTTAGCCTCACTTGTGCCACAGGTGCTATAAATTCCAAATTGAGAGGCATTAAGGTGTTGTCCAGGTGAAAGCTGGTCATGGCTTCCCACAGGAGAGATTCAAAAATGAAGGAAGATAAGGAACCTTCTGGGATCTCTGTGAAGGAGCAATTACCTTTTTACTGTAAGCCTTTTATGCATAATTCCCAGGTCAACATATTTTTATTATTACAATTTCCTCCACTATTTCTTACAATGTTTAATATGTCATGAGTTTTTATGGATTGGTGCCCTGGAACTGTGCTGTTTCTCCTCCAACAACCTATAGATGATGCCAGAGGGGTGGGTGGACTCCCTTAAAGATGAATGTAAACATTTACACTTAGATGATTAAGTTAAGAAGAGGGTTAATTCTCCCAGTACACTAACATAAAATTTCTGGATTACTGGGCCTAGATAAATAGCAGCTATTTGGTGTGTGCATGTATGCATGCGTGCTGGATCAATCAGTCTTCACAGTTCCACTTTTTCTGGATAGTGCTTTTTTGAGTATAGTGAAACAATTATAATTTTTCCAGGGGATCCAATAGCCTCTTCTGTCCTCTGTGGGCATTGCATGACATGGGTGTACTTACCTACATGCAGGTATAACATTCATACACATAAAATAAAAATAATAAATATTTAAAAAACACATTAAGAAACAAAAGTCACAGTCAAAATGAAACGAGCCTGATGGTTTATATGGAAATGCAGGAAAAGGATGATGAGCTCCTGGATGGACTGCATGTTGTGGTGGAAACACATACACCAAAACAGGAGGTATGGTACACTCACACCCCAGAAGAAGTGGATTTGCTGGCTTACACACACATGCTAACACTGAAGCACTTATCAGAGTCCATCAGACAAGAAGGGTATTCTACATGGAAAATTTGAAGGATGGAAATAGAAACTTATAGAAAACTGCTATAGGTCCCCTCTTAACGGGCAGGGATAGGCTTAGAATAACAAGTGATAATACTTCCAGCAATTTTGTGGGTATGTAGGGCAGGTATGGACCCAGCTAATCAAGCTGCCAGTTTCCCAACGATAATTCATACTGACATATTTGTGGTAGACAGAAAATGGTGTTCCAAAGATGTCCTCATCTGACTTCTGGAACCTGTGACTATGTTATGTTCCATAGTAAGAAGGAATTAAAATTGTAGGTGAGACTTAAGCATTCAGGTCAGCTAACCTTAAAATAGAGCGTGTGTCCTGGACTACCCAGGTGGGCCCAATATAAACACAAGTGGTTTTGGAAGATGGAGGTAGGCGCGTTTAATCAGAGTCAATCAGTGCGAGGAAGGCCTGGCGTGTCCTGCCTGGCTTTGAAGACGGAGCATGAGAACCAGGACCCAAGGTAGGTCAGGCAATGTTCTCTCCTTACAGCTTACAAAGAACATGCAGCCCCCCAACTCCATCTGCTTTGGAAGTCTCAGTTCTTAAACTCATGGCCATTGTCACAGCTGTATTGGGAAGTTCGAGTTCCCTGGGCTTGTCTGGACTCTGACCCTTGCTATGGTATTAGTATTGTGGTTCTGGGGATATTTAGCCAAAGGACAGCTCTCTGGGCTGTGACACGGCTTCCTGGGCTTCATGGTCTTGCTTAGCATCTGTTTATGGAGTGGCATTCTCTATCAAAATTCTTTGATGAAGGGACAAACTTGATGAGTTTTGATGCCATTTAGATGAGTGTGGTCTTTTCAACTTCTGTGAGCAAGATAATTGTCTTAGCTCAAGAAAAACAGCCTTGCCTCTGGTTTGCTAGTGTGCACTGCAGCCCGGGGCCAGATCAACAGGAGGCTGGGCATGTGTCCTTGCTGTCTTTCCTTGGCCCTTTCACATATAAGCTGTGGATGTGATGAGCTTTTATTCTAACATTAGCATTTCTGAACAACTTTTTCCAAATTTGCAAAAAAAAAATCATTTTGATTTGGATTAATACTGAAACTGTCAATTTTGAGAAAAGCTGACAGATTTGCAATGTTAAATGACCTCAATTTTGAACGTGTTATTTTTTATGTATTTAGATCTTATCCTATGATAAAATCTTGTGAAATCTCATGATAATATCTCATTCTGAACCTTAGCATTACAGTCTGTGCATCTATATATGTTTGCTTCCTGTCTAGTGTGTGGCTCTGTATGTTGTCTTTTTATACAGATTGTGCTTCTCCTATGCCTAAGGAGTTTTTTGGTGAGTTTTGGGTGGATAAACTTCACAAGTGACACAGAGTCACACCAGGAAAAGGGGCTACAGTGCAGGTCTAGCTTGGGCTTCCTGGTGATTTTGACTAATGGGGAGACTGAGTAGTCTATGGGGGGCATACCTCTAGCATTAGTGTGGCTTTAAAGGAGTCATTTGCCTTGAGTTTAAACACTTTTGAGCTGAGCAACACAGAGATATTAACTTGGGCTGACATGCAACTAGCTATATAGGAATGAAAGAACCCTCTAATTGGCAGTATTGCAACCACCACAGCCCTAGACATTCCTCAGCTCCTTTAGCCACACCTCATGTTCCTCTCCTGCCCAGATTCCTTAGTAGGTTCCTGTTGGCGTTGACTTTATTAGACCTTTTGTGACACAAGAGGCTGAACTCATACAATGCACCTCATATGGACCAGTTTGAAATTGAAGCTACTGGAACTGATTTTTTACAGGCAGGACTTTTAAGAATGATTTTGGGCCCTTATTGAAGAATATATGATTCCAGGACTGGACTACCTGACTTCAACTCTGTCAGTTAAAATTGCCCTGGAGTTTTATGATCTACAGGACTAATAACAAAAGTCAGCAGAGACTCCTACACAAAGGGATATGGTAATGTAATTAACATTTTTTATTACATTCAAGGCAGAAATAGCATAGTGCCTGTGGCCAGGAGATTGATTCCCGTAGTTCTTTAAGGGCTGATGTGTTTACTAAAATGTCCTAATCTCTAGCATAGCTGTGAAGGTGATTACTCAGAAATAGATTATTTGCAGATGACTAAAATAAAATAAGGTAGCCCCTAATCTAGTATCACTGATCTTATGAAAGGGTGTAATTAAGACCCAGAGACAGATCTGCATACAGGGATAGTGCCTTGTGAAAATGAAAACAGAGATTGAGTGACAATCTGAAAGCCACTGGGGCATCAAGGATCAACAACATACCACCAGAATGTAAGACAGGCCTCCCCCTCACAACCACACAGGGAGTCAGCCTGTTGGTATTCTACTGACCTTTGGTGTCAGACAGAGAATACTTAGGGAGTCAGTGTACCCTCCTTTCTCTGCTTTTTAGGAGAAATGATACTGTAGATTAGTCAAACCTGAGGACACATTGAATTTACAGGCTGAAATATAGAAAGAGTGGCACTAAACCATTCTGACCTTCAGAAACAAGTTTTTCAAGACTTTAACTCAATGCATCTTTTAGTGAAGAGAACTTTGTAAAGAATCTCTTTGGGGCAGGTGTCTGTGGGTGGGCAGTCATGTCTCTTGGTTTGCACTTTTTGTTTGGAATGAGAAGATGTAGAAGATACTCCTGAATGAAGACATACTTTTTAAAGCATAGATATTATTTATGTACATGAGTGCATTGCCTGCATGTGTGTCAGTGAACCTGTGTCATGCAATGCCCGCATAAGTCAGATGAGGGCATTGGATCCCCTGGAACTGGAGTTCCAGATGGTTAGCCACCAGTGGGTGGTGGGAATTGAATCTGGGTCTCTACAAGAGTAGCCAGTGCTCTTAAACACTGAGCCATCTCTCTCCTTGGTGCTTTTGGGATGCTCTTCATTCCATTTAGCCAGAAAACATGCAAATGGAGGCAGAATTATCCCCCCACCCCAACTTCCCTCCGTAATGAGAGGGGCTGGCAGGAAGGTGGGTTAAGAGCTGGGAAAATATCCGAAACACACACAAAAAGCAATTAAACCTTTAAATCTCTGTAAAATATTTATAGCCATTGGACAGATCAATTCTGATAGCTGAGTAAGTTCTATTTAGCATTATATGTTAATGTACAAGATAGGAAAGGGGCTGAAGAGATGGCTCAGCGGTTAAGAACACTGGCTGTTCTTGCAGAAGACTCGGGTTCAAATCCCAGCACCCACATGGCAGCTAACAACTGTCCATAACTCCAGTCCCAGGGGATCCGACAGCCTCTTCTATCCTCTGCAGGCATTGCATGACATGGGTATACTTACCTACATGCAGGCAATACACATATACACATAAAAAAATAGGAAAGAGTACCAAAGATCTGAAATGGCTATGGTATTTCTTCCGTTCCTACCTCTTTGCATCTAGATCACCTTCCTAGGTAGCATGTTCCCAGCATCCAACATTGAAATGATAGACTTGGTGTGAATTTAGGACAAAGGTGTAGAATACAGTAATCCTCTGCCACTTTTTGTGTCTTCTTATACATTTGTTTTAGAAAACTGAGCAGTCTGGCAGTGGGTTGAGAACCAGACTTGGGTGTTCTTGGGCCCCTGCCAATATTGTCTCATCCCTTGTGAGACTACCCAATTTAAATCTTTTCCATAGAAATGCATTAAAATAAAAGCAAAACATTAGTCCTTTTAGATTTATAATCAATCCACTAAACAATTTAGAAAAGACTTGAAGTAAATGAAAATATTAGTGTTCTGTCTTTCCAATGAAACCAATAATTTTAATTTTATATTTTCCTAAGAATGGTAGGTAGGAAGGGAAAATGTGCTACTTCAAGCACTATAAGCTCCAGAAATTCCAGAGGTAGAAAACACAGAAAGGTTTTAAGTAGGAAGGGAGCTTTTAAAATGGATGTGAGGCTTAGTAGTTTGCTTATGGGGTATGGAATCGTTCAAATGGACAAGATGCTTGAATACATCTTAGCCTGTGGCAGACCCAGAGGACTTCTTGAATGAAATCCTAGGCTGAAGAGGCTGTTAATATAATCAAGGATGGTGACACTTTATTCATATTTTCATACTTGGATTCTACTTTCTTACTGTAACTTAGATTAGGGGGGAATATCACTACTGAGTTTCATAACTGATTCATGGAGCATATATTTATTGAATGTCTAAGTGTCAAGTATGCAGCTAAGTCCCTGAGGAATACAACCTTTCTCCAAAACAACAGCTATCACCATGGAACATACTGGTGAGTAGAAGGCCTATATCTCAGTATGATAAATACCAGGATGAAGTCAGTGCAAGGTCCAAGGAATACTGTATCTTAGACCCAACAGGTTGCTCTAATAAATTATAACAGACAGTTAATTTACAAATGGTAGAAGTTTATTTCTTACAGTTCTGAAGTCTAGAAAATCCCAGATGGAAGCACAGCAGATTTGGCATCTGGTATAGGCTCATTTCCTGGTATCTATACAGTGCTATATTCACTGCATTTTCATATGGTAAAAGGGCCAAGGCAGCTCTCTGGGGTCCCTTGTAGAAAGGGACTAATCCATTCATGAGAGTCTTGCCCTCAGGGTTTAATCACCTCTCCTACCCCCACACCAACACACTGGTGATGATGTTTCAAAATAACAAAGTTGGAGATACATGCAAACATTCAGTTCATGTCAACCAGGGAGGGGCACTTGACACGGATTTAAGAACTGGATAGGAAAGAGTTCTGTGCAAAGTGATAGCCAAGTGCTCAAAAATACCAGGAGTTTATCCAGACAAATTGGATAAATGCCCCAGAGGCAAGAGAGCACAGTGCATAATCAGAACAGAAAATAATTCAATATGGGGTAAGGGTGCTCAAGAAAGAGATGAGCTCAGAGTGAGGTGCAAAAGCCACATCTTGAAGAGCTTTGCTAACCATTTAGAGAGAATTTAACTTTATCCTGAGGGCAATGGCAGCTCTCAAATGATATTGGGCAGAGAACAGAAATAATGCAGTAAAGGCCTGGCTTTGGAAATGATGAATTTAGATTAGACCAGCAAAGAGCATGTTAAAGTAAACAAGGTGGACAGTGACGGCAGTGCTGGGGACAGAGCAGAGCAAAGTGGAGACTGCCTAAGATATTGGGAGGTAGAGCTGAAGAACTTAGTGATTAACTGGGAATAGGCGCAAGGGAAAAGGTTGGAGGTTTTTCACTTAAGAACTTGAAAAGGGAGAAACAAGATTTAGAGGGAAGGCAATGACTCCATTTTGCACACCCTATATTGGAAGTTCTTAAAGTATATCCAAGTACCAGGCAAATGCATACCCAAGTCTAGAGAAGGGAATTGCTAGGGATTCCTCCACAGTGCGCCTTCCCTTGGACAGCTCTTGGACCTTCAAAATGTGAGTGCCGAGTTGAGTCTTGGAGGATGAATGCCAGTGGTTAAGTGATGAAGGGGAGGACATACCCTAGGAAGAGGAAGCATGCGTGGTGAAAGAAGACTAAGTGCTGAAAGGAACTGTGGGTAGTACAAAGTGGTGGCCACAAAAGGCAGGGCGTTCCTGATGGGCCTGCATATAATGCTTTATGTAGGGGAAATGAGAAAGAGCCAATGACTTCAAGAGAGACATGAGAACATTTATTTTGGAAATGAGACGGCCATGAGTATGACCTGGAAATGGGAATAAACCAGACCAATTTAGAGGAGAGAGCACTAGTTTTTTTCAAAGCCTCAACTTGGTAAATTGAGGCTAAGGCCATGGGAATGGAGAGGAACAGATGAAGTCAAGGGATATGCAGGTAGAAGAAATGGTCAATACAAAAGTCAATAAAATATGGAGGAAGATAGCAAAGATGGCGTCCAGGGCTCTGCTTTGACTGCTGGGTAAGATGGGCAATGCAGCTGTAGGGTGGCAAGGCTTAGGTACAAAGATATGACAGGTTGGTGATGAATATTGGTTTTACATTTTAGTAAAAAGCCATTAGTCACTAAAATAGTAGAATGTGTGTTTTCTAGAAAAGACCACCATAATCACTTTCTTCTGTACTAGAGTGCTGTCACTTGACCCCCATTTTTTTTTTTAGCAATATTAAGGCTTAGTATTATCTCACCATTTCCAAAACATCTTTATTTTTTAAAACATCAGGAGCACTATTCAACACATGAAAAACTGACCAAATTCCACTATTTAGGACATCTTTCTCAAATAACCAGATATAAGGTGCTTCTCTGCAATAGCAACTTTTAAATTTGTTCAAGTCCTCAGGTTGCTATAATGTGGCCCAGTTCTTCTTTTTCAAGTTTCAGAGATGTGCATGGCCAGGAAAGCCTTTTCTGAATGTTTCTAAGTAGGTCCCATCATCACACTGTGGCACCATGTCCTGTTCATTCACACCATCTCACCTTACAACTCTGTTCACCTGTTCATTGTCTTTCTCTCTCACTAGAGGGTGAAAGGTGTGCAGCTTCAACACCTGGCATAACCAATAGCAACATTGTGTCTGCTGTAAAATCATGCTGTAAATACTGGTTGGCTATTGGAGAAGAGTCAAGATCCCTGTTTCCAAGGCTCTTTTCAAGCAGCATCATTTTAATGGCCATTCTACTGCTTAACATCCCAACTCCTTCTGTACTCCTTAACCAACAGCCCCTGTACAGTGCTTTGCGAGCCTCCCCTCTTCTCCCCTCCTTTCCCATCCATATGTCTACCTTCTACTGGGAGTCCTTGAAATTTCTGTAACGCACCATTTAAAGCTGAGGACCTGGTCCAACAGGCTCTTGCTCTGGTGGTAGGATCAGTGCTCTTCCACTTGTTGGTGCCTGTGCTGTACACATTCATATTTTGACTATCATCCTTCACTAGAATCCACTTTACTTTGATATACTATGCATGGAAACTTCCACAACAATTAGATTAGTAGAAGACATCCCTAATGCTAACAATAAACAAGTGATGAGCAAGCTCATTTACGTTAAAGCAAAACTGTAGCACGGAATATGATAAACAGATAGGTGGTCTGTGTGTATAGGGTTGTGTTAGAGTCAGAAGATAAAGATGTCTGGAGATAGGCATGGGGGATTACAGATTAATTACCTTTTTTATTTTGAATGGAAGGCAATGTTTTATTGATTGCTTCCAAAGAAAGATAAGGCTTCTTGAAAGAAGTCGAACTTCAACCGTGTCAGATTCTGCAATATATTCTTAAGTGGAGCATCCTGAATGAGCATTCTTCTAAAACTGGCTTAATTGGATTCCAACTGGGCAGAATGGATTCTTAATCAGAATATATTTTATTTGCCTAAAATGAGTATTACTGCAGTTACCCCTTATTTATCAACAAAGTGGTCATTAAGAGCCATCAGTGGCTGACCTGACAGATCCCATTACTGAAATAATGAGGCCTGATGGGTTACTGTTATTTGCTAATGGTTCTACATTGCAGAGAAAGCATGAGACTGGAGTGAAATACAGCTACTGATTCAGGCAGGCTGACCCTGGGGAGAAGGTGAGGAAGGAATTAATGAAAAGCACAGGGAGCTTGATGAGAAACGAATGGCTCTCAGGCAGAGTTTCTACAAATGAAATGCAAATTCAGATATATATCTTTTAATCACTGGACTGAAAAGGTTGATTACTTAAAATTAGACTCGCAAGATGTTTTTGCTGTAAGCAGGAATGGGAGACTGATTAAGAGGGAAAATAAGAATTTATCCTTTGAAATGTCCCTAGCTATTTCATAATAGCTGGTAAGAAGCAACTGAAATGATACATTGAAAACAACCAGGATTAACAGGGGAATGAGGGAGGAAAACTCAGAACAAGAAAGGAGGACCAACACGATGAAATCCTGAAATAAAGTCTTGGCATTTCTGAAATTTGGAAGCCTATGTTGATGGACATAGGGAGTAATTTACGTATTTTTTTCATAAGTATCTACCCATTGGTCAGCAGCTTTTTTCTCACTGATCTATGCTAAGATTATAAAAATTTTCCTTCCTTCACCCACTGAACCATTATTAAATCTTCATCACCTTTATAAATAGATGACCCGATAAGAAACAACTACTTAGCTCCTTTCGTTTTTCTAGGCAGAACCAGCTGTGTGCACAGGACTATTCTTAGTTCTGTGGCAACAGTTTGGGAGACACTGGAAAGGCATGTTCTAGCTCAGAGTATTCCCCCACCTCCCTGAAATTCTCCCATCACACATTCATTTCTTTCAATCTGTCGAGCATTTTGATCTTCCCACCTTCTCTGTTTAAAGCACAAATGTATCTGGAAGAGGTAATGACTTAAACCTGTTTAGCTCTTATCAAGGGAGCTTTAGCCTACATGGAAGTCCTATAGGGACTGAATTATATGGAGTGGATTATTGAGTAATTAGAATCTGGGAGATGGAAAATAGTACTCATAGGAGTTAGCAGAAGGCATGTTTGCCTACCTTACTGTTTGGAGAGAGGGATTATATCTGGCTTACCCAATCTCTAATGTGAAAGCTTTGTGGCTCACTCACTCTCCAGCTGAAGTCAGTATGGGTATTTCCATGCTTGTCTATCACACAGGACTCCAAGGTAATGAGAAATACTGAGCATACACAGAACTTTCTTTATCTAGAAGACAAGTACCTGTTTTTCTGGATCAGTGGTCTAGGATCCTGATTATTTCCTATATAACAGACTAGCTTTGGACCTCAAAATAACCTTTAAGTATGCAAAATACCAGATATGGCTGAATTCCTGGCTAAAGCTATTTTAGACAAGTCGCAGCATCATCTGTAAGTATACTTGATCTCTCTAATTGGGGCAGAACATATAGGAAATGCAGATGTAATTTTGAACCAGTTTTAGACACAGCACACATTACTCCAAGCAAGTAGCTCCTTTAAAACTGTTTTTCTTTATATCACTTTAAATACAGAGACTCCCCTGTAGGTCTCACAATCCAAAATTACTATGAAGATAATCACTGTGCAAGAGCATGGACCTGCTCTATGCAGATAGATGTGCTATTAGTACAATATAGCATAGATTCCCTATCAAGTTTAGTAAAATAAAAAAAAAGTATAACTGACAGAAAAAAAATAGTGTAATTCATTTTGGAACAGATGAAAATGGCTTTGGAGAACAACAAATTCCCAAAAAAAGAATCTCTGAAACAGGAAAAGTAGAAATTGGTGGCTCTTACCAAGGTGATAACTAATAGTTGATTCCATTTGTTGATGAAAAAACACAGCTCTCACCTCAAAAGGAGTAAGAGATAGTTTATTCTGGAGCCAAACAAATGATCATAAGGTCTAAGAACACAGATTCAGGTTACCCCAAATACCAGTTCCAACGTAGTGACAGTTTCATGAAGTTTTTATAGCAACAAAACAAAGTCATAAATGAAGGCACTTTTCAAATACAATGGTGGAATCCAGGTAGGTAGGTTACAGCAAAGTGGGGAGATTTCTGCTCTAGATCTCAGAAGCTGATGATGTTCTTAGTGTTTGTGTTTTATGACCTGGGCACCTCATCTTCATCTTTTTTTTTCCTGGGAACCTAAATCTGGTACTCCACCCAAACAGTTAATGAATGAATGAAGGTATGCTTGAGAATTAACATATCAAAATGCTGAAAGGGGGCACAACCATCTTCATTGCACACAGTAAAGATTTGGAGGAAGGCATGACCTTGAGTGAATGAGATATTCTAGAACTAGGGGTGAAAAAGACAGGATGGTCTGTTAAGATAAGGGTAGAGTCAAACTTGTACTTCCCCAATTGAAGCTGGAGAAACCATTTTGAATAAAATCAGGAGTGGGACCTGACTGGAGGACACAGTTCCAGAGAAAAGTATTCCAGGGACAGTTCTATGAGCACCATTCCAGGAGAATCTGGGGGAATGAGTGACCTCTGGTCGGACTTTTTGTTCAGGTAATTATAATGTTAGTATAGAAATGCTACAGGATTTAAAAAAAAACAAATAGAAAAAAGTAAGTTTTTTTGGGGAAATATTAAGATTATTAGACTATTTTCAGGCACTTTCTAATCATGTCTTATGACTTTAGTCTGTAATTTAAAAATGTTTCAATTCAATCCTCACTGAAGGTACCCTAAGAACCTCCATTCCCTGATATTCCTTCAGTTAACTCTAGTTACTATGTGCATTTGAAAGTAAAAATCTCTGAAGTAATCTGCAATATAGAGTAATGATTAATTTGGATTAATTTCTCATTGATCAGTCAGATGAAGTGTCATTGTAAATGGTTATACAAAACTGTGAATGTTTTTTTTGTGTGATGACTGCATTGGAAAATACAAATGAAAAGTAAGGGATTCCTTTCCTTTAGAAGCAAGGCAAGCAATGGTGTCTCCTTTTTTAACAGCATTTTCTTCTGTACACTTGTGATTGTAAATAGTTCTTCTGCCCTTGGAGACCTAAATACATCTTTCTAAAAATTCTTTACAGGTCTTACAGTTTCTGAGCATATTTTCCCAAGGGAACCACTCTTTGAAATGTCATCATCACAGGAGATGTGTCCCTAGCTCCCAGTTCAGAGGGAGGGTAGGAGTCCAGTTTCCTAGGAGTGCCTCCCTCAAAGTTTCAAAACTACCTTTGTCATTAGGGTGTCTTGTTCCTTGGTATGAAGCCATTTAGTTGACACAGATGGTCCCTCCAATTTCCAGGATACTTAAGATTGACTTTATGTGACAGATGGTACTGCCAGTCTCTTATTTGAGGACTGACTAGTTAGCCTTTATCTTGAAAATATGTGTGTCATAGGTTGCATCTGCCTGGCTCTATAAAAGGATGAAATTTCTATCTTAGTAATGTTTTAGTGTATGGCCTATGAGCATCACTCTGATTTAATGTGTGCTCAGTAATAGAGCTTTTTTCTTCCTTGACTATATCTTAGTTGGAAGATAATTTTGTTTGAAATCTCCCTTATATGACCTTATGTTGGCTATATGAATGGGTTTCACATGCTCTTAAAATACCACCCCACAAGATGTTACTGTTTACTGTTCCTGCCTGTGGGTTAATCATCATTGTCAAACTCAGTTCTTCTAACTGTAGACCTTACTGAGTTATGCTATGACATATTCTCCTACCCTTCCATATCCTCTCTAATAATGTTCTGTAACTTTAATTTGGATATAGAGGATTAATTTTGTGATATCTTAAAGAGTGAGATAAACATCATGGTGGGTTGTTGTAATCATCACGTGGCTTGGAACTGTTGGGTACTGAGAAAAAGGACTAATCACAAGTGGTAGAGAGAGAAAAGAGAGGCCCAGGTGTTAGGGATTCAAGGTCAGTGAGTGTATGACAAAAACTGAAACATTCCATGACCTCAAAAGCAAAATAAGGTAAAGCAATGGCTTGTAACTCACAGAGAGAGAACAAGCGCAGAAGAGAGACATGATTTCTGACTGTAGACTGTGATACTAAAATTCTCGTTCTAGTGGGTGAAAATCAGACCTAAACTAGTCCTTTATCACCTGAGCTGTACCTAGAGTAGCCCTGAACAATGATGCTCTATTTTTCTGTTTCTCAAGACAGGGTAATCTTACTATGTAGTACACATATAGGCTGGCCTCAAACACTAGATCTTCCTGCCTCAGCCTTTCAAGTGCTGGGACTACAAATGCACCACCATGCCTGGCTTCCACTGGAACTTTCAGAGATGACATATGGGTTACACACCTGCCTTGTTCAGTATAGTAGTCATCAGCCTTGTGTGTCTGTTGACCACTGAATGTAGCCAGTGTGACTAAAGAATGTTTAATTTTAGAAGATTCATTTAGTTTTTTTGTGTGTGTTTTAGTATTTTGCCTGCATATATGTTAAGTGTACCACATGTGTGCATTTGCCACAGAAGCCAGAAGAGGGTGTTGGTTCCCCTGGAACGGGAATCACAAAGGGTCATTATCCACTATGTGGGTGCTGGAAACCAAACCCAGGTCCCTTGTAAGAGTGGTCAGTGCTCTTAACTGCTGATCCATCTCTCCAATTCCAGAAAAAAATTATTTTTAAGTCAACATCAACACAGCAGTATTATATTTTAGTGTCTACTCCCTTGGACAGCAGAGCATTATGATTCAAGGGAAAAATTTGAGACATCATTTACAGTGCCTGTGCTATTGGGTGTATGCAAATTGCACATATGGAGTTCTGCTTGGCATTCACCCTGATGGGTGGATGCAGAGGCTAGAGGTAAGATGCTCCTAAAGGTTGGCTAGCAGGGGTAGGAACGTTTAGATACTGGGGATGAGCTAAGCTTTTCAGGCCTCTTTTGCAGTCATCTCATGAGAACGTTTTCAGTTTTTCTTTCACAGATTTCATTATTTTCAAGTTCTGCTATCTTTATCTTGCCCGCATCCTGGGGATCCTAAGAGAATTCATTTGTGAGAATTTTATAAATTGCTTTGTAGATTAAAATTCTGTATAAAGTGTCTATTACCACTGGCAGTCAGAACTGGCAGTCCGACTTAGAGAGATTATACTTCTGACAGTTGCTTTTATAGGGTTTGGAGCTATGAATTGGTGTCATTAGCCCAAGAGGCAGGCCCTCAGGACACCCTCAGAGCATCTGCTTCCTGATTGATACTCTTTAACTCATAAAGCAGACCATCCTGCTGCGCACAGCGTGTCTTCACAGTTCCTTCTTTCCTAGAGTCTCAGCTCTTAGATATAGAGCTGACATATGCTTGGAGACTGTGCCTTTAGGCTGTCCTAGGGCAGGGAGAGGCTGCTCACCGTGGATAAGTGCCACATGGGAAAGAACAATTACCTTGAAGCCAGAAGACATGCCTTTGAGTCCCAATCCTACCTCGCTAGTTATGAAAGCATAACTAGGTACTTAATCTCTTTGAGGCTTAAATTTCAAACACGTTGAACAAGTTTCAATGACCAATGATGGCCTAGGTATTGTATTAGGGACTAGTGATTAATGAGTGAACCACTACCTCATGAAACTTAGGTTTCCACTGAGGAAACTGAAAATAAAGCATAACAAATACTTTTTAAACATATTAGAAATATGCTAAAGAGAAGAATAAAAGTGTACAAGGTGGATGGGAGGGAATATAATTTCTGCAGGGGAATCAGAAGGCAGTTTACCGAGAAATAGGCCTCATAGGAAAAGAACTGTAGCCCTATGTGGGGAGAGCTTTACAAGTAATGCAGGTTTGGTCCAAAATAGAAAAGAGGTTACCAGCTGGTACCACCTTTTAGATATGAAGTATTTGGAGCTGGGGATGTGGTTCTGTGGTAGATTGTTTACCTATCAAAGCTGAAAATATAATTGGTGACCCACACTGAGAGATAGTAAGAGCAACCCCGGAGGCGCCCACCGTGCTCTAGGTGCCAAATACTTTAATATCATGTCTACTGCTTAAAAAAATCATTTTTTCAGATGTGTTGCTGGTGAAGATTTTCTCCCATTCTGTGAGTTTTCTGTTCACTTCCCTGGTTGCCTCCTTTGATGTACAGAAGGCTTTTAGTTTAATGAGGTCCCATTTGTTAATTCTTGTGCTTGTTTCCTGAGCAATTGATATCCAGTTTAGAAAATCTTTTCCTACACCTATATCTTGTAGGTTTCCCCCAAAGTTTTCTTCTAACAGTTTCAGAGTTTCAGGCTTTGCATTGAGGTCTTTGATCCATTTGAAGTTGACTTTTGTGAAAGGTGAAAGATAGGGGTTTAGTTTCATTCTTCTACAGGTGGAGATCCAGTTTTGCCAGCACCATTTGCTGAACATGCTGTCTTTCCTCCAGTGAGTATTCTTGGCCCCTTTGTCAAATATCAGGTGGCTGAAATTGCATGTACTCATATTCGGGTCTTCAGTT
>NW_008360304.1:5028577-5030189 GCF_000622305.1 Nannospalax galili | reverse complement strand
ACATGCTGTCTTTCCTCCAGTGAATGTTCTTGGCCCCTTTGTCAAATATCAGGTGGCTGAAATTGCATGTACTCATATTTGGGTCTTCAATTTTGTTCTATTGGTCTATGGGTCTATTTTTGTGCCAGTACCCAGTTGTTTTTATGCCTATAGCTCTAATACAGCTTAAAATCTGGTATAGTAATCCCCCCAGCATTGCTCTTAGTGCTCAGGGTTGCTTTGGCTATCCGAGGTCTTTTGTGCTTCCATATGAATCTTAGGATGGTTTTCTCCAATTCTGTGAAAAATGTCATGGGAATTTTGATGCACATTGTAGAGCTCTTTAATGTCTTTTGTCAGGTTTATTCTGAGTTTTTTTTTTTTTTAACTATTGTGAAGGGGAGTGTTTCCATGTGCTCTTTCTCTAAATGCTTGTTATTGGTAGATAGAAAGGCTATGGACTTTTGTAGGTTAATTTGGTAACCTGCCACTTTACTGAACATGTTAATAATTTCTAGAAGTTTTTTGATGGAATTTTTGGTGTCTCTTAGAATATATCATCTGCAAAAAGGGATATTTTGATCTCTTCTTTTCCAATTATTAATCCTTTAATTTCATGCTCTTGTCTTATTGCTCTTGCAAGAGTTCCAAGCTCTATGTTAAAGAGAAGTAGAGATAGTGGACAGCCTTGTCTGGTTCCTGATTTCAATGGGAATGCTTCTAAATTCTAAATCTCCATTTAGAATGATGTTGGCTGTGGGTTTGTTATATATGGCTTTAATTATATTGAGGTATGTTCCCTCCAGTCCAATTCCCTCTAGTACTTTGAATATAAATGCATGTTGAATTTTGTCAAAGGCCTTCTCTGGATCTATTGAGATGACCATGCGGTTCCTGTCTTTGAGCCCATTTATATGATTTATGACATTTATTGACTTCGTATATTGAACCATCCCTGCATCTCTGGGATAAAGCCAACTTGATCATGGTGGATGATATTTTTGATGTGTGTCTGTATGTGGTTTGCAAGTATCTTGTTGAGAAATTTTGCATCTATGTTCATTAAGGATATGGGTCTATAGTTTTCTTTTTTGGACCTGGCTTTGGTATTAGAGTGATGCTGGCTTCATAGAAGGAATTTGGAAGTTCTCCCTCCATTTCTATCTTTTTGAATTAATTAAGTAGTATTGACTGTAGATCTTCTTTAAATGTCTGGTATAATTCTGCTGTAAATCCATCTAGTCCTGGGCTTTTTTAGTTGGGAGGTTTTGTATTACTGTTTCAATTTCCTTATGTGTTTTTGGTCTGCTTAAGCTGTTGATGTCTTCTTGGTTTAGTTTTGGTGGTTCCCATGTTTTTAGATATCCATCAATTTATTTTAGGTTTTCAAATTTAGTAGCATACACTTTTTTAAAGTATTCCCTATAATGTTCTAGATCTTTTTGGTGCCTGTTGTGATGTTTCCCCTTTCAGCTCTGATTTTGTTGATTTGGAGGTGCTCTTTCTTTCTTTTGGTTAACTGGGCTAGCGGTCTGTCAATCTTGTTTATCTTTTCAAAGAAGACTTTTAGAAGTTGACAATCACGTGGTCTTACCAGTAGAACTACCAATTCGAATACTAATCTCTTCTTTTG
>NW_008360304.1:5027002-5028000 GCF_000622305.1 Nannospalax galili | reverse complement strand
GTTTTTATGAATTTGGGTGCACCAGAGTTTGGTGAATATATGTTCATGATTGTAATATCTTCTTGATTTATTGTTCCTTTTGTCAGAATGAAGTGGCCCACTTTATCTCTTCTGCTTAGTTTTAGTTAAAAGTCTATTTTGTCAGACATTAGAATTGCAATGCCTGCTTTTTTCTTAGTACCATTTGCTTGGTATATTTTGTTCCATCCTTTCACTTTGAGATAGTGTCTGTCCTTGAAAGTAAGATGAGTTTCTTGCAGACAACAAAAAGATGGGTTTTGTTTCTTAATCCATTCACCTAGTTTGTGTCTTTTGACTGGGGAGTTCAGTCCATTAATATTTAAAGTTATTAATGAAAGATGAGTATTGAATCCTGTCATTTTTCTTTCTGTTTACATTTTTGATATAGCTGTACTTTCCCACATTTATACCTTCATTGAATTTCTTTCCGCAACACCTTGGGCATAGTCATTCCTTTCTTCAGCTCTTTGTATTTCTTCCAGAACACTCTGAAGGGCTTGTTTTGTGGACATGAATTCCTTCAGCCTATTCATGTCAAGGAAGATTTTTCTTTCTCCTTTGACTATAGTAGACATTTTGGCTGGATATAGTCATCTGCATTGGCATCTGTGGTCATTTAAAACTGGGAATATTTTGGTCCAGGCTCTTCTGGCTTTCATAGTTTGCACCGAAAAATCATCTGTAATCCTAATGGGTTTTCCTTTATATGTGACTTGTTGTTTCTCTTTTGCAGCTTTCAGTATTGTCTCTTTGTTTTGTACGTTTAATGTTTTTAGTATGATTTGCCATGGAGAGTTTCTTTTCTGTTCCTGTCTGTTTGGTGTTCTATATGCTTCTTGTATTTGTATGAGCAAGTCTTTAATTTTGGGAAATTTTCTTCCATGATTCTGTTGAAGATGTGGTCCATGCCATTATCTTGGGATTATTTTCCTTCCTGTATGCCTATGATTCATAAATTTGGTCTTTTTTTGGTGTTA
>NW_008360304.1:4969795-5026808 GCF_000622305.1 Nannospalax galili | reverse complement strand
AAATTCACTGAATTCTTTTATCATATTCATCATTGTTCTTTTGAGATCCATGTCCTGCATTATCTCTAGGGGATTCTCATTGTACTCCTCTAGAGGACTCTTTGTATTTGGTGGGGATATGTTAATGTTATTTTTTCTCTGTGATTTTGACATGTGAATTTCTTTTGTAGTTTCTGATTCTTGTGTGAGACTCAAGCCTTCAAGTTAATGTCTGCTTCTTTTTGTAAACTTTATGTGTCTTTGTGGTTTACTTTTTGGGCATGAAAAGCTGGTTTGTCTAGGGTTCTGGTTCTCTTTTTTGATTTTATATTAGACTGGCCAGATTGCTTTTGTCTTCAGGAGTTCCCACAGAGGCCCAAGTCAGATGAGGATCAGATGCTCTCAGGCTTTCTCCTAAGGTCTGGATCCCTCCAGGAAATATTTTGGCCTCAGGAATTTGGGGGTTGGACTGGCCTGGGAGCAGGGCCCAGGAAAGATGCTGGTCTAGTGCAGCTGGTGGCTGTGCCACCGAGAGATGATGCATAGGGAGATGGGGGTGGGAAGAGGCCCCAAGGGCTCCGGGGGAGTACACTGATGAACTGGGTTGGTCTGGATGTAAAAGATCCTAGAACAAAACCCTGATAAGTGAATATGTATCCAGACATAACTACAGGAATCAGGATAATGGAAAGGAAACAGGGAGGTAAAGGAAAAGAAAGAAACTGAAGGAGAAGAACAGTAGGAATCAGGCCTTAATAACGGAGATATGGATAAAAAGTGGGTTAGTTTAAGGGAGGGGGAAGGGAAGGGTATACAAAGAACCTAGGGGATAAAGGGAAAAAGGAGCTCAAGAGAGTTAGGACCATAGGAGGAGGGTATTATTAAGGGAGAAATGGGGAAAATGGGGGCACCTTAATTGGGGAAACTATAATGGAGGGGTGAGATAATGCGAGAGACAAATAATGCCTACAGAGGGAACCATATCACTCCAACAGTATACTGACAAATTACACATACCAGATCAAGAAATATATGTCTAGGTAAGGTTTATTGGAGAACAATTGGTCTTTGCCCAAGGTTTATCTATATGACACACAGTAATTAAAAGTACCAGACTGGTGGAACTAACCTTCTTGGATATTTAACAGACATACTTTGAGGCCTATAATAATTTGGTCAGAGGGACACAAAAGACAGTTTTTGTTCCTTGCCCTCCTAGGTTGACTAGTTCCAGGGGACTGTCAGCATCTCTCAAAATGTCCTGTAATTGTGGTGGGTCACCTGTCCTCTTGATCAAGGAGGACAAGGAGACCCCACAAGATGGACTTGAACTAGTGTCCAGTCTACAAAGAGGAGGGTCAACACAGAGGAATCATTTCCTCCATGCTTCCAAGTGAAGCAAGCCATGGTCGAGCAGGACCTTGCTTTATCTTCACATAGGTGAAACTGGTAAAAAGAAAGGAGCCAGGGGCTCCTCCCAAGCCCATGTGACCCCTGAGGACTAGATCCTCAAATGACCTTAAGAGTAAAAATAAATTGGTTTATCTGGGCCAACTGTATGGCCTTAAATACCCCAAAGGAAAGTATAACCAAAGATTAAAGGGGCCAATATAATTTTTTGAGTCCATATGTATAGTTAAAGGGTACATAACAAGCAACAATGCCAGATGGGAGATACCTTCTTTTGAGTTGTTGGCCAGGGTGGCCAAAGGGACTCCCAGATAGTAGCCCAGCATAGAACTGGGAAAATGAACAGCAGACCCCAATCTCATCCAAAGGAATATTGACAACTGATTGCTGCTAGATGAGGAACAGCTGACTTTCCTAAAACAAAGACCTCTAGATAGTCTGACTAGATTCACCAAATGGACAAGTAGTGGGGAATGGCTTGGGGTGCCGACAACACAGCAGACAGTAGCAGGGATATCAGAGTATAAGGGCTCTAGTAGGGGGAGGGAGGCTATGGGAGGGTGCCTTCTGGGAAGAGGGTGTATAGTTGAATAAGATGGTTTGGGGTGTTTTGTGTGATATACACATATACACACAGAGAGAAATCAACAAATTAAAAAAATGTATTATATTTGAGGAGGAAACATGGAAATTTATGTCATGTTAAATAGTAGAGGTGATAAACATTACCATTGAAATCTACCCCATGACTTTATAGACATACACAGGCTCCAAGGATCCAAGTGCAACCGATTATGACTAGTAATAATCAGATACATACAGATTAGAGATACGTGCTACATCTCAGTGTTAGTAGCAAAAACAATGTTTCTTTCTGCAAGGAACAATATATTCTAAAATGAAATGGAGATCTAAACTCATTCAATTTTGTCTTACAGAATTTAAACTGAGTTCAAGAGTGGATAACTATTCAACTGCGAACCTAGAAACTTATAGCCACTTGTGAAAGAGATATACTCTTGCTCTGGAGTGTGTTACTAAATATGTTAAAGCTGTAATGAAATGCTTCGTCTAATCATGTAGTTATTAAAAATTAAAAAAGAAAAAAAATAATCATTTTTTATGTGTATGAATGTATTGCTTGCATGTAAGTAAGTTCACCCCTATTATGCAATGTCTGTGGTCAGAAAATGGCATCAGATCCCCTGGAGCTGGAGTAATGGATGGTCATTAGCTGCCATGTAGGTACTGGGAAGCTAACCCAGGTCCTGTACAAGAGCAGCCAGTGCTCTTAAGTGCTGAGTCATCTCTTCAGCCCCATCTTTTACTTTTTAAATGTGTGTGTGTCTGTGTGTGTGTGTGTGTGTGTGTGTGTGTGTGTGAGAGAGAGAGAGAGAGAGAGAGAGAGAGAGAGAGAGAGACTAGAAATTGAACCTATGATTTTGAGCATACTAAGTACACACTATACCATGGAACCACATCCCCAGCTCCAAATATATGACATCTAAAAGCTGGTGCCACCTGGCCCTCATTTTGGAAAAGGTTATATAACCTTCAGTTACATAAGTTTATATAATCTTGATGAGTTATTAGAGTCTCAGGAAAGGGACTATTTTTGACTTGAATATGACTTAATTCCATTTGCCATTAGGACTTTATCTCAAAATTATAAAATGGATAGGTATATGGAAATATATAATGTAATCTAAAACTTTTAGGAGGTAATTCTCCCATGGATTATGAGTTCTATCCTTCACCAGTGTTTTCATGGATGTTTGAATAGTTAATCTTGAAAGACAGAATCTCTCTACCTGAAACAATGAGCATGTTTGCTCATTGCTCTTTATAAAGAGAAGATTTACTTAAGTTCAGGTTCCTTTCCTCTATTGTAACTGATTGTATTTGTAGTTGTGGGAAAAGGAACTCAAGGGGCCAGTGGGAGACACTGACAATACCCTACTATTATTTGGGTGAAGCTCTGACCCAAGAGTCATGTCTCTGTTGGCAGGCTAACTTGTTACCTTACTAGTACAATATAATATAAGAATCCAATCAGAGACACTTTAGTCCTGACATCTATTTGAGTTTGAGATTTTCCGAAGAGAGTATTTAAAGGAATTTAAGAAGGAATAATACAACTTAACAACCATAGTTCTTGAGATTATATAGATTAAAAGAAGAAATATCCAGATTATAAAGTAGGTAATAAAAAGAATTCATTAGTTGTCCCAGCATTGTTGCAAAGAAATATTCAAATCTCAAGTAGTAGGTTTCTTTAGGCAATTGGAATACAATTTTGTGAATTTGTTAGGCCCTTTTTAGAAGTTCTGTTTCCATTTTCAAACATTTTTCTCCTTCCATGATTCCACAGTCATAGGAATGTTGTTTTTCTTCAGATGTCAGACTTTAGGAAGCACATAGCATTTGAGTAATCTGAAAGCTTAGCATCCTTGCATGTGCATGCTGCTAGAGCAGGATCAGAGAGTCTGGCTGAGTGGGGCTGGCAATGTGATCTGGAGACGAAAAAGAGAGAAAGCCCTGGGGCAGCTGGGAGCTGAGCTTTAATGTTTATACAAGGTCCTGCAGGGTAAAACACGGGCAAGAACAAATACGAATGCCAGGATGATGATTTGGAAGACTCCTCTATGCCTCCATGTGCGTGAAAGCAAGCATGCACGTGTGGATGCTTAAATGCCACCAGCACCCCTAAAATATCACTACCGATTTGATTCTTTTCAAAATGAGGGAATTGACACATTACAAATGTATGATGATTGCTTGTATCTCTTTGCAAGAACCTACTCATGGGGAGTCCAGTTGAAGTTCTGTGTTTCACTGAGTCCGGTCTTATCCTGTGTGTGGCATAGCCATTCTTTATCTTCAGGTGCTTTCCTGACGAAGTCTGGGCCAGGAATTCCTCCTTGAATGTGCATGTGTGTTACAGATCTGGGGTGTAGCTCAGTGGTAGAGCATTTGCCCAGCATGTGTGAGGTCCTAGGTACAATCTCCAGTATGACAAAAATAAAAGTGCAATATTTATACTCATGAGCTATGGAACTCTCCCCATTTCTAAATATGAGGCAAAGGAGTTTTTCACTGCTATTGCCACAGAGAAAAACTTCAAAACCTGGTAAATATTTTAAAGAAGTTGTAGATCAATAAAACTTTTTGAAAGCCCTTAATTTACACTCCCTGATACATTATTTAATAATATATAGTCAGCAGTGACTGAGCTTGTGAGAATAATGTGGCTTTAAAGAGGCTGGAGAGTGAAAAGGGAAATCAGATTAAAGGATGAAAGTGCTCAAAGTCGATGTGATACCAAAAGTGTAAACAGAAGACCAAGTAGGGAATTTGGACCTCATTGCAATTAAGCATATTACCACAACATCACACCAAAGGATGTTACCAAGGAGGCAAAAAGATAGTGTGCAGGATGAGGGAAAATACTTGGAAATCTTATCTGATAAGGATTTCCTATCCAGGCCATATGAAGAGAACCTAAAATTCCACAAAAGACAAAACCACCCAATTAAAGAATGGCAAAAGACTCAGATATTTCTTCAATGAAGATACACAAGTGGACAATAAGCATATGAAGTGACACCCTGCTTTGTTAATTACCAGGGAAATGCACATTAGTACCACAAGGACATACTACTTCACATGAAATATAATGGTTAGAATAAAGACAATGGGAAGATGAGGATTTGGAGAAATGGGACCCTTGTGCATTGCTAACGGGAAGGCAAAATGATGTAATTGCTATGGAAAATAGTTTGGCAATTCCTTAACAAATGAAACCTAGATCTACAATAGGACCCAGGAATGAATTCCTGGGTAAGAAACTCCAAGATTCGAAGTCAAGAATCCAGATAGTTACTTGTATGCTAACATTCACTGTAACATCGCTCAGTAAAAAAGGGCAGAAACAGCTAAACTACCTATTAATCAGTAAACATCATGTGGTATCTATACATATTTTTATTCAGCCTTCAAAGCAAGGAGAGTTCCGATACAGCTTGTAATGTAAATGGGAATAAGCCAGATACAGAAAGGGCAAATATTGTGCATTTCCACTTCTGTGAAAACTAGGAGTTTGCATGGAAGGGCTGGATTGTTGACAAGTTTATGTTTAGAAGATGAAGATCTGGAAATATTGACAGCAGGAATTGTGAAGGTCATTAGTACCATTCATTGATATATTTAAGAATGGTTGAAAATGGTAAGTTCATTGCTCATGAACTTACAGCAATGGTGACAGCATGCACAAGGCCCATGCAAACTCAGACAAAAACCCAGCATAGAACTGGGGGAAGGAGCAGGAGAACTTTAGCCAAGGAACTATTTATAGTTGATTTCTGGATAAGGGAGATGTGATCATTAAGGGAGTGATGCTAGATAGGCTGAACGGGCTCTAGTGAATGAACTCACACCAAAGGACATTTGGGTACACTAACTTGACTTGATAGGTCTTAACATATATGACAGAATACATGAAGTTGGTGGACAGGTTATGATTAAGATGTATGAAATGCACAAAAATTCTATATTATCTCTATCAATCATCTATCTATCTATCTATCATCTATCTATCTATCTATCTATCTATCTATCTATCGATCATCTATCTATATATCTATCTGGAGAGAAGGAAGAAAGGGAGGCAGGGAGGGAGGAAGGAAGGAAGGAAAGAAGGAAGGAAGGAAGGAAGGAAGGCTTTTCTTTCTTTCTTTCTATCTATCTATCCATCCATTAATCCATCCATCCATCAATCATCTATCTATCTATCTATCATCTATCTATCTATCTATCTATCTATCTATCTATCATCTATGGAAAGTTCAATTTTACCCCAAAATTGTTTAAAAATGTATATAACTTCCCCCCACTCTTTTGAAAGATGATTTGGGAATGTCATACAATGTATTTTGATTATATTTAGTCCCCATTCCCAACTCCTCTAGATTCACGCCCACCTCCCTACCCACCTAATTTCATGTTCTCGTTCATAAAAAAACAATTACTGCCCGTATACTTCTGGGTTTCATGCCATCCCCTGGGACGTGGTTGACCTACCAGGGGTAACACTCTTAAGAAAATTCTGCTTCTCCCCTAGCAGCTATCAATTGCCAATAACTCCTCAGCTAGGGGTGGGGCTAGGATTTTGTCTGGCTTGAACTTGCATAGGTTTTCTACATACTATCAACAACCACTGAGTTTGCATGTGCAATTGTCCTAGTATGTCTGTAAAACACTGTTTCATTGTTACCCCTGCCCCTTGCTCTTACAGTCTTTCCTCCTCCTCTTCCATGATGATCCCTGTGTCTTGTGGGGAGGAGTGTGATACAGATGTCCCATTTAGGACTGAGCATGCTGTAGTCTCTTATTTTCTGCATTTTGATCCATTGTGGGTTTCTTTTAATTATCTTCTGAGGTTGAGAGATGCACTAATCTATGGGTATAACAATTAGCCATTAGAGTTGATTTACTACTATGTCTATTTTGCAGAATAATAGTAGGTTCTTCCCTAGAGCCTGTGACTATGTAGCCATAGGTTCTTGGCTCCAGTCATGTTGATAGGTATGGGTTCCACCTGGTGAAGTGGGCCTTAAATCCAATCAGAAAGTGGTTGGTTAACATTTGTGCCATTATTTCACTAGTGTGCATTTCTTGGCAGGTCAGTAGTTGCTGTAGCTTTCAGCATTCATAGCTGAGTAAGATTGCTTTCTTTTCTCTGCTGGTACCATGCATAGCACATTTCAGGACTATGAAAGCTAGCCAGTAGAGATGAAGCTTTGAGGTTAGTATCAGATCGATTGTTCCATGTTCTTTGACTCAGGTATGTGGAGTCTTCAGGAATTTGGTTTTACTGTCAAGTTATAGAGGGTAACCAAGAGCAATAGCAATAGCCAGTAATGTTTGGGATGTCTATGGGATCCCACTGACCAACAACTCCAAAAGAGGTAACCCATTCTTGGTATTGGGCTTTTTATTTACTAGCCTGTAGTATCTAGTTGGGGACATTGTACCTCTGTTATAGCATAACTCCATTTAAACTTTTTTCCATTTTCTCTTATTTACATGCCAGAGCTCTCATGTTACTATCACAATATAAAATACAGTACAATTTTAAAAGTCCCACAGTCTTTAAAAATTCCAAGAGTTTAAAGTCTCTCTCTTTAATAATCCAAAATCTATTAACTGTTGGCTCCTGTAAAATCCAAAATGAGTTTCATCCTGTTTTATTTCAAAAGATAAGAACAGGGAGAGTCAAAAACAATTACACTTAAGCAAAACCAAAGTCCAACAGTATAGTTCAGTGTCTAATATCTGGAACTAACTTGTGATCTTCTGTGTTACAAAGAGCTTGGGCAGCTTCTCCTCCAAGGCTCTGCCTTCCACATCACAAACATACTGTCTCCTAGGCTCAGGCCAGCTCCTCTACAAACCTGCCATTGTGTTTGGTGGTCATCCCCCAGTCTCATATTTTCAATATCCTAGGGTCCCAGTGCCACTGAGGCTACATCTTCATCAATGGCCTCTTATGGCCTCTCTCTGCACGAAATCAAAACCTGCCATATTGTGCCAAGTCTCATCTGCTTTGTGACCCTCTCAATCATGTACCTTCATGATGCCAAAATTGGTGCCATGTGGGAGACTCTTACACATTAGTTGCCAAGTTCTCACAGTTTGATATATAGTCTTGTCCCCCTGGACCAGAGCTTTTGTGTGTTGACCCTGAGGAAATTCTTCCCATAAGATATCACCTCAATGATGCTGACCTTTGATTAATTGCAGGTGAATTTTTTTTAGTCCCTGCTGACCAGCATCCATTGTCCTGTAAGACAAGGGTTTCACTTCCACACATTGTTAATTCAAATATATCACAAATAGGCCTGATAGTCTATTTTCCCCTCTGAAACTTCAAAAGCCAGGCCTATACCACCTGCATTCCTATAAACAATTTTACCTTCCAAGCTCCCACGGAACAGCCCATTAAACTCTGAACACTTGAGGATTTTTGAGTCCAAATTTCTGAATGCTGTCATCCTCTCCCCAAACTGCTTGGTTCATCACAGCAATACTCTACTCCTGGTACCAGTTTTGGTCCTAGTTTAATTTCTGTAGCTGTGATAAACGTCATGACTAAAAGCAACTTGGGAAAGAAAAGGTTTATTTCATCACAGAATTCCAGGTCTGTATCTTCAGTGGGGGAGTATGGGTAGAAAGTGAAACAGGAACAGAAGCTGTAACCATGAAGGAAACTGGCCTATAGGCCTGCTCCCAGGCTCATGCACAGCTACCTTTCTTATCTGCTGAACTGTGGCACTGCCCACTGTGTGCTGGGTCCTCCTAAATCAAGAAAATGCCCCAAAGACATGCTCACAGGTCAGTTTAATGGGGGAAAACCCCTCAATGGAGGTGCCCTTCTCTCTAGTTTGTGTCGAGTTCATAAAAAAAAATTCACCAGCAGTTATATATGTCACTCCTGCTTAATCACCTTTTCTGGGTTTCTGATGCCAGTTGAGTTTAAACTGAAAGGTTTTGGCACTCTTTACATTCTTATGGCTTCACACAGATGGTTAGGTGTCAGGTATGGCATACTTCAAGAATGTATTGTGATTTTTTTTTTCTTACAATGTTTTGCCACATTCCTCAGGCTATCCCTTAATGCTGTGTCTCAGTTAATGTCTAGCATGAGGATATATATAATCTAGGATTGGGGCTGGAGAAATGTCTCAGTGGTTACAAGCACTGGCTGCTCTTGCAGAGGCCCTGGGTTCAATTCCTATCACCCACATGGTGGCTAACAGCCATCTGTAACTTCAGTTCAAGGGAAATCCAATGCCTTCTGACTTCCATGGACATTGACTGACATGGGTACACTTACATACATGCAGGCATAACACACATAATAAAGAAAGAAATAAAAAACATAGTCTAGGATTGAAAGTATGTGTTAATATACCCCATTAAATGATTTCCTGTACATGGTGTCTCACCCATATGAGACCTCACTTCTCTTTCAAACTGGGTCTACTTTCATTAATTTCCTAGCCTTACTCACTGGTATGACTTGTCAGAAGAGTAGTGATAGTAGTTTATATTAGAAAGCTTTCTTGCATTCTTTGCATTTACAGTGTTGCCTACATGTACATTGATGCCAACTGGAGGTATGACAAAGCTTTCCTACATTCCTAATTTCATAGTTTCTTACATGTCTGTCTTCTCTATATAGAGAGAGCATTGTATGACAGAGTTGTCCAACAATCTTACATACTGGTGTTTCACTCTTATGTGTCCACCAATATTGAATCAGGTCAGATTTAAGGTACAAAGTTTTCCTTCATTCTTTGCATTTGTCAGTCTCCTTACCTACATTCACTGTCTGCTGACAACTTAGGAATGACTGGCTATAGCAAGCTTTCATGTGTTCTTACAGGCATTCTCTTCTACGAGAACCATGATGCTGGTTGGGCTATGTCTTGCAGGAGAAATACTTTCTGCAACAGGTAAATTCATAGAGATTTCCCCCTATATGAGTTCTCTGATGGCCGGATTTATAGGAAGCTTTCTTGCATTCTGGACACTGATAGTTCTATGCATTCTATGGTGGTCAACAAGATGTGACCTGAGGGAGAACGCTTTCTTCAATTTGGTACAATGGATTCTCTTTTATGTGAACTATCTGATGGTTAGTGAGGTATAAATTGTGTTAGTCATCTGTTCCATATTGTTTAGATTCATACGACTTTTCACCTGTATGAATTCTTTGATGCACCCTGAGAATAACACTTGCTAGAGGTTTTTCCACACTGTTTACATTCATAGGGCTTCACATGTGTATGAATTCCTTAATGCACAGTGAGGCCAGATTTCCCACAGAAGACTTTTACACGTTGTACACTGATAGGGCTTCGTCCCTGTATGAGTTCTCTGATGAATGGTGAGTTCACACTTGCTATGGAAAAGTATTTTTCACTGTTTATATTCACAAGATGTCTCACTTTTATGAGCTGTCTGATGTTGACTGAGGTTTGCTTGCAGGAGAGTTTTTTACATTCTGTATATTGCCAAAACGTCTTATCTGTAAGCACTTTTGGATATTCCCTGAATCTGAGTTGTTGTATAAAGGTGTCCATATGCCATACATTCATGAGGCTTCTCATCTCTATGGTAGGCTGACACTGAGTTGAGTTGTAATAGAAAATGTTCCTGTATTCTGTACATTCATAGAGCTTCTTACCTGTACCCATTGCCTGATGTATTGTGAGTTGTGACTTGAAGGAGAATATAGTCCTGCTGCCTTTTCATTCATAGGGTATGTTAACTCTGAAGCCTTTGACATTGACTGAAAGCCAATTATAATAGAAACAGTTCTTGCTGTGTGAGACATCTGATTACTACTGTGGCATGTCTTCTGGTATAATCTGTTCACACATCATGGGCCTTCATAGGATTTTCTCTTTTGGATTTTCTGTCACAATCTCTTTTGGATTTTGATCTGCCTGGGAAGCTATGGATGGAGGCTTCTGCTATACTCCATGGCCCAAATCCATGCTCCAACTTGCAGATCAACAACAGTCTGGTCATGTGGTGCCCTGAGAACACCTGTTGCTGTAGGATTCTAGCATCACAAGCCCTGCAGAGGGTCCTCTGAGAAGTTTAGAAGCTGCCACTCACCCCAGGTACCCAACTATATCTTCAAATTATATAGACCCCATTTCCAGCTTTCTAGACATCCACATCATCATTATGATTCTCACAGCAGTGAGTCATTGTGCAAGAGGACAAGGCTGACAATACCGGGCTCCTGAGCAGAAGGGGAAAGTGGGGTTGATATGATATATATATATATATATATGTAACTTTGTGATTTTTAAAAAATACAAATTCTAAATTTGTCAAAAGTAATTACTGCAGCATAATCAAATATGCCATAGATAATTATAAGTGAGTAAAACAAAAAAGACAAATGTAGACACTGTGGAGATAGGCTAAAAAATCAGATCAAATATCTAGTTCTAAATATAATACTTTGCTTCATTTTTTAATAGTCAAACTGGAAGTGGAATGAGAAGAAGTTTCTAGATCATGTTATATCAACATGAGGGAGTAACTCTAAGGTTAATAATCAATTTTCTAAGGTATTGAAGTCAATATGAAGCCCATGTAGAGAAATAGATGCTAGCAATCCAAGGTTACATAAAGGGATCAGCATATAGACTAGCAGGTGATATTATTACAACTTTAAAATTTGTCCTGTGTGACAGATAAAACATAAAAAAAGAAAGAGCTGTGCTAGGATTAAAATATTTCTTGTGCTGTTACATTATTCAGCTTTTTAAAAAAGGGAAATGAAAAGTCAATTTAGTACCTTGTAGCTTAATAGTACCTTAGTACCTAGTACCTTGTACCTAATGCTCCAAATAAATAACTTGGAGGTCTCAGGATAGATTCCTTAGAGTTGTATTGATTATGTAAAATGTTAGTCTGCAGATTGTATCTACACTGAGGTTGTGCCAATGGTTTGAAGTTACAGATTATAGAAATTTGACAGTGAGTTTTGCTTGAGACCTCACTGAATATTCTAACTGGCAAGACTTCAAGGTTTGGTTTATGTAACTAAGATGATGGTGTTGGAAATGAACTCAGATTCAGTAGCCTGTGTGCTGACAAAAACCAGACGGTAGCCCAGGTCTCTTGACATCTGCTCCTTAGGTCAGTAGAATTAAGTCAGAATTGTTAAACTCTGCATGGCTGTGTTATAGGCACATGTCTGGATAAACTTGAAATTTGAAGACAACTTAAACATGATATTGGCTTATTGCTATATATTTGTACTAAACTAACCAAATTGAGCCAAGGAAACAGCGCAGTCAGTAAACTGCTTGCAGAAATGTGAGGACTTGAGTTTGATCCCCAGAACTTTTATAAAAGTGTCAGGCATGGTGACACATAGTTGTGATCCCAGTGCTGGGGAGACAGTTCATCCCTAGGGCTTGTTAGCCAGCCTGGCCAAATCAGTGGGACTCAGGCCAGTGAGAGACCCTGAACAAAAGGCATGGTGGCTAGCTTCTGAAAACGGCACCCACTGTTGTCCTGTGTCCTCTATGTGCACCTGCACACATATGTGCATCACCACACACAAACCTGCACCCCTTCCTCATGCTAACCTAGCCAAACTGGTGTTCTCATATTGGTAAGATTGGTTTCAACTTATCAATTAGCTGAATATGAATTTTATAAATATATCCTGATTCAGGTTCCTTATGCCTTCCTCACAAAAATATGTTCCTATCCCATAAATTATTTGGGTCAATTTTTTGTCTCCAACAAACCAGAACAAAGCAAAGGAAATCAGTTCAACACCTTGCCACTTCTGTGATTGCTATCTATGCAATTTTACTTGAAGCAGGAGGCTGGCTTAGAAAAGGACGCCTCTGGCCCTCAGTCTTTTCCTGGTTTAATTCCACTGCCATTCTGTTATTCCATTTTGATGAACCTGGTCAGGTTGTTAAATAATCAGTTTTCTGCTCTGCAGTCAACTATCTTGAAAAGGAAAAGAAAAGAAAACCAGACCAAGCAAAACATCCTCCAAATGGATGACTTAGCACCATTTGTTCAATAGTTTTTCGTTTAGTTTATTCAGCCAAGAACTAACTTACTGGAAATAATCACAAAGTGTTAGTAAGCTCTCCAGTCAGGCAGTCAGAGACCAGAGCTGTGGCTGGTGAGGTCGTTCAGAGGGTTCAGTGTCTTTCCCTGTGTTGCAATATCCAGCCAGCTCGGCAGAGCTCTGCTCTGAAATGCGTGTGGAGACTTGGGATCCCTTGCTATCTTTATAGTTCAGGTGCCTACTGACAACTTTAGGTGTTGAAACCACCTAACAGTAGAAAATAAAATCATAATACTGAAAGGGATTATCAAAATGTAGTTTCATTCTAGGATTCCATGTCAGACTTGGGACTTTTCTAAACTATTTCAGACCAGCATCAGGGAAATTATTTTAGTCATCTTTTTTCTTTCATTCTGATAATGTTATTAATGGACAGTGACATCTCTAAAATATGGTGTTCTTTGAGAACTTTTTTACCTTCTCACCAACCTGGAATGAAAGTACTCTGTACAGACTTTAAATCAAAGGTAACAAGAATCAAGGTCAGCACGTTCGCTTTAGGAAAGTAGGACTGGCTTACAAATGCCAGTTTCAGTATTAAGCGCCTGTCGTGCCAGTGGAGAAGGCAACCCAGTGAAACACACCCCTATTCCTGTAGCAGTAAAGGTCCACCGAGAGACACTATTTCCTTCTGGTCAAGAGAATGGAATCTTAGGCCTGGGTGGTACATAACATTCCAGTTGGGCAGGTCAATTGCTTGACTGGGGGACCACCCTGAGGAAGGTGGATATAACTTAGGCCATGCTAGAGAGAGAAGGAATAATTAGCCCCTTCCCTCCTCAGAATTCCCACCCTCTAGTCCAGTTACTAAAGGACTGTCCATGAGGGTCTTTGGGTCTTCATGCTCTTCTGAGTCCTGGTGCAACTTCTCCCATCCCTTCTCTTCTGTCTTTGTTTCAGATGCTGCTCAGAGCCCATAAATGCTTTTTCTGATGCTTTGGGCTTCTTTGCTCTTTCTCTGAAGCCCCCATTCCTCCACTTTTTTAAAACCAAGCAGCTACCTATCTACCTCATGGCTGATCTCTATGCCTAATTCAAAGGGCTTTCAATTCCTCCTCTATCTTCCTCTTCCAGGTATCTGCCAAGATTTACAGTTTAACTGCTTTGGTTTTACTTTTAAAATCTAATAGAATTGTCACCAAACTTTATTCTTAACTTCTTTTATTGACAAGACTAAAATTTCCAGTAATATATGACAACTCTGGTGGAACTCTCCAAAATTTTTGGTTATATCTAGTATCTCTAGGCAAGATACTTGAATATTCTGCATACTGCTAAGGGGAAAGCTTGCCTGAGAAACACATAGTTAATGGGCAGACAGCCTGGGGTTTTAAAAACAAATGCACATATCATACACTTCATTAAAAGTCTGCTCAAGTCATCAGTGGATAGTTTGAGTGCTTCCTGGAGTCAACTGAATCCTGGACTTCCCCTCAGTTCCTATTCTCTGGGAATGGACCCTACGAAAACACATTTTCCAGCGACTTCTATGCACTTTCTGGAAAAGTCATGCTTCACAGAGACTCAAGGCTTTTGTCCAAAGCTGCAAAAGTCCTTAGTTAGTGGCCATTATTTTTGCATCAATTTTCCTTGCAGACTTATCTGAGGATGGCTATTCTGGAAGCTCAGCAAGAGCTCACTTTCATTGTTCAGTTAAATTCTCCCATCAAGTCTCTCATTCTTAAAGATCGTTTCTCTAGACCTAAGAAAATGCTTCATAATAGGCAGTTAAGAAGTGTGGCTAGAAATTCCCTGTGGAAAGGGCTCAAGGTAAGGAGTAGTATTGGCCATAACTGGAATCTAGTTCTCCATCCCCTGAGGGATACTCCCTGTGAGCACTGCCCTGCAATTGCTCTCACTCACAGGAGAAGCACAAACAGCAATGAAACTCCATTAATATAATGAAAACATTTCTTGGTTGAGTTAATAAGCTGCTCTCCTGCTGAGCTTAAAGTTCCAGAAAGTGTGAAGGAAAGCACCAGCTTTTGCCTTGCAGAAGGATGTGAGATTCTTGTGCTACACAGGTTTCATTAGCTTCTGTTTATAGTCAGCGTTGTTAAAACTATCTCCAAGGAAACAGATGTTAAACCTATTAAAATACTGGAAAAGCCACTATGGAGATGTTCATCCAAATACATTTGTTGTTCTTTTCCAAGTAGGGTCCTCACTGTACCCAGGGAGGTACAGGAAGACATCGGCTATAGGAACCACATCCTTATCAGGAGCATCTACAAGGGCATCTTGGGAAACATTCCTTCTCTTCTTTCGGTTCTGGGTCCCTCCTTTTCCCTTCCTTCTTCCCTCATTTGTCATTCAGCAATGTAACCATTTATGGTTAAATACATATTATGTACATGTATTTATATTTCTTCCTATTTAGCTCAGGCATGTGACACATGGCTTTAAGAGAAACCAAAAAAGATACTATGTTTGAATATATCCAGGGAGCCTATTAAACAGTTAAGGATGGGAAATAATTTTGCTATCTGTGTCACTAACGTTCAACATATAACAGCTCGGTGCACATTTCTACAGTGTGAAGCTCAAATAGAATGCCTGGAAGACTGGAGTGGGGGTTGTGTTGGAGTTAAGAGTGGTTGATAATCACGAGGATCTTTGCTCTATGGGCAATGCTACACTTGCTGCCAGGCTCACTGCCCACTGGCAATGTACTAAACAATCCACTAAATAAAGAGGACCTGGGGTTGAGTGAAGAAGCCTCGGGTGTCTGGTGCATCAGGGAGACTTGGCTAGGTATTCAGAAGGTTGTATCTAAGATAAAGTGGTAGATAGGAAGTCACGGTGCTTCTAGCACAGCTTGCTATTAGAGATCACCTCTATCTATTTCAGACAGGTTTGAACATCTTTCTTTAGATGAAATAAACTTTTAGGGGCTGGAGAGATGGCTCAGTGGTTACGAGCTCTGTGGCTACTCTTTCAGAGGACCTGGGTTCTGTTCCCAGCACCTACATGGTGGCCAACAACCATCTGTAACTCCAGTTCCAGGGGATCCTAAGCCATCTTCTGGGCCCCATAGGCATTGCATGCATATGGTATACTTGCATACATACAGGCAAAACACTCATACACATAAAATAAATTTTAAAAACTTTAAATAAGTGCCAGTACCAAAACCAGATGGATCTAGCTCTTGGAGAGAGAGTAGGCAGAGACAGACTTTTGTCTTCTGTATCAAATGTATAAGCTAAGTGTGATTAACCTGGCAATGCATTAAACCCAGGGAAGTACTCTAAAAACATGACCACTCATGGAAGTTTTTAGAATCATTATTTGGGATTTTTAAAAAGGGCAGGAATATGAACACACATCAAGATGAACCTGCTTCATGGAAATTGGGGAACTACAGAAGACAGTTAACCCACATTTTATTTTTTATGTATTTGAGACAAGGTCTTACTCTGTAGCCCTGGCTGGCCTGGAACTCACTATGTAGACCATACTTTCTTACAGAGATCTGCCTGCTTCTGCCTCCTGAGTGCTGGGATTAAAGACATGGGTCACCATGCCTGGCCTTAATTCACATTTTAAAAGGACTTAAAAAAGTCAAGAAGGTGGCTGGGTAGATGGTTCGGTGAGTAAAGTGCTTGCTGCACATGTGTGAGGACCTGAACTCAGATCCCCAGAACCCATATAAAGCTGGACATGCACACACGTGTAATCCCTGTGCTCCTATGATGCAATGGGAAATACTTGTGTGCCATCTAGTCTTGTAAGTACAGTGGTGGTAAAAGGCTTGGATCAGTACATGAGGTTGTCCTCTGACTTCCATATGCACATGCCCACCCCCATGTAAAAATGCCAAGAGAGGCAAGCACGAGTGATTGTTAACCTAACAGTTTTCAGTTTTTAAGGACATATTTTAATATGTCAGGAAATAAGGTTCTGCTCTTCCCTGTACCTTACCACAGCCAAAGGCCTTGTCCTAGTTTGCTTCTCCACTGCTGTAAATAAACGCTCTGACCAAAAACAACATGGGGCAGAAATGGTTTACTTCAGCTTACAGTACAGTCCTTCATAGAAGGAAGGCAGGGCAGGCACCTGGAGGCAGGAACTGAAGCAGAGACCATGGAAGAATGCTGCTCCTCTGCCCTGTGCTCAGCCTGCTTTCTTATACAAGCCAGGACCACTTTGTCCAGGGGTGGCACAGAGGTTCCCTCTTCCCAGGTGTGCCAAATTGACGACTCAAGCTACCAGTACAGGCCCTGACTCTACAAGTCAGGTGTTGATAATTGATGAGAAATGTAAATTTGATAATTCACGTAAAAATATCACAATATCGCTACCGTAATTCACACTTCCTTATGGCTAGAAAAAGACCCATAACCAGGGGCTAAGAATACAGGGGAAGGTCAGAGAATTGCTTCGTTTTGAAGTGAAAAACAAGGTTATCATAAACTGGTGAAAGAGTTTGCTAAAGTTTTCATGGAAGTCTTCCACAAGATCTGCAAATGTTTCTGATAAAAATACATCCCCCTGTTCATGCAAGATCCCAAAGTGCCTCTCTAAAAGTCATTGGTGTGAACCAAGGTTGATCTTGGAACTGTGGTATGAATATCCCAGACTTCTGATGACTGAGAAAGAGGAGTCTGGCCAGTAGAAAACCTTCAGTGTCATTTCCAGTGCCACCCAGGGGAAAGCTGTTTCTAGACAACTGGGTTTGATAAGCTAATTACAGATACCCCTATCAAAGTGTGTTAGAGAGCGTTGTGGAGTTCTAGCAACCACTTATGAGGATCATCTAAAAAAAGTCCATGGCTCTTAACCCTCTGCTGTGACTTCTGAATTGCTTTATTCTTAGGATGTTTTCCTATTTCTGTTGAAATTCTGGCCCACATTCTGGAGTCACTTCAAACTTCTCCCGATTCAGAGAAGCTTCCTGATCCCCAGCCCTTACATTTCTATTGTAGTGACAAACTCCACCTTCTGTTGTAGGCAGCTGCTTTTCCATAAGGTGAGCTTGTGGCAGTGGAGTTGTATTTCGATTTAAATTTCTTATTTTTTAAATTTAATTTTAGACTATTTCATATGCAATATATTATGAACATGTTGTCATCCTCCCCATCACCCTCTCTTCAGCTTCCCACTGCTATGATTAATTTTTGCTTTGAAAAACACTTGTGAGCAGAGCATTTATGTGTCAGATTTGCTGGATGCTTTATGTGCCCCCCACATGGTTGCACAGCCCCTGCCCACTGTGGATCCTCTCTAACTCAGCATTGCTATTTAATATGGCCTTCTGAGAGGAGTCCCCGTACAGGAAGGAGTGCCCAAGCATATGAAAGGACCCAGGAAAGTATCTATGAGGTCACGTCTAAAGTAAGGGAATGTATCGGACTGTGAGACACAACTCAGTTTCCTCAAGTGTGACCATCCCTGAATTGGGGAAACAGCAGAACAGTAAACTGAATTTGAATGCTGATGTCTGATCTGTGGTCAGTGGAGGGTCCCCTAAGCCATTTGGTGAGATCCTGTTTGAGAGGCCCATTGAGGCCTTCAGCAGACATGATACCTCCTTAGTCTGACTGTCATGTCTTCCCTCTTCTCTTCCCTTTCTCCTCTTTCAACCAATTGAATAAAGAAACTTCCTTAGAAAGAAAACTCACCTTAGAAAGGAATGATTCTTGAACACTTTCTTTAAAAAAGCCTTAAAATCTCAAACTAGAGCTCATCAGCTGGTGGGTAAGAAAAACAAAAGTCCACTGATTGCTTTTTGTTATAGTTTCCATTAATTATGCATTGTTAATAATTATAACAGGAAGATGCTAAATAGGAACATAAAATGAGTCCTTTCTTGCATAATTGTTAGTTTCTATTACTTAAAATACAGGAAAACAGTCTAAAAATATTTCTGAATTAGCAGATGGAAATAAAACATCTTTTAAAGGTGTCCTCAGTGTCAGACTCAAGAAAGTAATTTTTGAGGGTATACTTGGATAGGCATTTTCTATTATATAGTTTGGAGAGCAAGCTAAAACACTTTTTTTGGTTTGTTTTGCTTTCTATTCCTTGTTCTCTGGAAACTTATGATCTAACAGGGAAATAGATTGTTATCACATAAAATGAAGAGGTGAAAACCACAGATGTGTGGAAGGACTAAGCAGGAAAAGCACCTAGTTTCTGGAGAGAAGAGGTGCATGAAGAAGGCTTCCTAGACTTGGTAGATGAAAATAACAAATGAGCTAAGCAAGGGAGTGGGAAGACTTCTCAGAAGACCAAAATGTTGATGGAAGGATGAATTGCTGTGAAAATAATGGGCAACTTACTGCAGCTGGAGTGTGAAGGGGTGGCAGAGAGTGGAGTGTGGTACAGTTGCTGTCAGGGTCTGTGGTGGTTTGAATGAGAAATGCCCCCCATAGGCTCAGGTATTTGAACACTTGGTTCCCAGTTGGTGATGCTGTTTGGGGAAGGTCACGGAACCTGTAGGAGGCTAAGCTCTGCTGGAGGAAGTATGTCACTGCGAGTGGGCTTTGAGGGTGGATAGCCTCATCCCACTTCTGCTGTTTTTCTGCTTTCTGTGGTAGATAAAGATGGCACCAGCCAGCTTCCTGCTCCTGCCACCATGCAGAGCCTTCCCTGTCATTATGGACTCTAACATGCTGAAACCTTAAGCTAAAATAAATTGCTTTTGGCCCCTGTATTTTATCACAGCAATAGAAAAGTAACCAGCACAGGGCAGTGTTTGTGGGTTCTACCTTCCATTTAAGGATGTAGACTCTAGTGGGCATAGACAGGCATTCAAGATTTCAAGCCTGAATGCAATATTACTCAACCTGAAGTTTATATGGTTGGTTCCAGTGACAAAGTAGAGAATGAGAGTCACAAACTTGCAGATGGAGTAGAAAGGGAGAGATGGCAAAGGCTGGATGGAGGAGAAAACTGATTTAGGACACAGAAGGCCTAGAGGGGGCTTGGACTTGGAGATGAGGAAGAGGGCAGTGCCTGGTGAGACTTGGGGAGGAGGAGTGGGCAGGCAATGAATGCTATTATCTGGTAAGAGCAAGGTTCCCGAGGGACTTCTGGCTTCGGGTATCTACCAGGTGGCTCAAAGTAGGAGTCTGAAGCCTTGGGGGGCCAGAGTATTGATTGATCATTTCAGCAGCGTTCTGCAAATAAATTGGGAAATGGAGAGGACTCAGCAAAAGCAGGAAGGGTGAAAAGTGATGTAGGGAATGGAGGGAAGTACTGTCATGTAAGGATGGAAAGAAAAACAGGTGCCCCCAAAGACACAGGGGCCAGGGAGTGGGGAGGAACTGAGAAGAGGCATCTGAAGCAAGACCAAGCTATAGAGTTAAAGACAGGCATAGAAGAGAGACAGCAGAAATGTATCCACACACAGGACAGGGTCTGAACATGGCTCTCTACTTCTTCCTAAAATGTCATTTAATGATGGGTTCAAATGATAGAAATAATTGTAAAAAATTATTCTTATAAATAAAAAATGTTGCTTTATTAACATTTCCAAAGCACCAATGTAGATGGGTGTTTCAAAGCCCTTTCCATGGAAAAGCAGATGGAAACTAGTTTAGGGAGGAACAGAACTTAAAGGGGCTGAACCAAATAGAAGAAGAGACTGTAGCAAGTGCCAGTTAGGTTTTGAAGGAACTCCTTAAAATGTGAATGAACACAGTCAAAGGATCTATCAGGGGAAGGGCCGGAGGGCCACTGTGGAGGCTGAGCTCCTGGGACCTGTGCTAGGTCACACACTTCTCCTGCCTACATACCACACTGAAGGAGAAAGCAGGCTCAATGTTACCAGGGCAACTGGGGGCTGGGATGGAGGGGCAGAGGGAAGAAAGGGTCATTTTACTTTGTGCTTAATACAAAGTATTAGGCTGTTGATGCTTTTATATTGATAATGAATTTATTTATTACTAGAGCATATTTTTTTCTATGTGACTCATTAATTTCTTTTATATTTACTATTTAGTTATGCACATGTATGTGGTAGGCATGTGCCATGACATATGTGGGGAGGTAAGAGGACAACTTGTAGTCCTTTCCTTCAACCATGTGGGTCCTGGGATCTCACCAGCCCTCATTAACAGGATTATAATTCACCAAGGAATTATCAGTGTTCAAGGAACTACCATTCTGAAGATATTTAAGATTCAGCTTTGCTATGAGAGTTTCATGAATATAAAAGTGGGAAAACTTTCAAAGTTGTGTTTAAATTATTTACTGATACATAATACCATAAAACTGTATGTTTTTACAGAGTACCATGTGATTTCTGGATACATGTACACATTGTGTGTTTAAATCAGGTTAAACATCTGTCTCTTCAAACACATCCTTACAGTAAATTCATTTCTTATTTTCAAAAAGATATTTTACCTTTACCTATAGTTACTAGGCCATGCAATAGCACACTGAAGCTTAGTGCCACTGCCTGTAACTTAGTACCCCTGCTCTTCCTAGTCTCTAGTAAGCACCACTTGCTCTCAAATCCTTTGAGATCAATCTGGCTAGATTTCTCAGATATACCTGTCTTCCTGTGCTTATTTCACTTAAAATAATGATGTCCAGTGCCATCCAGATAGTTAGAAATGGCATTTTTTTCATTCTTTTTTAAAAAGTATTTTATTATTTTTATTTTATGTGTATGAGTGTATTGCCTGCATGTATATAAGTGCATCCATGTCGTGCAATGCCCATGGAGGACAGAAAAGGCCATTGGAGCCCCAGGAACTGGAGTTACGGACAGTTGTTAGCTGCCATATGGGTGCTGAGATTCGAACCAAGGTCTTCTGCAAGAATATCCAGTGTTCTGAACCTCTGAGCCATCTCTCCAGCCCCTTTCATTCTTTTTATGGCTGAATGGTATCCCATAGTTGATGTTCCTTCCTCCCTCCCTCTGTCCCCTCCCTCCCTCCTTTCTTCCGTTCTTTAAAATAGCTTTACTAACTATTCTCAATTCCTTTCTGTTGCTGTGACAAATGCCATGACTCAAAGAAATGTAGGGGAGGAAAGGATTTATTCAGCTCACACTTCCAGAAAGCAGTCCATTATTGAGGAAGCCAGGGAAGAAACTCAAGCAGGAACCTGAAGCAGAAACCTTGGAGGATCTCTCTGGCTCACTCAGGCTCATGCTTAGCTAGCTAACTTTCTTATACAGCCCAAGATCACTGGACTAGGAGTGGTGCTATCCACAGTGGGCTGAGCCCTCTGCATTAATATTTAAGACAACCCTCAAAAGACATGTCCATAGGCCAGTCCAAGCTAGGTAGTTCCTTACTCCCAGATGACTCTAGGTTGTGTGAAGTCGACAGTTAAAGCTAACTAGGACATTAAATATATTGCAAGGGGCAGTTGGTTAGGCAGTGATAATACTGTGCACAGCTTACTTTTCTATACAATAATCAACCGATGTACATTTAGATTTTTAAAAGTTTTTATTTATCATTTAAAAATTAAGATGGTAGCTTTTATGCTATTTTAATATGTGTATGTATGTGTTATGTGTATATATGTGCTATTATACTTGTTTGGATTCATACCTTCCCTGCTCTGCTTTCCTATTTCTGCTGGTCTCCTTCCTCCCTCCAAACAGTTTCCTCTTCTGTATTCCTGCCACGTGTACTCCATTATGCCCCTTAGGGCATCTTCATTTCTCCTCATGACTCCCTTTCTAATTTTATTACCTGCACACACACACATGCACACAGACGCATGTACACACACAGACATGCACACACACACAGATGTAAATATAGGCTCCACATATGAGAGAAAGCATGTAGTACTTAACTTTCTAAGTCTGGCTTATTTCACTTAATCTTCAGTTCCAACCATTTTTCCTGTGAATGTTATAATTTCATTCTTCATGGATGAATAGAATTCCATTTTGTATATGGACCAAATTTTCTTTTCCTGCCCATTTGTTGATGGACATCTAGGCTGCTTCCACTTCCTGGCTATGGTGAATAGGGCAACAACGAACATGGATCTGCAAGTATCTCCATGGCATACTGACAGAATTCTTGCATCACATTTGTAGGATTATTATAGTTAAATCATACAGTAGTTCTATTTTTTAATTTTTATTTTGTGGAACCCAAATACTGATTTCCATAGTGGCTAGACTAGAGTACATTTCCAGCATCAATGTATATGTGTTCCTTTTCTGAAATAATAGATTTTTCTTACCCTTTTGGATAGTTTGGCTCTAGTTCATTGATACTTTTCTTTTTTAAAAATCTCTCCAACCCCTTTAAAAAAATATTTATTATTTTTATGTGTATGTGTATTGCCTGCATGTAGGTGAGTGTACCCGTGTCATGCAATGCCTGTGGAGGACAGAAGAGGCTGTCAGATCCTCTGGAACTGGAGTTATGGGCAGTTGTTAGCTGCCATGTGGGTGCTGGGATTCGAACCCGGGTCTTCTGCAAGAACAACCAGTGTTCTTAATCGCTGAGCCATCTCTCCAGCCCTGATATTTTTCTTTTTTATCTTTTCAAGTATCAAATCATTGTTTCAGTGATTCTTCATAGTGTTATTTTATTCTGTTTTATTAGTTCTGCCGTGTCTCTAATTTTCATCAACTCATCTTGAGTGTGGCTGGTTCTCGTATTGTTAGGACTTTGAGTACTGGAGATTGCTTGTGTTTTTTTCTATAAGCAATCATAGTTATTAACTTTTCTCTGAGAACTGCCTTAGCCGCATCTCAAATGTTCCAGTAGTTACAAATATATTTACAGTTATCATATCTTCTCAGTGAATTGTTCCCTTATTGACTAATTCTGGCTTGATAGCTGCATTATTGGACACCATAACAGTTATGCCATCTTGTTTTCATTTCTATTCACTTTACACATGGAGTTCCAGCCTCTGACAGTCCATGACTGTCTTTACCAGCGAGGTGTGTTTCTCAGAGACATTGAATAGTTTTAAAACCCAGTGTGTCAGTGTGCGGCCCTTTATTGGTGTGTGAAGGTCATATAAAGTCATTACTGATACATGACTTTTACCTCCTCTGATTTTATTACTTGTGTTTCTGATGTGTTGGACTATTTGCTCTTTCTTCCCATTTGGTATTAAGTTTGATGAGTCAGGTTTCTGTCCATGCCTCATGTTACTCTGATGCATTTGAATTCGATGCATTTTTCTCTCACAGCTTTTACAGTTTCTCTGTTTGGTAGTTTTTGGCATCTAGACTATTCTGTGTTGTGGGAAGTACTTCTATGTTGTTGTTTATTTGGGGTCCTAGATCTCTGTAAGGGACAATTTCTTTCTCTAGTTGGGAAATTTTCTGCTATAATTTCATTGAATAGATTCCCTCTGCCATTAGCTTTTAATCTCAGCTCCTCCCACCCCACGGAGTCTTAGGTTTGGTCCTTTGATCATGTCCTGGAATCAAACGTGCTGTGGTTCTGCTTGTTTACTCTTTGCTGATGTTTGATGTGGTAGCTCCTTGACCTTCTTCTCCATCCCTGTTTTTTTCTTTGGTGAAGTTTGTTGGTGGCACTCTGCACTGTGATTTTGTGTTTGCTGACTTTTCCTTTCCAACATTTCTATTCATTTTTTTCCAAAATCTAAATTTTCTTGCTGAATTTAAAAAATTTTTCTCATATTTTCATCCATATTGCATATTTTCTCCATTTTGATGACCCCCCCACACGTTGTTGGCTTTCTTTCCTGGGTCCTGGGTTGAATAGATTGAATTCATCTGCTTGTCCACGTCCTTTTTTTTTTTTTTTTTTCCCAGTAGACATTTGAAATTTTCATCCAGCATTTTAGCTGTTTCCGTATCTTTGAATTTAGTAGTTGAGGATTTAGGACTTTTTGGAGGAGTCATGTTGCCTTGTTTTTCAGATTTCTTATGTTTCTGTGTTGCTGTTTGTGCATCTGTTTTGTTTGGCTATCTCCTTCAGTATTATTTGAGGAACTTCTTCTAAGCAGCCTATTTCAAGGGAACCACTCACAAAAATAGAAAACAAACTCCTTTAATGGCAATACCACCAAACCACAGAAGACAGAGAACTACATTTAAACTTGACTGAAGCTCACTAATAGACCACTAATAACCACAGAATAATAAGTATCAAAAGTAATGCAGAGTGTATTACGAAGTTAAAAATTAATTCAGTAAATGTAGAAATAGTAAATGACTAACATGAAGGAGGTGGGGAATGTGGAAAGGCCAGGAGAAGCAATGTCAAAAGAAGAAAGGACAAAGGATGGGGAAGAATGCTGTGAAGAGAAGGATGATCACCAGGAGGTGAAAAAGTCTGCCCAATAATGAAAAAAATGTGTAAATAGAATTACATGTAAGAACATGAATAAAAGAATATAGCTTAAAAAATAGTCCAGGAGCTGGGGTGATGACTCGGTACAGTGCTTGCTGGGAAGCAGAGCGGCCTTAGTTTGAATCCACATCAGCATGTAAGAAGGGGAAGACACTTTAACATTAACCTTTGGCTTCTACATGCACACACACATACATACACATGCGTACACACACAAATAACAAATTGGATGTAGTGAGATATACCTGTAATCATGGCATTCAGGACATGGAGGCAGGAGGGTCAGCTAATGGGCATCCTGGCTACATGAGAAGCCTGTCTCAAACAAAAAGGTCAACCCTCCACCAATAGTCAAACTACAAAGGAAATAGGGAGAAAGACCATTAATGGCATCTCATGTGTAGTTCAGTACAATCAAGGGCATGTTCTCCAGGGGTGTATGTTCTATCTTTTTCCATCTTGTGTTTCTAAGAGAAGAGCTGGCCAGGCAAGACATTTATATATTCTCCTGTGCTAGCAGCAGAGTACTGGGTCCCTGTACTCAAGGGATTGTGGGGTGATGACCCTGAGCAGACTTTTGTTACAGAGTAATGACAGTATGCCTGACCCTCTGGCCACTCTCCAGGGCAGCAAAACTGTAGTGATGGACCACACTGTCTCTTGGTGTGGCTGTGCACAACTTCACTCCTGGATGCTGTCCCATCACCTACAGGCTGGGCAGTGCCAGGCTTCCCCTGGACCTCCAGGGAGGATCATGCACTGTGACAGGGAAACAAACAAATAAACAAAAACAAGAGATAAAACATACAGAGAATCTTAACTTCCTTATTCAGGAGAGAAAATAGAGAAATCGAGGAAGAGAAATGTTAGTTTAATTCTTCTCCGGTTTCCTTTGGTGCCTGAAAGGTGATAACCTTTGAGATGACTGGCCAGGACTGGGAACCAGAATAGGTTACTTAAAGCCCTTCCTGTCCTAATGGCTTGAAGTGTCTCCAAAACCTACTTGTAGGGTGGTTACTAGCCAAGGAAGCTAGTACAATACAGGAGGTGCCAGAAGCCAGAATCCCAAGTGGGCTTCTCAGATATTTGGCAAATTGGTAAGGATGGGAATGTGCCCTGGCATCCAGGGCTTTGAACACATTTTATCCATTTAATTTTTTTTTTTTTCAGAAGGTATGATCAGAAAACTTAAAGTACAGGGTTGTGGCTATAACTCAGTGGTACAGCAGTTGCCTGGCACATGCAAGGCCCTGGATTCAACCCTAAACACAGCAGTCAATCAATCTAGGTATTGTGGTGCATGCCTGCAGTCTCAGCACTCAGGAGACCAGGACAGGAAGACAGTGAGTTTGAGGCTAACTTGGGCTACATAATGAGACTCTGTCTCAAACAAACAAGCCATAACTATTTCACTATCGTTCTTCTTTGAACTAGATTGTGGATTTATTTTCAACCCAAATTCATTTTATATGGAATTCAGGTTGGAAAAAATACAGAAAAAAAAAGAACAGGTCTAAAACCCACAGAAACGTGCCTTTCAAAAACTTAGAGCTGATTTATTAAATTGTTTATAATTCTGAATAAATTTGTAATTTTTTTCCTAGAACTGGGTAGAAACTCCCAAAACTCAAATAAGGAAATAAAAGTGGTTGGAAAAGGCTGAGCAAAGAATCCTGAAGGATGAGATCCGAAACAATAGAAATGAAAATCCTTAATAACTGGGAGACAGTTTCACAGGTAGAAAAAAAACTAGAAATATATATCTAGATAAACTAGATAAAACTATAATATATATATATATATATATACAGTTTATATATATACCTAGATCTATCTATCTATCTATCTATCTATATATTCTGTAGATGACAAAAGTGCCATGCAAAATCAGTCATGAAATAGATGATCAGGGCAACGGGTGGCCACTAGAGAAAGATGAATAGGATCACAGATTGAATCTTAGTTGGCTCAGACATATAGAAAACAAAAGCTTACACATACTGGAGACAATGTAGGAGAATCTTCTGTAGTCACTTAAAATAATGATACAAAATTTAGGAAATGTCAGAGATAAGCACCTTCATGAAGGAGATTATGTAAAATTAAAAAAAATCATTGCAAAAAGATCAACATAAGAAATGGCAATTGACAAGCCACAAATTGAGAATACACAGATGAATTGTGGTAGCAGACAAGGAGCTAATCTTGAAAATTTTCAGTTAGGAAAAAACCAAGAACCTCAGAAAAGAGTTCAAATGATCTTAAAAATGCATACAACACTTTTTAGGTGGTAAGTATACCATATGCCCACTCTTCCTTAAAATAGCCCCATGTTGTAGATGCTGCTATTATGTTCCTCCACTTGAAAAAGTAATTGGGAACCTGGGACACAGAGGTTTGTTCACTTGTTTATGATCACCCAGCCAAAAGGAGATAGAGCCAAGATTCAAATCTAAACAATCTAGCTTTAGAGCTTGGCTTATAATCATTATGTTCTACAGTACAAATCATGGGCAGCCATCTACAGAAGAAAAATAGAAATTTGTTCATAAATATGAAAAGGTGTTAAAAAATCCCATATAAAAGTAATTACAAAGCTTTTTAAACACATGCTTTTCACTGTTCCTCAAAGCTTCCTTCCCCGAGTGCACTGTCTGAGAAAGGGGGCGGGGGCGGGTCTTTGACTGACTTAAAGGAAGAGCCTAGATCCAGGGACCTAAGTTTTCAGTTTAGGCATCTGTGCTCCGTGTCACAGCTTCTGAGGATGAAGATCCCCAAATAAGAACCTCCTCCTCTATTAAGAAAATATTGCAGAAAACATGTGGTCATGCTTAGCCTTGAGGGAGTAAATTTTTCTGTTTAGATCCATTTCAGAATTACCCCAGGAGTTGTAGATAGATTTCTGAAATGAAATACTATTTCTGGAAGAATCGGAAGTGGTACATTTGCTTGTCAGCACATGACAATGTGCAAACAGCTACTTTCTGTTTTCCTGTGTAATGCACAGCTTTGCTAATGACAACAAAGAAAGTAACATCAGCGGGGCCATCAAAGGAAGAAAGGAAGGGTTTACTCATTTGCATTTTCTGGTGAAGTCATGCTTCCTGATGATCAAATTAGGTTTGGGAAGGGAGTAAATAATCCACAGAGAATTCTGGAATCCTTCTTCATTGAATGTCTCCTTGTTCTGCTGTTAACCTTTTTTCACTCAGAAAAACTCACAGATGGAACATGGGATTGATTATGCCCATTTTTCTCAGAAGATGATGAATCCAGGACAGGTAGGAAATGACCGAGAGAGCAGGTAGCAATGAGCAGGGGAAAGAGGCAGTAAATATTGGGAACTCTATGGTTCAAGGAAACTCAAATACTCCATGAGCAGGTGACTGAGGTCACCATTTGAAGGTCTGTAGCAAACCTTAAAGGCTTACCACCTTCTCCAGGAAGTCTTCTCTGATCCAGCGTGGTTATGACATCCCATTCTGGGTCATCCAGAGCACTTTGTATGTAATATTTGTGACTAACAAAACTGCACAGAAATGTATAAAGGAGGCACAGTCCTGACAGTGTTTGGAATTTCATAGTCTTTGTAAGTGTGGTCTTCCAACAGTCTCCCCACAATTATGAATAATACATGATTGTTTTTCTATCAGAATTAGCTCATATCATGCATATTGCCCCCAAACTTGCTTTCTGCATTTTATTCCATAGACATTGCTCCAATGTCCTAACTCATTTTTTTCTTTTTCAAAAAATATTTTATTTTTATTTTATGTAGGTGCTGGAAATTGAACCTGGGTCTGCTGCAAGAGCAGCCAGTGCTCTTAACTGCTGAGTCATCTCCCCAGCCCCATAACTCAATATTTTTAAGAGCCTCAATGATCTAATCCCAAGTGGGCAGCCCTAAACACACAGGAACAGCTGCGAATGGACTCTACATTATATATATATATATCAATGTATGAATTCATAACAAGAATCAAAGAGGAGGACAAGAAATTGAGAGGGACTCGGGGCAGGGATGACACAGGAGGAGTCGGTGAGAGACTGGAAGGGATAGAAATAATGCAAAGACAACACTCCTGTATGAAATTCTCAAAATTAAAAACAAAATTTCTGTGCTAAAGATTCTTACACATACTTTTGTTTTTCTATAGAAAAGATTCTCTCTAGCAGGACAGAGGTCCAGCTTTAATAGTCTTTGGTAGATTGTCCAAGAACAAACAACTCACACTTTGAAAAGTGGAGTATGGTACCATGCTTACAATAGTGCACAGTGCCTCTGGGAACTCTCTTTGCTGGTCCAGTGAGTAAAAGGTGGTGCTGCCCTGGTGCTGTAAGTCATGCTTCCATGACCTGAGAGCAGAGTATTCCTGAGCCACACTGTCCATTTCAAGTCACGTTTCTGTTAATTGGCCATTTATCTGTTTTACTAATTTAGTTCCTTACTGGATTGTTGGTCCTTTTTAAAAAAAGACCAGGGGCTAGAGAGATGGCTCAGTGATTAAAAGCATTGGTTGCTCTTGCAGAGGACCCAGGTTTGTTTCCCAGCACCTACATGGTGGCTAACAACTCATAACTCCAGTTCCAGGGGATCTGATGCCCTCTTCTGGCTGCTGCAGGCATTGCATGACATGAGTGCCCTTACATACATGTAGACAATACACTCATACACATAAACTAAAATAAAAATAATAAAAAGTAAAGATAAAAAATTTAAGTGTACTTTGTTTAAAAAGTACCAATTCTTTCTCTGTGATATTTAAATTTTCCTTTGAGCTTGATTATGAAGATTTTAGTCATCTGTATTTTTCTTTACAGTTTCTACATTTTTTGATTTGTGTTAAAGGTCTGGCTGGCCACTAGATGAGTTAAAAAATTATGGAGGGAAAAAAACTGAACTGGTGACTCAGTATGGATGAAAAAATAATTTGGGAGTATTACTTATTGCAGATTCACTAATGGAAATATCAGTGTAATAATTGGGATGGAATTTTAATCAGGAAAAGAAGAAATGTCCAGTAGAAATTGAAAGTAAGTGAGATGGGTAAAGGAAATGAAGAAATTATTTTTAAGTTAATAAAAATATGAAAACTGGGGAAGGGGTGGGATTGAGAGGAACAAGGAAAAATACATGTCAGAAATAAAATGGGGGAAATGAAACTAATTATGTCGATTGTCATAGTAAATGTGGGCAGGGTGAAGTTCAATATTAAGGGGCAGAGTGTGAGATTTTGTGAAAAATTAACATCCATTTATGTTACTTGTGAAAATGTAAATAAAATCAAGGAACAAAGTATGTTAAAATGAAGAGACAGAGAAAGATACACTGGAGAGGCTGGGACAGAAAGGTGGTGTGGCATTACCAGAATCAAAGTAGAAGTCAAGTCCCCAGTCACCGAGTGCTGTCAAGGCAGAAGGGAGGGGCAGAAACATCAGGTGATAGGGACCACTTTGCTCCTCACACACTGACTGATTGGTTACATAGAGACTGAGAGTTTGTAGTCATATTATGGATTGAGGATGTGAGATCTGCAGTCAGAGCTTCTAAAGTCAAGAACACACTAGGTTTTCATCTGAGACCACAAAGGAATGCAATGCAAGTGTAAAGCTCAACTAGAAAATAACAAGCTCTTGCAGGAACCCCACTTAAAACAAATATAGTCTCTGACTGTATGAAGGGGGCACATGAACATGCCCCCCCCTTTAACAGCTCTGTTAAAGCTGATGGATTTCCCCTATGGTGAAAGCTAACACCAACATATCCACCAGATTCTTTACACGGGACACTATTCAATTAAAAAACTTTACTAGGCATGTCAACTGAAAGAATTGAGAGGGCCAGGGAGGAAATCAGGAAACAAATCTCCAGGCAATTTGGATATTCTGAAAATGGAGATTACTAATTGATAGTGGAAAACATAGAGAATTAGTCCAGAAAACTGAAATCTCTGCTAAGGAATCAACTGGGGGGAAAAAAAATCTAAGACTCTAGCAGCTGAAATTAAGAATATAATAGATGGGTTTGGCAGTAGCTTGGAAGAAGCTGATGGCAGAAGAAAAGTCAGAAACTATTCAGACTGAAGTAAGAAAAGAAAGGGAAAAAGAAGAAAATGTAGAAAATGGATTGCTTCCTAAGAAGCGTGGGTCAAAGGTCTATAATGCGTGAGTTGGAGTCCCAGAGTGAGGACAAGAGAGAATGGTCAAAGGATTCGCCAAAGTGACCACAGATGATACTGAACCTCAAATTTAAGAATTTAAGAACTGTTCAAACCCAGTGCAGGGTAAAAGCAAAGCTACACATCTCTAGGCATATCAAAATAAAAACTGCTAAAATACAGAAGGTATTCTAATGAATGGCCATGTGACATGGTGGTTTCAGAGGAACACTAATAGCTGAGTTTTCACAAACAACCAAAGCAAAATCTAGAGACTTTGGAAGGCCATGGAGTTACTATAAAAAGTCTTAGGAATCAAGCCATTTTTTATATGAACTTACAGCAATGGTGTCAGCATGTGTAAGACCCATGAAAATTCAGTCAGATAAAAATTTGGCATAGAACTGGGGAAATGGGCAGCAGGCCCTAACCTTAGCTGAGGAGCTATTGGAAGCTGATTATGACTCCGTGAGGGAGAGCTGATCTTCTTTAAGGAAGTGACTGGGATCCAGTGGATGAACTTGCACTGAAGGACATCTGGGTGTCCAAATAGGATTAAGAGCTACTGTATGAAATGCACAAAACTCAATAAAAAATAAAAGGATGGATAATTAATAAGCTTAAAGGGAATGATGAATTAACAATTATCATCCCAAAAGGAAGCAAGAATGGGGAACTGGAATATAGAAGATAACAGAGGACCACATGCAAAAAGCAGCTTTCAACTCAAATACATAAATACATTTGACTTAAAGTAACTGGGAAAGAAGTAGATACTACAATGAAAAGACAAAGATGGACTGAGAAAAATAAAACTGGAATCATTGATTACAGGCAACACACTTAAAATATAAAGTCACAGTTTGAAAATAATAGGCTAGATTAAGACACAGTCAGAAAAATGATAATCAGAAGAAATCTGGCATGAGTCTCAATTCTAACACTCGAGAGGCAGATGCAGGAGGATCTGAGATCAAGTGAGCCTGGGATATGTAGTGAGCTCCAGGCCAGCTGAGGATATAAGCGGAGAGAAAAAAACAAGAGACTGACTTCAACATAATGTCAGTGGAGTTGATAAGGCAAGAAGCATCATTAGAAATACATTTTAATCATTGATGATGATTAAAAATACAGGGGGCAGGAGAGATGGCTCAGCGGTTAAGAGCACTGGCTGCTCTTGCAGAAGACCTGGGTTCAATTTCCAGCACCCACATGGTGGCTAACAGCTGTCACTCTAGTTCCAGGGGAATCTGACACCCTCTTCTGACGTGCATGGGTATTGTAGGACATGGGTGCACTTACATACACGCAGGCAATACACTCATAAAATAAAAACAGTAAAATATCTTTTAAATATAAAAGATAGCTAAAAATTTGTAGATGGAACTCACAAAGGAATAGAAAATGTAAATGGAGAGATGATTATCGAAGAGGTTAGAGTTGTAGGAAAAAAAATACCATTTTAAAAGGTACCAGAGAGTAGGAATTAAGTTCTATACAGCCTTTCAAAAAATATACAGAAAAATCTTAAAGATGATTACATAAAGATCTTAGGGAAGAAATGCAAACCTTTCAAATTCAGTGAAGGAAGCTAAAATAAAACCTAATGGAAAGAATGACGAGTCACCCAAACCCAGCACTTGTGTACACTATGAAAGTTCAGTTTCATAAGTTGATCAAGAAAATGTCAATAAATTGAAGAGAAAATTTTACATTAGTAGATACCAAAGAACATTTATTCATTGAAAGCAAGAAATGTCATACACAAATACAATTCCCTATTATGCAGCCATTAAATAAACCTTGCCATTTCTGTCAGTGTGGAGAGTCTTGGAGTATGATGGTAAGGGAAACAAGTCAAAGGTTTATACTACATGGTCTTGCTTGCATATGAAGTTGAAGTAAAGTTGAATTTGTATAAATGAATGACAATTACTGTTGCTGGGATTTTTAGTTAAAATCTGGGCCCTGGTAGCTGCAAGCTAAGTTTGGCTATCCTTCCCCAAAATGCCAGTTAGAGAACACTAGAAGCAGAGAAAGGAGATTTAGTCAGTGTGACCAGCTTGAGAGGAGCACAGATGTCCAGTGACTCCCAAATCCATCTTTTGGGTCCTGCATGATGTTTAGGTTTCAATAGACGGCAAAATATATGCATAATTAGGTAGCTCTGCCCAAGGTGCGGTCCCACCCAGTGCCTACCCATCATTTTCTGGCTCTGGTCTGTCCTGTAAGGCGGTTTGATGAACTGTCAGATCTTTGTAAGCTTTGCTTTCTTCATTGGAGGACAAGTTCCTTTTCCGACTGGTACCTTTCCTTTCCCTCAACATGGGATTCCTGGGGAAAGTTTGATTTGGGGCGGGGGGCTACTGAAAGCTGGGAGGGACATAAACATCTCTTTAGAGTATTTCCTTTCCTTCCAGAGTAGATCAATTATAGGAGGTCAGAGGGACGAGGCAAGAGGGTGTAGGTTAGTTCAGGGGATCTAGTGTATGATATAGTGACTGCATTTAGTAATACTATTTGCTTTGTGTTCTGACCACAAAACAAAAGGCATCTTATTAAGGTGGAGAAATTAACTGATTTGATAGTGGTATTCATTTTACAAACCATTTTTACATTAAGCCATCACAGTGTACATATTGAAATCAAAACAATTTGTCAACTACACTGCAATAAAAAAGGGAAAAAATTCTAGGTGAACTAAGGATCTAAGTTTAAAACATAGTACAAACTAAAACCACAGAACCAAACAAAATAATAGAAGCAGAAACAACAGAAAATTCAGGAAGATATTTGTGCTGAGCCTCTTCAGGACCTATGTAACTTGTTATTGTTACCATCAGAACCAGAAAAGATGGGCACTGTGCCCCTCGCTAGCTGTGTACACCTTATTTCCCTTTTTGAATACTAATTTTTCCATGTGTAAGATGGAGATAGCATCACACTACCCCCCATTCTTGGCCAGAAAGGAAGCAATGGGCACAAAACGTGTTTGCTATTACCAGTAGGTATATTTGTGACAGAGTGGTCAGTAGTCCTACATGAATTCTTGAATTTTGACCTGTCATCAAATCCCATAGTCTCTCTTGAAAATAGAAACCACCCCCTGTGGCCTTAGCAAATACAGTATTTCCATCTGAAAGCTTTGAGGCTTTGCAACGGGTTTCAGGGAATCTTTGATTGGAAAACAACTCTTCTGAGGTGACAAGTACAATTGCCTTTGCCACCGGAGAGCTGCCCCTTTAGCTTTATGGTGACAGAAGATCAATAACAGCAAGAGATGAGTGTGTGCAATGGGCCTAACTGAAGTGAATCAGAATCATTTGGTGTTCGGTATTGCAGCAGGAGGAAAGGCCAGGTGCCAGGCGGCCAGGACACGTGGGCCTTGAGCAAGTGTTGCCCTGTCCCCACCTTCTCATACCCTCTTCTGGATCCCCCTCAAGGCCCATGCTATCTAGTATGAGTGTCTGCATTCATACAGTGACCACAAGTCCAGTGATTGCAAAAGGTTTCTGGGAGATCCAAGATTTAGAATAGTGAACTTGGAAATGAGAGAAATCTCAGTCATTCCTGACTTGGTCTTTTTATTCTTGTGCAAAGCAACACAAATGTATGTTCTCAGTCAGTGACAAACAGATTTTCCTTTCCTGAAACAACTCTGATAATTACTATGTTGGGACATATCTGGCAACACTTGGAATGAGAGATCCAGAATGTCAGGTTTCAGTGCAGCTAAACAGAACAAGTCTCCTGGGAAAGCACAAACTGTCATTTCAAACACAACCCTGACAGATGTTCTGGCTTACCTACGGATATGGTCCAAACAGCAATGATCTTCAGAAATGCCTTGGTTCTGGAGTTGAAGCGGCTATGGTGGATGGGGTTCTGGATGGCGACATAGCGGTCCAATGAAATGGCACAGAGGTGCATGATGGAGGCCGTGGAGAAGAGCACATCCAGATAAATCCAGACCGCACAGAGCTTGCTAGGCAAAGGCCATCGGTACCCTGTGGTGCAGAAGCTTAGCATCAGCAAGCAGTCTTGTGTTTTCTGCAGCATGTGATCTCCTGGGATGACTGTTTACATACTGGGGAAGGCATAGGGGCTAACAGAAGGCATTAGAAGAGATTTTCAACATTTGAACAAACTAATAAATAGCAAGTGTGCTTAAGTACAGTATGAGTCACTGAACATTTCTGGTGTCTGGAATTACATCGGCATGGAGAGCTAACTTGTTCTTCTTTCATGGTTCTCTCTTCCACCTAGCAAAACCATTTTTATTGAATGACATGTCCAAAGTTCTATATTTTGAGCTCCTTTACTGAAGTACCTCTCACAGCTATTTATCCACATATTTTTTTTTTTCTTCTGGAATTTAGTATCCCTAAAGTTACTCCTGTCTTAGCCATCTTAGACTTGTCCAATCTCACACAGGGATGCTATAAGAGGTGTGACTAAATGACCTGAAATCTACATCTTGACTATGTCTCCACTTATGACATATAATCACCTAATAATGTTTTAGGTATTAAACTCAAATTTGGGGTGTGTGAGAAGAAAAAAGACAAAGAAAATTAAGGGTCTTGCCTCCTTGCTTGGTGTGAGTAGAAGGACTTTAGGTGAACATCTGATCCTCTTGGCTCCTTAAAACAGGCAAAGGTGGGCCTACCTCTGGAATTTCTGATCCAGTACCTCTGAATCAGGCTGGAAAATGTACATTTTTCTCAAACTTCTGAGCAATAATGCTGTTGCTGGCCCAGGAGCCCCATGGGGGAGAGCAGCTGCCTAGGGAAGTGGTCTTACTGACCCCCTACTTGTTAGAGTCAGCTTTGGAGTCAGGTCCTAACTGAAACCACCCTATTAAATCATTCTCTCCAGGGAATGGCTAGAGGTGGGTCCCCAACATCAAAAGGTTTTAAAACTTCTCAAATTCCAGTACAAGAAGCCCTGTGGGTTATCTGCTATATTAGGAAGACAGATGATGCCTTCATGACATAAAGTGTTCTGTTCTTGTGTGTGTTTTGGAGAGGATCAAATGGTTATGCAAACTGTTGGTTAGTTTTGCTAACAGTATGAGCAGCGATATTACGTCTGCCTACAAATGGGAAGGGAAATTTTAGTGATCATTTTTTACTTTATGAAAGTAGAGACCTCAAGCTGAACAAACCTGCCTCAGGCAAACGTTTCCTCTCTACTGAACTGCCCCCAGGGGTATTTAGAAAGGGAAAGGACTCAAGTCTTGCCCCTTTCATTATTCCTCACTCCTTGCATTATTCATAAGGGTCTGATGTCCTAAAGGTCCTGAGAGATGAAACTGGTTCTGCCTGTTGGGAACAGATGTTGGCTCTTGCAGGGTTTTTCTCTGAAAGTAAACAGCCCCTCTCAACCTCATCTACCTCTTAGTCCCAGTTCTCTAACGGGATAAGAAGGGACTATTTCCTTAAGCAAGACTACTGGGCAACCTGCAGGCTGGGGAAAGTGTAGGACCAGGCCAGTAGTGACTGGACTGGAGAGAGTGCGGGTTGCAAACCTAAAAGTCGTCACTAGGGGGAAACCGTGCACCCTGAGTGGAGGCAAGGGACCTGTTTGCACTTTCTACCCTGCCAGTGCTGGCCCCTCCTGCCCTGTAGTTTACCCAGCCCTCCTCCTGTGGTTTGGGTTCCTGCAGTCACCCCTCCCACCCTCTCTGGAGTTTTGTCTCAAGAGGGCAGGCCCGGGTTTTAGGAAGCAGAACTCCTCCCCAGTGTGTGAGAATTGATGGACGAATTTAATAGAATTATTCTGGTGTGACATTGGAATGGTCAAGCAGGAGCTGACCCTTAGGCGAGCCTTAGCAACTCTGTCTAAATGCATGCTCGCTCTTCCTGGCTCACCTCCTTCACGCTCTTCAGACCTTTAGGACTTGGCCAGAAACCATTCTCCTTTAAAGGCAGCCCTAAATCTGTCTACTCGGGGTGACTGCTGAACACAGGTGTCAGCAACCTCAATATTCTAAGCTTTGCTCTTTGTTAGTTGGGATCTGTATTACTCATAATATGGAAGACACGTCATATTCTATCCCCCACTTCTCCCTATGAAGCCATCCCAGTGTTTGCCGACTTGCTGAGGGGTTTGACTGTGTCAAACTCGGTTAAGAAAGCAAGATTAATCTCTTCCTGTTTGTTTTCCACCCTCTCCAGAACCAGACTGGAGGGCATTATGCATATGCATTTTTAAAGAGTCGAGAGCATAATTGAAAGGTATTCTTCCAAATGGCTTCTCTGGGCAAGGGGACAGTTAAAACTGGAGTAATTCATTTATTCTAATGGAGACTGAATCTTTAAACATTAAATCCATTCTAGCACTAATGCACTCTCGATAACTGGGAAGATTTTGCCACTCCATTAGAAGCGCTGAAAACTGTGACAAAGATAAAACTGTTCTGTCCTGAGGCTGGAATACAAAAGTGCAAAAGTCACAAGGACTCAAAATGATGGGCGAGTTACTGCCTGAAGACTATTGGAGCATGGGTAATAGTTTTTCTATATTTGTATATAATTGTACATTTTAAGACACAAAGCTCTGTAACTATGTCTCTATATAAAATAGGCTTTAAAGCACAGAACTCTCCAATGATCAGATATTAGGTTATCTGATTGTTTTCCATGTGAAACACCATTTTAAGAGTAAAATTTAAGTACCTCATGTATTGTGATGCTAGAAAATGAACAAAGCTTCTTGTCTAGCCCCCTCCAGCCCCACCCTCTGCTAACAGCATGCACGTGCTCTGTGTGACTACAGAAGGGACAGCTGGGGGACTAATGCCACTCACCATACAGGATGGTTAACATGGATACAGGCATGACTAGGAAACCCAGGAGCATGTCAGCTATGGCAAGTGACATCAGGAAATAGTTGGTGGCGTTCTGCAGCTTTTTCTCTAAGGACACTGCCATGATGACGAGAATATTTCCAGCAATGGTTAGAATAATTACTACGGTGGTCAGTAGAGCAGACCAGTTTTTTTCCTGGAGATGAAATATGGAGAGGCATGTTGGTGGGAGGTACCCTTCACAGGAAAGGTTGGTTCGATTTTCAGAGCTAATTGTCCAGTTAACTGCATCAGAAGTGTTACCCTCCCCAGAGCTGAAGTCATGATGGTAGAGATTCCAGTCACCATCTAATTTCATTAAGGAGTTTGGAACCGAGCTCAAAGAAGTATTGTCTTCACAAAGAATTTCCATGTCTAAGCCGGAAGTTGTAGCAGATGAAGTGTGGCTAGACTAGTGAGTTACAGCCCCAGCTCAGGCTGGTTTTCACGTCCCCTCACTGTGGTGTGCTGTGCTGGTGCACCTGTGTGGCATCTCCAGCTGGCTTTTCCTTTCCCATGGTAACAGTTAAAGAAGTGTGATGGCTCTTTACATTTCCTTCTCAGTGTTGTATGAGTCCACTGTTGGGCTGGAATTGTTCACGGAAGCGAAGGTAAAAAAGCAGAGTTTTGAGCATTTGGGGGAGACAAATATGTTCCTGGCCAAACAAGAAAAGTTTGGTAAGTGCTAGGAATCGCTTTCTCCAGTAGGATATGTTGATTTGACTAGCTCAGCCATGGTAAAGTTAAAACAGCACACAATCAAAATAGGGAAGAAAGGATGTGTAACATTTCCATTAAGAAAGTCAATTAAACACACATGCTGTGCGAATCTCATCATAATTGGACATACTGTGGGTTATAGCTCCTCCGTCAGCAGTCTCTGGCTGACCTGCCACAAATTCCTGTCAGGAATTTCAGCTTGCATTATGTGGCTTAGTTAATAAATGGAGGAAAAAGTACATGTTGTAAAGGAAAAGCAGCAGATAACTTTCCACAACAGAAATTCTCATGGTAATGATGACATCGTGGCTAAGCATGACTTCAGTCAGAAAGAAAATCCCACTGCAATGGAACAGCTGCACAAGAACTTACATTTGTCTCCAGGGTCCGCCGGGCAGATACACTTGACTGTCCTGTGACTTGCCGCCTGTCGCATGCTGCGGAAGCAGTGTGGAATCCCCTTTCCTTGAGCTTCCAGCGGCGTAAGATGATAGTAATTTGATTTCTGTTTTGCGGACTTCAAAAACTGCATGCAAGAGTCGAGCCAGTTCCAGCACGGCGAGATCTGTGCTGGATTCCTTTGTCACACTGCTCTCACTTGGGTCCTCCCTCCCCCAGCAAGACGCTCGCCTCAGCAGGCACACATTGAGGAATCCTTCACTAGCCAGCCCCTCTCAAAGTCATACAGGGAAAGAGCATCAGGGAAAGTAGGAAGGGCTGAATTCACCCAGGGGCTCCGAGTATCCACGGGAGTCAGTGGCTTCTGGCTGCCTCCTCCTCAGACCTCCCTCCGTTGTCTCTGTGGCATAAACTGCAAGGTAACAACAGCCAGGGAGGGCGGACCAAACAGCCTTTTTTTTTTTTTTTTTTTCCCCTTCTTTTTCTCATTTTGCTACAGGTTAACATTGGGAAGTTTTTCTTTGCTTTAAAACGAGACAAACTGGAGCAATGGCTTGTTGTACAAATTCCTAACGAGGCTGGGGGGTGGGAGCTGCATGGTGATAATTTTTTTGGCTGAACGGTGAAGAGAGAACATAAATAAGGTTGGAAAACGGCATGTCCTGGGAGATGAGTGCATCCGGCACTTTCATCCAAAGTGAGTGGTGCTGTGTCCAAGAGAGGCATGACTGACAACAGCAGCATGAGCTCAGAGTGGCCAGGAAGTCTATGGAAATAAATGATAAGCTGTTGGTGCAATTTTCATTCAGTTAAATGTACTTACGCATACACACTATTAAATGTATGCATCATTTAACTAGCTCATTTTTCTTCAGTGAAAATATGCCACTGCCAAGTAATTGAACCCTTCACATGTGCTAGATGATGAGTTTTAAGAGGCCTTCCCCCCCTCCAGAAATGGCAGTAATGACAAAGTCCAAAGGAAACAGTCTCCCAAGTGGGTTCTAGAAAAGGCAGATGTAGCTCCTTACTTTTACAAAGGAGGAAATGGATTCTGTCCTGAACACTTGGGTTTCTGTCCACATTCTTCTCTTGGTTTTATAATCTCCCTAGATGATTCACTCTCAAGCTCCCTGTGTATCAGCAGCCCAGTGCACAAGTTCACAGCTGATTTTTCCTCAGTACCACACGTAAATGTCCAGTGGCCTTCCGGATCCTTCAGTCTGTGACCTTGACCTCAGCGCTTTCTTTCTCTGTCCTGGGTCTACCTCTTAGGATTTATTGCCACACACCCATTCTCTAGACTCATGGAATCAGCAGCTCTTCAGCCAGTTGCTGTGATTGTGGTCCACCCAGCTCTTCCTTCCTTCTCCCTCCAGAGACCACTAGGCTCTCAGTGCTCCTTAAGCACCCGAATTTCTCAGATCTCTTTGGCTTGCCAAGGCAAGGGGTTCCTCTGATCTTCCTGGGCAGGAGCACTATGCTTTAGGTTGCCCACCCATCACCAGGCTGCCATCCCACATCCAATGTGTGTAAGGTGTGGCAGGCCTAGACAGCATGGGTGTGGGTGTCACAGTTCCTTGATTTAGAATCCAAGCTCTGTAACTCATGACCTAACTCAGCTTCCTTTAAAGCTCAGCATTCTTGTCATCCAGGGTGATAGCAGCCCCTTCCTCACTGAACTGCAGTGAGACCAGGTTCAAACAAAATGCACAGAGACTTAGGTTTTGTCTGGCTTATAGGATGCTCACAGTGTACATTAGGTATTTTATTCTTACTAAAGTTCTTGACAGTAGGCAGAACTGTCATTACCCCCTGTCCTACATTCCCTGCCTCTTCTTTTAGGCTCCTGTTTAGTCTGCTCATCTCCTGGGTCCCCCTGTTTTCAGGTCTGGGCTCTCACTGCTTTTCCTTAAGCCTGTGTCTGCAGACTAACAGGCATGTGCCTGACTGTTTTCATTTTTTGCTTGCAGTTTCTGAGACCTGAATGCTTACCACCCTTCCCTTCTCTGTAATCAGCTCCCAAATCATTGGGGTGCAACTCCAAAGGTGAGAATCACAGGCTGCCACTTGCTTCCTTTGTGACCTTGATTAAGCTGTTTATTCTCCATGTGTTGGTTTCCTCATCTGTATAAAAGGAACAGGATTAGTAATATGTCTACTTCAGAGGGTTAATTTGAAAGCTAAGCAAGTTTATAGATGTATTATAAGCACACATATTAGTTTTAATTTTTTACTGTTATTAAATTTCCTGGTATGGAGCTTGCTGCCACCCTCCTTCCCAGTGGAAACAAGACTTCAGCATGTTCCACAGCCTTTTTGTTTGAATGCTGATCACACTGCATGCCAGCTACTTAAAGGCAAGAAGCGTGTGTACCCTGTTAGCAGTGGGTGTATGGTCACTATTTTAGATACACATGAATGAATGAATGAATGAATGAATGAATGAATGTGTGGGCGATTTATAACCAGCTGTTTACATGCCTGTCCTTTCTACTGCAGTGAACTTCTTTCTACCTTTAGTGCTCACCATGGTGTCTCATCAAGGAAGACCCTCATTACATGTGTTTTGATTGAATTAGTACATATTAAAAAGGGGAACTGGGGGAACCTAGAATACTTTATTTTATTAACGCACACATAAGAAAATATGATTTAGAAATGTACTCCAGTGCTGAAAAGGTTACTTTCAGTTTTCTCATGCTGTTTCATTTCATAGACTTCTGTTTCTTTAAGAAATCTTTGTTGTGCTCAGGTCTTCTGATGAACATTCAGGCTTCAAGTGAAGGCAAGGCTAGCCAATGAGTTTCTCATCACATAGTTTAGCCTCTGAAATAAATGCCTTAGTAATCTAAGATTATTCGAAAGGCTTGGTGGTACAGGCCAGTAATCCCAACTATTTAGGAGGTTCAGATAGAAAGTTCAAGGTTCAAGGTCAGCCTGGGCAAATTAGCAAGACCCCGTCTCAAAAAGTCTTTATGAAAGACTCTGTGGTAGGTGCTTGCCTGGCATATGTATGGACTTAAGAATCAATACACCAGCTCAAAGAAAAGAAAAAGGTTATTTGCAGTTTTTAGCACAGTTTTATTATGGACAAAGCAATACAGATACGATCTTCCTAGGTCTTTGGCTACTGGTTTTTAAACAGAGCTTGTCTATTAGCGTGTGAGTCAGATTGGATAGGAATGGGATTTTATTATGACATTTTTGTATATGTATACATGTACTTTGATCCTATCCAGCCACCCCAACCTCTGCGATTGTGGGTCAGGCACTCCTTTTGCATTTGAATCTGGGATATGTTGGCAAATGTTGTGGTGGATACTGGGATGTGCTGACACTGGGATGTGCTGTCCAGGCCTCCTTCAGGACTTTGGCACTCAATCTCCCTACTGAGGGAAGTAGTAGGAGGTGACTCTCTGCTGATTGTCCCTTGGAAAATCCTCCTCAGCCAAAGAGGCTCCCTTGTTGTGGTCAGACTGCTTCCCTGGGGAGCTGGCATGCAGTTCTAGTGTGTTATGTTGGGAGGACCTAAAGGTCTTGCCCTCTCGTCCTTACCTCAAGGCTGGATAGCTAACAGTCCCTGGTCCCAGAGCTCCCCACAGATGTGCTGAAGCCTTTGTTGTGATGAATCATAAACACCTATCCTGCTTTCCTTGCTCCCCTGCAGGTGCTGATCTGTGAGCTCTTCCCAGTAACTCCTCCCCCATGCAAGCTTGTCTGATTTGGCTTCCTGGGGAACTCAGTCCAAGACTTAACTTTTTCAACTTGTGTGTTAATGCCTTATACCAGTTCTGCATGAGCTGCATGTCTTAAAGAGAGCAAAAAGAATTGTTGCCTGTGTGTTAGTGAACATTCCTTTGCCATAAACTTGAAGTTCCTCAGTTGACAGTGGCTACCTCATTATTGCCAGAGGAGTAGAAGGCCAACAACTCAGAAGTCAAATTTATTATTTTATATAGAATTCTCAAATAACTGGGCCTTAACATATATAGGGGTATATTTTATGACTAGTTTATTTTGAACAAGTCAACATTAAGTGATTGCTGAAAATGAGATGTTGATCTAAAAAAATTGCTTCAGTAGCATCTAAAGTCCTTGTTTAAATTATTTTCCAGGCTAAAGTCATGTGATTTTTGAAACATTAATGTTTTATAGACGTTAATATATGTGAAGAAAAAGTTCTATGAGTAAGTAAATGTGGAACATATTATATCTTCATAGCCTCCTCTTAAAAATATACAGTCACATTAGCATTTTAGAGGCTGTACAAGGTCCTCTATTAAATAAATTTGTTTATTTTTATCTCTTATTTCCCCTCTTCTAAAACATTCATTGTAGGTCAACTTTATTTTCTTTAAAAAATTTTTTTTTGGTATTTTTGAGAGAGGGTCTCCCTGTAGCCCTTTTACTTGAATTATATTTTTCATTCATCAAACTATAAAGGTCTTAATTATGCAGTTCAGTGAATTTTGAAAAGTACATATACTCACAGAACCATCTAAACCTATCCAAATCTACATACCTTCCATTCCCATTCTCAAAGTTCTTCAGACCCATTTTTTGATCTAGAATCTCTGGTTTCTTTTTGCTCTGTGTCATGTTTTGTGATTCATCCATGTTGAGAGAGAGAGAGAGAGAGAGAGAGAGAGAGAGAGAGAGAGAGAATGAGAATATACATGGCATGTACATGTTACATAGGGACATCTGGTATCCTGGTCTATCATTCTTCTTCTTACTCTCTTATGATGGGATCTCACTGAATCTGGAGCTTACTGTTTTTTGGCCAGGCTGGTGGGCCAGTGAGCCCTAGTGATCCTCCTGTCTGCCTCCACCTTATCCTTACATGGAGGCTATGGGGGCATGTGGTTATGCCCAGCTTTTATGTGGGTGCTGGAAATCTAAACTCAAGTCCTCTAGTTTTGCCTAAAGTGCTCTTAGCCACTGACCTACTCCCCAAGCCCTTAAAAAATGAGATGTAATCCAGTAAATTCTTCAAGGGTCTACACATATAGGAAATTGCCACTTTTTCTTTGTTTCCATATTCTGTCTTTTATAAGCTTTAAGTTTTTAAGATGGTGCCAATATTAACTTCTATTCAGTCTGAGTTTTTCCTGAACTGGCAGCATAGAATTCTTTTACCTCATCTCCTTCCTTAAGAATATGTCCTTGAAATTTCTGTTACACAGATTTTTCCCGTATGAGAAAGAAAAAACACTCTTCACAGAGTTTTGAATGATGTTTAACCTATCGCTTCCTCTGGATGTTCCAATTCTCAGGTTTGGAACAAGCTAGCCCTCTTGACTACTGTGTACCTGGAATACACAATGTCTTGAACTACCACTGATTTGTATCAGATGAAAGAAGTGCTTGAAATTAGCTACTGATTGTCTTCTATCTTTTAAGCATTCTCAGTGGATATTTACCTTATGATGGCTATTAATTAGATAATTGTGGGTTATTGTGCCAAACACTGTTGTAGGTGCTGAGTCCATCCATGATGATGGCAAGCTTCATGCCCAAGTAGTTGGTTACAGCATGGATACGTATAGAATTTGGAAAAGAGGATTAAGCATGGCACCAGTGGCATATTGATGGTGCTTAAAGTATGACACTGGATGACATCATGGAAGACGCCAGAGACAGGGAAGGGAAAAGGTCTGCAGACTGAGCTCTGGATTCCTTCAGTATTTTAAGTCAGAAGGGAGCAGAGATTTCAGAATGCAAAGAGCAAGTGGTATCCCAAAAAATCAAGGAGTTTACAGGAGGTCAAATGTTCCTGATGAATCGACCATATGAAGGCTGAGTGCCAAGGAACCTGTGAAAGCGTCCGCCTTCAGTGGCCTTGTTCTAGTGGAGTGGCTGGAGTGAAAGTTCAACTAAGTGGGGTCAAGGGAAAACTGGAAGAAATGGAAGGATTGGTAGGGATGTAGATGGCCTCATTGAAGATGCCTAGGAAGAAGAACAGAGAATAGAGTTGTAGGTGAAAGGATGCTGAGAGCCAGAATGCTTGGTGTGGCAGTGCCTATCTGTGATCCCAGCACTTGGGAGGCAGAGACAAGAGGATTGTTTGAGGCAAACCTGCACTACATAATGAACCTGGGAATTGATACTGAAATGGAGGCAGGAGACGCATGTTGCACCAATGTTCTTGAATGGGTTAAAGGGGATCGATCACATGCGAAAGTGTAGAGCAAGACAGGTGATGGGATGAGTGGGTACTGCTGGCAAATATGGTTCCATGTTTCTAGTCATTCCTGACATTGACATTCTAGTTTGGGGAGACAACAAATAGATGCTTTTACATGCTCCACACATTCTGTGAGGGTAGTTTAAAGGATACTGTAATCAAGTATTAAGACTGAGGAAGAGCTTTTGGTGGGATGGTCAGGGAGCACCTGCCATGAAAGTTGCATCTGAGGTGAGGTGAGATGGAGGAAGATACTGGATGTAGTTTTCCCAACAAAAGAAGTCATCTGTGGGCTGCCCTCAGGGTAGGCTGGCCTGGAGTCAGAGTGAGGGTAGCTCTGAGAACCAGGTAGGGATAGGAATGGAGGTCTGGTGGAAGTGAGATGGGAAATGAGGCTTGAGAGGTTGTTGATCATCAATCATGTCAGCCTTCCTGGGCCATGATAAATGGCTGGATTCTAGTTCAAGTGCAATGGGAAACCACTTAGGATTTTAAGGAATGAAACAGCATAATTCCTCTTTAGTTACAAAAGTTTATTGTTGCTGCTGTATGGAAAAAGGTGAGGAAGAATGAGAGTAGAGAAAGATAACTAAAAGATATCACAGTGCTCACATGAGAGATGGTGGGAGTACATCTCTGATTTTGGAGATGGACAGAAGGAGGCAGGTTTATTTTGGAACTAGAAGCTCCGGAACCTTGACTCCTTGTGAATCGTGGGTTGTGGCGGGGGGGGGGGGAGTGTGAGGGGTTAAGGACAAGGATCAAGGACCATTTTCTAGGTTTGGTTGATCAATTAGGTAGATAATGGTATTTACAGACTAGAGAAGACTGCAGAGTTGCATTTTAGTGGGAATGAGAAAACCTGTAGAAATTCAAGCATAGATGTTCTGATTTCATTGTCCTAGTTAGGATGGAGTTTAGCTACATGTGGCCAAAATCTCAGGGTAATAGTTCATAAAAAGACAGACACAGTTTCTCCATCTTCAAATAAACAAAGCTTTAGGAGCATCATCATACTCACAGGGACTGGGGATCTTTGCATATCACTGCTCTCCCATTCTTACAAGAAGTTTGATGAGACAGTATGGGTGCTTGACCTCCAGCTGTCTTATGTATTCCAGCCAGTAGGAAGGAGAAAACAGTGATGTCTCCTTCCTTCAGTACCACATACAATTCTCCTGCTTGTTCTCCTTGGCCAGAACGTGGATGCATAGTCCTTTTGGGATACATGACTATATGTCTAGCTATAGAGCAGAAATTTTATTAAGTTTGAAATGGAGCATGGAAATTGGCTGATAACCAGTGGGCTGGGTCACCAACACCTCATGGGAGTTGTCTGAAAGTGGTTGAATATGTGAATTGGTATACACAGGAGCCACCAGGACAGGAGGTATATGTTTTGGAGTCATTAGCAAATACAATGGCATTTAAGATTATATGCTTTACATTTTTAAAAAACTCTTGTTACATATTGCCACAAACTGAATTGCTTACAACCAAGTTCATTATAGTTCTGCGGGCTGGAAATCCCCAGGGATCTCCCTGGGCACAGATCAATATGTCTTCAAGGCTGCTGTGTTTTTCATCAGCTCTGGGGGACCTTAGACCTAACTCCCTTTTCATTTTCTAGTCATCCATATTGCTTGGCATGTTTTCCCTTTCTCTACCTCTAAAGCTAACCACTAAGTTGGAGTCCTCAGGCCATCCTCTCACTGTCCTCTGCACTGGGACGTGTTTTCTGCTTTTAAAGACTTGCATGGTTGGTGGCATTGAGTCCCCTTGGAAAATCTAGGACCTTTTCTCCATCTCAAGGGGCTACATTCTAATCACACGTGCAAAGGTGAGTTTGCTTTTGAAAGTGGCACACTCACAGGTTTGAGGGATTAAGGCACAGGCATCTTGTAAGGTCATTATTCTACCTTTATAAAGTGCTTCAAAATATGAAGCGTAAAGCTGGAGAGATGGCTCAGTGGTTAAGAGCATTGGCTGCTCTTGAAGAGAACCAGGGTTCAGTTCCCAGAACCCACATGGCAGTCTACAATCATCTGAAGCTCCAGTTTCAGGGAATCCAGTGCCTGTTGGCTTCTGAGGCATCTAAATGTATGTGGTACATATAAACTCCGGTACGCATACTCACACACACATTAAACAAACAAATAAAATGTTTAAAGAAAAGAAAACGTGTGTCACAGATATAAACAAAAGGCCTGGAGTAAGCATTGCAACATTTAGATTCTAACTGTTATAAAGATATGGTAGATGAAGAGTATCTGTAAAACATGGCAGCATGCAAGAGAGGATTTACTCTTAATTTACCAGTAGCTGCGAAGATCTTGGCTAGATCTATATAAGGTCACATGCCCACTCTTAACCTAGCATGGTGGCCAGGGGAATGGGCTACTTAAATTGTCTATGGGACACCTGCCTATATCTGTAGGGATGGGTCAGGGAAACATAATCAGTCAGCTCCTTTAGAAGTATATGGAACGGACCATTCTCCAAATATAGATGTCTGCCCGTGTTGGTGGGATGAAGACTGTCTACTCTGTAAGTGGAAGTACTGCCTGGCTTGTTTGTGTTTTGCTGTATCTTGATTCAGACACACTGGCTCTGGGGGCTGAGTCATCCTTAGGTCTTCTGAGAAACATCACATTTATTGTAGGTCACAATAAGACCATTTGGAGCATTCTTTTAAAAAAAATACTTTATTTTTATTTTATGTATATGAGTGTATTGCTTGCATTTGTGTAGGTGTACCCATGTCATACAATGCCTTTGGAGTTCAGAAGATGGCATCAGATCCCCTGGAACTGGAGCTACAAATGGTTGTTAGCCACTATGTGGGCGCTGGGGCTTGAACCTGGGTCCTCTGCAAGAGTAGTTAGTGCTCCCAACTGCTGAACCATATCTTCAGCCCCTATTTGGTACATTCTTAGGCTGGAGATAAATAGCCCCTCTAGTCAGTCAGTGACCTAAAAGCAATATAAGTGTATTTCTCAAAATACCTAACTCACTACCAGACATGACCTTAATTGGGAAGAAATGAATATATTTTCGCTTAGACTCTTATTATTTTCTTATGTAAAACATACAGAACTAATAGAAAGTATACTAGTCTCAAAGAATCTCATTAAAATTTGAAGATGTCAATTGCTTGTTATTATTTTTTGATATTTTTTGGGACAGAGTCTCCCTGTAGCTAGAGCTGGCTTGGAACTCACTATGCAGACCAGGCTGACCTCCATCTCACAGAAATATGTCTGCCTCTGCCAAGTCCTGGGATTAAATACATTTGCCACCATGCTTGGCTCTAATTGTTTGATTTTTAAAGGAAGATGTTTGGTCAGTGTGATGGCTGATCTTGGCTGTCAGCTTGACTGGATCTGTAATTAACTAAAATGTGAAGGACTTTCTTGATCAGATTATGTGAAGCTAGAAGACCCACCCTAAATGTGGGCTGTGCCTTCCGGTGGCAGCCATACAAAAGGACATGGCAGAGGTGTTTTTGCTTTTGCCTGCTTGCTGGTTTCTCACTGGCTGGTTTATCTGTCTTGTTGCTGTGGCACTCCTTTGACGATATTAGGACCAACTTTTTCGGGTTCCAACATAGAGTGAAGACTGCAGCTCTCCAGGAATCCTCCAGGCCTTCAGCGCCAAACTGGGACTGCTGAGGCGGTCAGCCCTGTGGACTGAGCAACTACTGCATTCTCAGCCGCTCCAGTGTGGTGCAGTCATTGTTGGACTAGTCAGATTCTACCCTGTAGACAACCCTAATATAGTCAGGATCCAAAATTTTGTTTGCATACCAACTGTTAGGTGCCCTTTAATGTGCTGAAGGGATAGTTGACCAATGCCTAGAATGAACCAGACTGGTCCATAGGAAATTCTGTTTTCTGATTAAGTCTCACTGAAAACCTTGTTGAACCTTTCCTCTGAGCCCCACCCTGCTATGCCGTCTAATGGTTGAAATACTCTGAAACAAGGGGAACCCTCTGGACCAGTTTTTCAAACCAGCACTATGAGAAAAACAGGCTATGGGCACTCAGAAATATTCTTGAGGAGAGAATATGAGCGTTTGTTCAGAAGGAAATGTTTAACCTCTTTGCTTCTTCCATGAAGACCGTGCCTTTTAGCAATATGGTCTTGATCTGCATTAACAGCTTTCTTCCTTTGTAGTGAGCAACACTGTGAGTTAAATGAAGTTTTGATTTTTTACAGACTAAAACGTGACCCAAACCTCAGTTTCCATGTTTTTGGATGGGTTCACTAGTCATGTATGAGTCAGTATGAATATGAAGCCTCACCTATCTTGAGAGGACACCAGGATCAGATAAGTCAAATTCTTCCTTTCATGAAGTTACTTTTCAAATCCAAATTACTGTTCTTTCTGTCTACCTAATATTGATGATTCATGCAATTAAACCCTTAGGGCATTTTATAAATATCTCAGATGGGGTCCTGGAAACCGCTGGAATGGATCAGAACATTACTTCAACTTAGTTTCTCCTAAGGCCACAGATTACTCTCGTTCTGCTGCTCATCTCAAATTTTCTCAATAATGCTGTCTCTGGGGGTGAGGTGGCATGTTTCATTTCTGTATTTCAGTGTGCCTCTTAAGACCTTGGCTTAAAATACCCTAGACTTAGAAGCAAGAAAGGTTTATTTTGGTTCACGGCTTCAGCTCTTTTATGAAATGGTTGGTTTGGATCTGTGGTGGCACAGTGCATCATGGTAGGAGTGTGTTGTGAAGACAACTTAAAAACCTCATGATGGGGGAGGGAGGGGGGGGAGAGAGAGAGAGAGAGAGAGAGAGAGAGAGAGAGAGAGAGAGAGAGAGAGAGAGAGAGAGAGAGAGGCAGGCCAGAGGCCAGAGTATAGATATTACCTTCAAGGACATGTCCCCATTGACCATCTTCAAGGGCATGTCCTCAGTGACCTCAGTTCCTCTAAGTAGGTCCTACCTCTTAAATGTTCCCCTGCTACCCAATAATGCCATGGCTTGGAAACAAGTCTTTAACACAGAGACCTGGGACATTTCAGATCTAAATTACAGTAGACCTGCTCCATGATTTTGGAGTGAAAAAGAAAGCCACATATTTTCTTGGTGAAAATTAATCATTTGGTCTCCTATCGGTCCTTAAGATATGAAGTCCGATATCCCTGCTTCGGAGCCCATTACTATCCCCACATCTTCTAAAACTGATGAAAGGCTGTAGAGTGTTAGACCAAAGGGGTCAGTCCTGCTTCAGACCTGATTGTGGAGAGAACTGAAGTTCATCAGTCCACTGCTGCTATTGCTTCTTGCTGCCACACAGTGTCTCTGTTGAAGTCTTTTCTCTCCCTAGAGAAAAGTGAATCTTCAGTCATGTAACTGCCCTCGCTCCTTGGTGTTCTGCACTGGGAAGGTGGTCAGCACCATTTTTCACTAGTTCTCACGGGAGTGGCCATTGGCCCTGGAATCAAGACTGTAGCATGATGACTTATTTTAGGGATCCTCCTGCCAGAACAACAGACACTTTGGTCCCAACAGATTGTGACTCTTTGGGATAGAGGAGTTAAATAAGATCACAATGCATTTTAATACTTCCAAGGACACATATTCATAGAATACCAGTTGGCTTGTTCTTATGGGTTCTTTCTAATCCTGATATTATTTGATTTATGAATCTAAATAAAATGAAAATAAAGATATTGTTTGTACTATATCTTAAATTTGGTCTTTATAAATTCTTAACTGCAAAAAATAAATGCATACTATAAAAGTTGTGCCATTTTGAAGGATCTCTTCCAAACATAATCCCATATTTTGCATTCTTCCAGATAATGTCATTGTGCGTGTGTTTATGTGTGTAATTGCATATAAATATCAGTATATGATATATATGTTATACACAGCTAAAATATAGATTGGAAATAAAATTTTACTGATAGATACTCTATAGTTCATTGAAAATTTTTGTGACAAATGAGTGAAATAAAACGTTAGTCTTTAGAGTGCTAAATCTCAGAGACTATTAAGTGACCCTCTAAAATTATACGCTAATTTAGATTTTCATAGAAAAATTGTTAATGTTTTCCTCACACCTAACAAAGGATTCTTTAAGTTGGCAACTACAATACGTTTACATTTAAAAATATTATATTACTTTTATTTTAAATATTTGAGTGTATTGCCTGCATGTACATACGTGCACCCATGTCATACAATACCCACAGAGGTCAGAAGAGGGTGTCGAATCTCTGGAACTGCAGTTATGGACAGTTGTTAGCATGTGCACTTATGTACATGCAGACAATGCACTGATACACATAAAAAAGGATCATGTAGCCATACTCCTTGAGTGCTAAAAATTTAAAAATATTACTCTATTGCCTTTATAAATGAGTAAAATTTGATCAGTTTAAATTCCTTGTGTGTCACATTTTCTTTCCTTAAGGCCAAATACCCAGGAGTAGTGTAACTGGGTGATGTGGAAGATCTATTATGTTTTGAGAACCACTACACTGACTGCCATAGTGGCCAGGTGAGCTTAAATCCCATAGCACCGTACGTAAGAGTAGAAAGAGGGGATGCTCTGGTCTCATTCCTGATTTTAGGAGACAGGATTTCAGTTTCCCCCATCTGGCACATTGTTAATTACAGATTTGCCCTATATACCTTTACTATACTGAAGTATGTTCCTTCCCCTAGTTTCTTCAAGACTTTTTTCATGAGTGGATGTTAAAATTTGTCAAGGGTCTTCTCTGTATCTATTGAGAAAGCCATGTAATTTTCTTGGGAGGGGGGAAGGAAGGGGTTTATTTAGCTTACATCTCCCAGGTCACAGTTCATCAGGGAGCCCAAAGTAGGAACTCAGGGCAAGAACCTAGAGGCAGGAGCTGGAGCACAGGCCATGGAGGAATGCGGCTTATTGGCTTGATCCCCTGGCCCCTGCTCAGCCTGCTTTCTTATGCAACACAGGCCCATCTTCCCAGGGGTGGCACCACCCACAGTGGACCGGGCCCTCCCACATCACTCAACAATCAAGAAGATGCCCCATGGACATGGCCATAGGCCAGTCCAATGAAGGCAATTCCCCAATTGAGGCTCCCTCAACCCAGGTGAGTCAAGGTGACACTAAAGCTATCCAGCACAACTGACCCCTTGTCAACTTGACACACAAACACATCACTATTAAACCATAACCTTTCCAATTCTTGTCCCCAAGATATGTTAACATTAGTATCACAACATAAGACAATACAACCTTAAATACCCCACAGTTCTTAAAAAATTCCAAACACCCAAGTCCATAGTCTCTTTTAAAAGTCTCTTAACTGTGGGTGGGCTTCTGTAAAATCCAAAACAAGTACTGTCTTATTTCAAAGGGAAGAATCGGGCACACCTAAGCAAAACCAAAGTCCTGGAAAGTAGCTCAAGGCTGGACATCTGGGATTCACTCATGATCTTCTAGACTCCAGAGGGTTCTGACAACTCCACTTCTATGACTCTGCAGTCCACAGCACACACAGCTTGTCTCGCAGACCCAGGCCAGCTCCATTTCACACCTACTGTAGTCCTTGGTGGTCATCCCACAATACTAGCATCTCCAAAAAGCTGGGGTCTCCACTGAAACTGAGGCTACACCTTCACCAATGGCTTCTTCTTGCCTCTCCAGGTGCAAAGCCTCAGATTCTCTCCATGACCCCTTCAATCCTGGGGTCTTCACTGCAACTGAAGCCACACTTTCACCTATGGCCTTTCCTGGCCTCTCAGAGTGCCAAGCCTCAGCTGCTCTCTGTGACCCCTTCGCACTTTCAACATCAGAGCCATGCAGGAGACTCTTACACATTACCAAGTCCTGCTTCCAGCTTGAGATAGAGGTGTGGGTCCCCTCTGTGTGCTGACCCTGAGGAAATACCTCCCAGAAGACTTCACCACAATGATGCTGGCCTCTTGTTACTTAAGCTGATTTTTCAGCCCCAGCTGACCAGAACCCACAGATTCTTAATTCAAAATCTCACAGGAACAGCCCTGATAGTCTCTGCTTCCCTTTGAAGCTTCACAAGCCAGGGTTCCATCATCTACAATTCTTTCAGCACAACTGTTCCAAGCTCCACAGCAACAGACTCTGAGCACTCAGTAGCTTTTCCAGCCCAAAGTTCCAAACACTTCCACAGTCCTCCCCAAAACAACTGGGTCAGGTCTGTCACAGCAATACTCCAATCCTGGTACCAATTTCTGTCCTAGTTTGTTTCTCCATTGTTGTGACAAACTACTCTGACCACTACCAACTTGGGAAGAAAAGGGTTTATTAGGCTTACATCTCTCAGGTCACAGTTCTTCAGGGAGCCCAAGGTAGGCACTCAGGGCAAGAACCTGGAGGCAGGAGCTGGAGCACAGGCCATGGAGGAATGCTGCTTACTGGCTTGCTCCAAAAGCTATGTAATTTTCATTCGGGAATCTATTTATGTCTGTTTGTCTCAATTGCATTTATTGATTCATGTATGATGACCCATCTTTGCATGCCTGAAATGAAATCAAAGTGATCATGTGTATAAAATTTAGGTTTATAAGTATTTTAAATTTTTTATTAATTTTTAAAAAAAATTTCATACACATTTTGATCATATTCACTACTCCCCCAACTTCTTCCGGGTCCTGCCCCTCTCTTTACTCACCCAGTTGTGTCATCATTTTTTAAAAGAACCCATCAACTCCAATTTGTGCAGCCCATATACTCTTGGGTATATAGCCATTTGCTAGAGACCAGGAGCCACACTCTTAGAAAAAACAGACCCTTTCTCTCCCAGTAGCTATCAGCTGCCAATATACCCTCAGCTAGGACTGGGGATTTGTGCCCACCTCCTCTTCCATTCTGGGATTTTGTCTGGCTTGCACCTGCCCCAGTCTTGTGCATGCTGTCAGAACTGATGTTAATTCATATGTGCAACTTCCCTGTTGTGTCTGGAAGACACTGTTTTATTGTAGTCACCTACCACCTCTGGATTTTATAATCTTTTTGCCCTCTTCCAAAATGATACCTGAGCCTTAAGAGGAAGAGGTGTGACAGAGATGTCCCATATAGGACAGTGCATTCCACAATCTCTTACTTTCTGCACCCTGACCAGTAGGTGGGTCTCTGTGTTAATCACATCTATTGCAAAAAGAAGCATCTCTGATGAGGGTCGAGAGATGCAGTAATCTAAGGGTATAATGATAACTTATTAGGAGCTGGTTTACTACTATGTTCTTTCAGCAGAATAACTGTAGTAGGCTCTCCCCTAGGGCCCATGATTTGTGTAAACACAGATTCGTGGCTCCAATAATGGTGTCAGCAATGGGCTCCACCTTGTAGATCAGCCTTAAATTCAGTCAATGTTTTACTCTCATGACATTTGTGCCGCTATTGCACAAGTGGGCATAACTTGCCAGGCCAGTTTTTACCATAGCTTGAAGGATTCACAGCCGGGTAAGATTGGTGATTGCTTTTCTCTTCTGGTAGCATGCATAGCATGTCCCAGTATTATGAATTAGCCAGTAGGATTGACACTTCCAGGTCAGCACTCACTTGATTTCTCCATATCCTATGACTCAAATGTACTTTCAGCAATAGGATCTTACCATTAAATTCACAGGGTAATCAAGAGCAATAGCCTGTACATTTAGGGGACCTATGGGGCCTTGCTGGTCAACAATTCCCAAACAATTCCTGGCACCTGTGTCATGCAGTGTCCACAGAGGTCAGAAGAGGGCGCTGAATTCCCCTGGAACTGGTGGTGTAGATGTTTGCTAGCCACTATTTCAGTGCTGTGAACTGAACCCAAGAGTAATTAGTGCTCTTTGCTGCTAAGCCACTTCTCCAGCCCCTTCTTACTAATCTCTTGACTTCTGTAGGTGTTTCAAATGAAATACATATCCAAAGACTCAAAGCTAGCATCCACAAATGAGAAAAAACACGATGTCTGTCTTTCTGGGTCTGGGTTACCTCACTCAGGAATGATTGTTTCCAGCATCATTCATTTATCTTCCTATTTCACAATTTTGTTTTTCTTTGTTTGGAGTGTCTTTATTGATTCTTTGAGAATTTCATACAGTGTATTTTTAAAATCATATTCAAACCCCTCTCCATCTGCTCTCTGATCCATGTCATCTTCCTACATCTCATTTCATGTTCTCTCTCTTTCTCTCATAATTTTTAAGGCCCATGGAGCTCAATTTGTGTTCCTCAAATACTCTTGGATGTGGATCCACATGGCTGAGTAATATTTCATTGTGTAAATGACCACATTTTCATTATCCATTCATCTGTTGTTGGATATATAGACTATTTCTATTTCCTGGCTATTGTAAATAAAGTAGCAATGAGCATGGTTGTGTCAGTATCTCAGTAGTAGGTTATAGAGCCTTTACGGTATATGCTCAAGACTGGCATGACAGGATCATGTGGTAGATCTATTTCTTTTTTGAGAACCCCATATGACAGATCCACTTTTAGCTTTTTGAGTCACGTCCACACTGATTTCCATAGTGGCTGCACCAGTTTCCACTCACATCAACAGTGAATACATGTTCTCTCTTCCCCACATCCATGTCATCATTGTCATTATTTGATTTTGTTTTTTTATCTATTTTGACTGGAGTAAGATGAAATCTCAAAGTAGTTTTGAACAGCATTTCCCTGATGGCTAAGCATTAGAAAAAGTCTCATCCATTTTTTTATTACATTTTTAGTGCCCATGAGTGTGTGTGTGTGTCCAAATGTGATAATGTATGTGGAAGTCAGAGGACAACTTGCAAGGAGTCAGTTCTCTTCCACATTATGGGTCCCAAGGATTGGACTTCGGTTGTCAGACTGAGTGGGTTTTCACAGCTTTGTTTAGTTCCATGCCCCATTTTAAAATTTGGCTTGTTTTCTTGGTGTTTAGGGTTGTTTTTGATTTCTTTGTATATTCAATATATCCTCTGTTAGATATATAGTTTATAAAGATTGTTTTCCTATTATGTACGCTGCCTCTTCTCAACTGATGGTGTTCTTTGCTGAACAGAATTTTTTTAGTTTTTTGAGGAGGTCCCTTTTGTTTTTACCCAATTGTTGATTTTAATGCTTGTGCTATTGGGGTCCTATTCAGAAAGATCTTTCTTGTGCCTGTTAAGTTCCAATGTATTCCTATTTTCTCCTCTGTCAGATTCAAGAACACTGGCTCTTTTTATTTTTATTTTTTTAATTTATTTTATTTAATCACCATATGATCAAAGGAAGCATTTCATTACAGCTTTAACATATTTGATAACAATTTCCAGAGCAAAGATACATCTCTTTCAAAAGTGGCTATAAATTTTTAGGTTCACAGTTGAATTAATACAGTTATACAATA
>NW_008360304.1:4969476-4969759 GCF_000622305.1 Nannospalax galili | reverse complement strand
CTCCATTTCATTTTAAAATACACTGTTTCTCACAGAAAGACTCATTGTTTTTGCTATTAACACTTAGATGTTGGCATGTGCATCTCTATGTATCTGATTATTACTAGTCACTGTCGGTTACACTTGGATCCTTGGCACCTGAGTGTGGATATAAAGTTATCAGGTAGATTTCAATGGTAATGTTTATCATCTCTACTAATTAACATGAAGTAAATTTTTATGTTTCCTCCTCAAATATAACTTATTTTTTATTTGTTGTTTTTTTTTGTGTATTATGCATCAT
>NW_008360304.1:4968432-4969265 GCF_000622305.1 Nannospalax galili | reverse complement strand
CAGTTGTCAATATTCCTTTAGATAAAATTGGGGTCTGCTGTTCATTTTCCAAGTTCTGTGCTGGGTTATTATCTGGGAGTCTCTTGGGCCAACCTGGCCAACAACTGAAAGGAAGGTATCTCCTGTCTGGCATTCTTTCTTGTTATGTAGCCTTTAGCTATACATATGGACTATTAAAAATTATATTGATCAATTTAATCTTTGGTTATACTTTCCTTTTGGGTGTTTAATACCATACAGTTGGCCCAGATAAACCAATTCATTTTTACTCTCAAGGCCATTGGAGGATCTGTTCCTCAGGGGTCACACGGGCTTGGGAGGGGCCCCTGACTCCTTTCTTTTACCAGTTCTGTCTGCAAAGATAAGTCAAAGGTCCTGATTGACCACAGCTGACTTTGCTTGGAAGAATAGAGGAAATGATTCCTCTGTGTTGACCCTCCTCTTTTTAGACTGGACACTGGTTCAAGTCCATCTGGTGGGGTCTCCATGGCTTCCTTAATCGAGAGGACAGGTGACTCACCATAGTTGCAGGACATTTTGAGACATGTTCACAATCCTCTGGAACTTAGTTAACCTAGGAAGGCAAGGAGAAAAAACTGTCCTTTATGTCCCCCTGACCAAATTAGTATAGGCCTCATAGTATGGCTGTTAAACATCCAAGAAGGTTAGTTCCACCAGTCTGGTATTTTTAATTACCATGTGTCATGTAGATAAAGCTTGGGAAAAGACCAAGCATTCTCAGATAAATCTTGCTTAGACCTACATTCCTTGATCTAGTATATATAATTTGTCAGTAGGTTGTTGGACTAATATGGTTCACTCTGTTTCAGAGG
>NW_008360304.1:4963678-4966734 GCF_000622305.1 Nannospalax galili | reverse complement strand
ACAAAACTCGAAGGGTCCTAGAATTTTAAATAATGGTGACCGTAATTGCTTTAACTGTGGATGCCCAGGCCACTTCTGCAGAGACTGTCCCCAGCACAAGGGAGAGGGAAGAGTACCTGGTATATGTCCAAGAGGCCAAAAGGGGGCACATTGGGCTAACAATTGTCGCTCCAAGACTGATATAAATGGAATATCTCTGCCCCCCCTATCTAGTCAACAACAGGGAAATGGGCAGAGGGCCCCGCTCCAGGGCCCCAGAACCACAGTGTATGGAGCAATGGCACCAGGCTACCGTGGAACTTTCCCAGGCAGTGGCCGTATACAATTCCTCCCACAGAGCCAATCCTTTCATGTTGCCGACCTTGCCCGAGCGACAGCAGGAAGCGCAGGATTGGACCTCTGTCCCTCCGCCCGAGCAATCTTAACTCCCCAAATGGGAGTTCAGGCTCTTCCCACAAATGTGTATAGTCCCTTGCCACCAGGATCGGTGGGTTTAATTTTGGGAAGGAGCAGCACAATTATCAAGGACATACAAATACATCCCGGAATAATTGATTCTGATTACGAAGGGGAAATTAAAATTATGACATCTGTCAGAGAAGAAGTTGTGGTAATTCCACAGGGGGAGCGCATTGCCCAATTAATCTTGATCCCCTATCTAAAGTCCAACAATGCAGTCAGCAGATAAGTCCGCGGTGACTGGGGATTTGGTTCCTCGGGACCTGCTGCGTTCTGGGTTGCTCAGCTAACTGATTGGCCTATCTTAAAAATCAAAATAGAAGGAAAATTATTTGAAGGTATTTTAGATACAGGAGCAGATGTTTCAGTCTTGTCTTTAAAATCCTGGCCTAAGACGTAGCCCTTGGAGGATGGTAATGCTTGACTACAGGGCATAGGAGAAGCGACCCCAAACAAGAGTGCTAAAATACTGACGTGGGAGGATGATGAAGGACATACAGGGTTTTTCCAGCCTTATGTTCTCGCTGACTTGCCGGTTAATCTGTGGGGGCGGGATCTTTTAGCTGAGATTGGAGCAGTAATAACTACACAATCCCCTTCTGTGGACTCAGAAAAGGCCATTAGAATGATGCAAACCAAGGGATGGCATCCGGGGCAGGGCTTGGGGATGCACATGCAAGGCAGGGTGACCCCCATAACCCCTAAGGATCAAATTATACACCTCCCCAGAGATAGAACGGGCCTAGGACATTTTTAGTTCGGGTCGCTGCTCCATCGCCCGCACCCATACCTATAAAATGCCACTCAGATAAACCTGTATGGGTCAAGCAGTGGCCCCTAACTACAGAGAAATTGCGGGCAGCTCATGCTCTAGTACAAGAGCAATTGCTTGCTGGACATATTGTGCCTTCTACCTCTCCCTGGAATACCCCTATCTTTATCATAAAGAAAAAATCTGGAAAAATGGAGGCTTCTGCAGTATCTTCGAGTGGTAAATGCTATGATGCAAATCATGGGATCATTGCAACAGGGTTTGCCTTCTCCAGTAGCAATTCCCAAAGATTGGCAGTTGATAGTTATTGATTTAAAAGATTGCTTTTTTACAATCCCTTTACATCCTGACGATTGCTGTTGATTTGCCTTATCACTGGATGGTTCTACCTCAAGGTATGGCAAATAGTCCAACTATATGTCAGGCATACGTTGCAGCTACATTGGAACCTATTAGAATAAAATATCCCGACCTTTATATAATTCATTATATGGATGATATCTTGCTAGCCGCTAAAAATACCAAAGAACTACAAGAGGCATTTGCTGAGATGCAATGAGTCTTAGAGGCCTCCGGCCTAATTATTGCACCTGAAAAGGTTCAGATTGTCTCCCCATATAATTATCTTGGTCATGTGATACACAATGGAGGTGTTAGACCTCAAAAATTACATATTGACAGTGCTCACCTAAGAACATTACATGATTGGCAACGTTTTCTGGGTGACATACAATGGATACGGCCCTCCCTAGCTATTAAGTCAGGAGAACTTAGGCCTTTATATAATATGTTGATAGGAAATGCTGACCCTACCTCACCTAGAAAGCCTACGTCAGAGGCAAAGAGGGCATTGCAGTTATTATCTCAAAGTATAGAACAAGCTCATTTGCAACAAATAGACTATAATTCACCTTTGCAATTTCTGGTGTTAGCATCCCAGTTTTCACCTACGGGAGTATTTTGGCAAACAGGGCCTATTATACGGGTGCACCTGCCAGTGTCACCATCCAGAGTTGTTGCGCCTTATTATAACATGATTTTGCAGTTACTTTGGAAGGCTAGGCACACCAGCATACAAGTGTTTGGAAAGCTCCCAGATAGAATCATGCTTCCTTATGACAAAGAACAGGTGGCACATCTGCAGCAGTATAATGATGACTGGACGCTATTTTTAACCTCCACTGCAGCTGCTCCTGTTAATCATTATTTTTTAAAAATCACCCGGTAATTTTTCCCTGGGTAATTAAGACCAGACCTATACCCGGCGCTCGAACTGTCTTCACGGACGCATCCCCTCGCAGTAATGCTGTAGTAATCTCCTATGATACACTTTCAAAGTTTCCCATGGGCAATATATTAGCGCAGGCGGCCGAGGTTATGGCTTGTATCCTAGCTCTACAAGTTTTTTTCCAGGAGCCATTCAATCTGTACACTGACAGTATATACTTATCCCAGATCCTTCTGCCACTGGAAACTGCTCCCTAGGTTTCTCCTACATCACACATACAACAACATCTTTGTAAGTTGCAACATTTGATATGGTCCAGGCACGATCCCATCTTTGTAAGTCATATCAGAAGTCACACCCAGTTACCTGGACCCCCTAGCTGAAGGTAATCAGCTAGCAGATATACATACACGCATATTTCTGGCTACCCCTGAGGATAAGGCCATCCGCCTGCATGCCAAATATCATTTAAATGCTAAATCCCTCCAATACCATACTGGTTGTTCTAAAGCCTCTGCTTTGCAAATCACTACCCGATGCTCTTCTTGTGCTCCTTTTCACAACATGCCCTCTACGGGAGTCAACCCTCGTGGTCTT
>NW_008360304.1:4929030-4962880 GCF_000622305.1 Nannospalax galili | reverse complement strand
CCAGCAGCAATCATCTTGATGAATCCTGGCCTGAGTGAACAAATGGTCTGGAGCCAGCCCCTCGCTGTTGGCCTTCGACCACTAACTTCGATCTTCCAGATGCTTTGATGTGGGGAGATTGTGTCACTACAACAGCACTTCTTCAGGAGCAGGTTGATGCCCTATGGATGATGCAACAAGTGTCCTGTTCTCATTTTTATCATTCTGTTTGTGTAACACCTGGTCATGTTGTTAATGCCTCAGAAATTGTAAAATAGTTAAATGCCTATATGAGAGGTCCCTGGAATGTAATCTTTCTCAATTTTACGTCTCATCTAGCTCATCAAATTATAAGAATTAATAATACTAGGGTGCCCCCTACATCAGCTGAAGGTTGGTGGAATGCCATGGTCCAGCTGGGAGGCTGGGCTCAGCGGTGCATGGGGTCATTGTTGCTGACCGTTCTTGGGTTTAGTGCCATAGTCGTTGGGCTCTGGGTCCTTTGCCGACAGATGAGATCTACAAGGTCTCAACAGATGGGCACTCAACAAGTCCTGTTAAGCTTGTCATCTGGTAATCCAGATGTACCTCAGGTCTAGCTGCAAATGCTATACAAATGCTGAAGATGCCTCCATAGACGGGCAACTTCCACAGAGAGGGCACCTGCCTAAGACAGGGATGAGGCCTCCCAATGATGGGTAAGGGATGACATCTCTGGGATGACCTAAGACAGGGGGATCTTCCGTTATATAAAGGAAAAGGGGTGAGTATGTATAATTTTTCAGTAGGTTGTTGGACTAATATGGTTCCCTCTTTTTTTAATATTTTATTTATTATTTTTATGTGTATATTGCCTGCATGTAGGTAAGTGCACCTGTGTCATGCAGGGTTTCCTCTGGTTTTTTAAAACTAGCTAAACATTATTTATCTCTCACATTGTCTAACCCTTCCATCATGGTTTCCCCATTTAAGGTATCCCCATTTTCCCCATTTCTCCCTTAGTGATACCCTTCTCCTGTGGTCCCACCTCTCCTGAGCTCCTTCTTTCCCTTTATCCCCTAGGTTCCCTGTATAACTTTCCCCCTCCTTAAAAAAGCCCATTTTAATCCATATCTCCCTATTAACACCTGTTTCCTACTGTTCTTCTCTTTCAGATTATTTCTTTTCCTTTACCTCCCTGTTCCCGTTCCATTATCCTGGTTCTTGTAGTTATGTCTTGATACATACTCACTTTTCTGGATTTGGTGCTAGGATTCACAAATGAGGGAGACCATACATCGTTTTTTTCTCAGAGTCTGTGTTACTTCACTTAGTATAGCAGTTTCTAGCTCCATCCATTTACCTGAAAATTTCTTGACTTCATTTTTCTTTACCGCTGAGTAAAACTCCATTGTATAAATGAACCACATTTTCATTATCCACTCGTCAGTTGAGGGATACTTAGGTTGCTTCCATCTCTTGGCTATTGCAAAAAAGAGCAGCAACAAACATGGATGTACAAGTGTCTCTGCAATAGGATGAGTTCTTTGGGTATATGTCAAGGAGTGGTATAACTGGGTCAAATGGTAGGTTCATTTGTAGTTTTTTAAGAGTTCTCCACAATACTTTCCAGAGGGTTTGAACAAGTTTGCAATCCCACCAGCAGTGGATGAGTGTTCCCCATTCCCCACATCCTCTCCAACATTTGGTATCATTTGTTCTCTTGATCTTAGCCAGTCTGACTGCAGTAAGATGAAATATTAAAGTGGTTTTAGTTTGCATTTCTCTAATTATTAGTGATGTTGAACATCTTTTAAGATGTTTCATATCCATCTTTACTTCTACTTTTGAGAACTCTCTGTTCAACTCTTTAGCCCATATTTTAATTGGGTTCCTTCTTGTCTTGATTCTCTCTTTTTTGAGTTTGTTATACATTCTGGATATTAATGCTCTGTCTGATGTGTCGCTGGTAAAGATTTTATTCCCATTTGTTGATTCTTGACCTTGTTTCCTGAGCGATTGATGTCAGGTTTAGAAAATCCTTTCCTACCCCTGTATCTTGTAGGTTTTTCCCAATGTTTTCTTCTAACAGTTTCAGAGTTTCAGGCTTCACATTGAGGTCTTTGGTACATTTGGAGTTGACTTTTGTGAAAGATAGGGGTTTAGTTTGATTCTTTTACAGGTGGAGATCCAGTTTTGCCGGCAACACTGGCTGAACATGCTGTCTCTCTTCCACTGAATGTTCTTGGCTCTTTTGTCAAATATCAGGTGGCTGAAATTGCAGGTACTCGTATTTGGATCTTCGATTTTGTTCCTTTGATCTATGGGTCTATTTTTATGCCAGTACCAAGTTGTTTTTATGACTATAGCTCTGTAATACAGTTTAAAATCTGGTATAGTAATGCCCCCCAGCATTGCTCTTAGTGCTCAGGGTTGCTTTGGCTATCCAAGGTCTTTTGTGTTTCCATATAAATCTTAGGATTTTTTTTTCCAATTCTGTAAAAAATGTCATGGGGATTTTGATTGGCATTGCATTGACTCTTTAAATGGCTTTTGGTAAGACGGTCATTTTCACAATATTAATTCTTCCAATCCAACGAGCATGGGAGGCCCTTCCATCTTCTGATGGCTTCTTCAATCTCTTTCTTTATAAAGATTTAAAATTTTCATTGTAGTGGTCTTTAATGTCTTTGTTTAGGTATATTCTGAGATTTTTAATTTCTTTTTCTGCATCTATTTGAAGGGGAGTGTTTCCATGTACTCTTTCTCTGATTGCTTGTTACCTATATCTACAGACTTTTGTATATTAATTTTGTAACCTGCCACTTTACTGAACGTGTTGATAATTTCTAGTAGTTTTCTGGTGGAATTTTTGGCATCTCTTAGATATATCACCTGCAAAAAGGGATAATTTGATCTCTTCTTTTCCAATTTTTACTCCTTTAATTTTCTGCTCTTATCTTACTGCTCTTGCAAGAGTTTCAAGCACTATTTAAAGAGGAATGGAGATAGTGGACAGCCTTGTCTGGTTCCTGATTTCAATGGGAATGCTTCCAGTTTTTCTCTGGCTAGGATGATGTTGGCTGTGGGTTTGTTATAGATGGCTTTAATTATGTTGACGTATGTTCCTTCCAGTCCAATTCCCTATAGGATTTTGAACATAAATTCATGTTGAATTTTGTCAAAAGCCGCTTCTGCATCTATTGAGATGACATGTGGTTGTTGTCTTTGAGCCCATTTATATGATTTCTGATGTTTATTGACTTAGGAATATTGAACCATTCCTGCATCTCTGGAATAAAGCCAACTTGATCATTGTGGATGATCTTTTTAATGTGTGCCTGTATGTGGTTTGGAAGTATTTTGTTGAGAATTTTTACATCTATGTTCATTAAGAATATGGGTGTATAGTTTTCTTTTTTGGTTGTATCTTTACCTGGCTTTGGTATTAGAGTGATGCTGGCTTCAGAGAAGGAATTTCAAAGTTCTCCCTCCATTTCTATCTTTTTGAATAAATTAAGTAGTATTGGATGTAGATATTCTTTAAATATCTTGTAGAATTCTGCTGTAAATCCACCTGTTCCTGGACTTTTCTTAGTCAGGAGGTTTTGTATTTCTGTTTCAATTTCCTTCTGTGTTATGGGTCTGTTTAAGCTGTTAATCTCTTCTTGGTTTAGTTTTGGTGGTTCCCATGCTTTTAGATACCCATCCATTTCTTTTAGGTTTTCAAATTTAGTAGCATATAGGTTTTTAAAGTATTCCCTTATAATGTTCTGGATCTCTTTGGTGTCTGTTGTGATGTTTCCCCTTTCATCTCTGATTTTGTTGATTTGGAGGTGCTCCTTTCTTTTGGTTAACTGGGCTAGCGGTCTGTCAGTCTTGTTTATCTTTTCAAAGAACCAGCTCTTGGATTTGTTGATTCTTTGTATTGTTTACTTTGATTCTATTTCACTAATTTCTGCTCTGATTTTTTGTCATTTCTTTTTGTCTTCTGGGTTTGAGTTTCATTTGTTGTTGCTTTTTAAGTGTCTTGAGTTGTAATGTTAAGTTATTTATTTGTGTTCCTTCTGATTTTTTAGTGTAGACACTTAGAGCTATAAATTTCCCTTTAAGGACTGCTTTCAGTGTGTCCCAGGGGTTTTGTCGTGTTGTATTGTCCTTTTCATTTAGTTCCAGGAATACTTTTCTTTCTTAATTTCTCCTTTGACCCATTCATTATTCAGAAGTGTGTTGTTTAATTTCAATGTGTTCATGTGGTTACTAGGGTTTCTTCCAGTGTTGATTGTAAGCTTTATTGCATTGTGGTCTGCCAGAAGGCATGGAATTATTTCAATCTTTTTGTATTTGTTGAGGTTTGTTTTGTGCCACAGTATATGGTCGATTTTGGAGAATGCTCCATGGGGTGCTGAGTAGAAAGTATATTCTTTGGTGCTTGGGTGGAGTATTCGGTGGATGTCTGTTAAGTCCATTTGATATATGGTATTATTTAATTCATATGTTTCTCTGTTAATTCTTTGTTCTGTTGACCTATCTAATGGCGACAATGGGTTATTGAAGTCCCCTACTATTAATGAGTTGGGATTAATCTGGGTCTTAAAGTCCTGTAGTACTGTTTTTATGAAGTTGGGTGCATCAGAGTTTGTGAATATATGTTCATGATTGTAATATCGTCTTGATATATTGTTCCTTTGATCAGAATGAAGTGGCCGTCTTTATCTCTTCTGATTAGCTTTAGTTTAAAGTCTATTTTATCAGATATTAGAATTGTAATGCCTGCTTTTATCTTAGTACCATTCTCTTGGTATATTTTTTTCTATCCTTTTCACCTTAATGTAGTATCTGTCCTTAAAAGTGCGATGAGTTTCTTGCAGACAACAAAAAGATGGGTTTTGTTTCTTTCTTTTTTATAAAAAAAACTTTATTGAGAATTTCATACATGCATGTAAGGTGTTTTGAGCAAATCTATACCCACTACCTCCCCTCCAACATTCCCTCCTCTGAAGAGGTAACCCTAAAATCTTTTAAGGATCAGTTACAAGCTCCCAAATACTTTTGAATTTTTGGCCTTGGAATAGAGTATGTTGCTAACAGGCCCAAGGACATTTTGACTTTTAGCCAAGAAACTGGCTACATTTCTTTGGGGTCTTTTTACCCTAACTACCTAGCCAATTCCTACCTCCTTATCATGCCATCCTCTGAAGGAGTTACACAAATTGCCAATAGGGTTGCCGACTGCTCTGGCTTCTTCCATGCTGAACAGGGACACAGGATGTGGCAATTGGAGTACGCCTTCAGTGGATCTATCTTAAAGACTCCCAAATTGTATAACTTTTGTCTCTAGGGGTTTTGTTTCTTAATCCATTCACCTAGTCTGTGTCTTTTTACTAGGGAGTTCAGTCCATTGCTTTTTAAAGTTATTAATGAAAGATGTGTATTGAATTCTGCCATTTTTATTTCTGTCTACATTCCTGATATAGCTGTGCATTTCCACAGTTATACCTTCACTGAATTTCTTTCCATAACCCCTTGGTTATAGTTGTTCCTTTCTTCAGTTCTTTGTATTGCATCAAAACCTCTCTGTATGACTGGTTTTGTGGACATGAATTCTTTCAGCCTACTTATGTCACAGAAGATTTTTTCTTTCCCCTTTGACTATAATAGACATTTTGGCTGGGTAAAATAATCTGGGTTGGCCTCTGTGGTCATTTAGAACTGGGAATACTTTGGTCCAGGCTCTTCTGGCTTTCATAGTTTGCACTGAAAAGTCAGCTAGCTGTAATCCTAATGGGTTTTCCTTTATATGTGACTTGTTGTTTCTCTTTTGCAGCTTTCAGTATTATCTCTTTGTTCTGTATGTTTAGTGTTTTTATTATGATGTCCCGTGAAGGGTTTCTTTTCTGGTCCTGTCTATTTGGTGTTCTATAGGCTTCTTGTAGTTGTAGTTGTCCTAGTTTGTTTCTCCATTGCTGTGACAAAACACTTTGACCAATAGCAACTTGGGGAGAAAAGGGTTTATTTAGCTTACATATCCCAGGTCACAGTTCATCCAGGAGCCCAAGGTAGGAACTCAGAGCAGGAACCTGGAGACAGGAGCTGTAGCATAGGCCATGGAGGAATGCTGCTTACTGGCTTGCTCCCCCAGCCCCCACCAAGTCTGCCCTCCCATGCAACACAGGCCCATCTTCCCAGGGGTGGCACCACCCACAGTGGGCTGGGCTCTCCCATACCACACAACAATCAGGAAGATGCCCCACAGACATGGCCACAGGCCAGCACAATGGAGGCAACCCCCCAATGGAGCACCCCCCAACCCAGGTGTGCCAAGTTGACACTGAAAGTCTCCAGCACAATTGACCCCCTGTCAACTTGACACACAAACACATGACTATTAAACCATAACCTTTCCAGTATGGGAATGTCTTTCTTTAATTTTGGGAAATTTTCTTCTAAACTCCTGTTGAAGATTTGGTCCATACCATTATCTTGAGATTCTTCTCCTTCCTGTATGCCTATCATTTGTATGTTTGGTCTTTAAAAAATATTTATTATTTTTTTATGTGTATCCATGTATTGCCTGCATGTAGGTAAGTGCATCCATGTTGTGCAATGCCCATGGAGGACAGAAGAGGCTGTTGAATCCCCTGGAACTGGAGTTATGAGCAGTTGCTAGCTGCCACATGGGTGCTGGGATATGAACCCAGATCTTCTGCAAGAACATTCAGTGTTCTTAACCTCTAAGCCATATCTCCAGTCCCCAAGTTTGGTCTGTTCATGTTGTCACACAATTCTTGCATAGTCCATCTTGTGTTTTCTTAAATTTTTCATAATATTTGCTTGTGCGGTCTAATTTGTCCACTTTATCTTCCAGTCTTGATATTCTGTTTTACATTTCATTAGTCCTATTGGTGAGGCTTTTTCCTGTCATTTCTAATCGGCTTACTGAGTGTTTCACTTCCTTTTTCATTTCAATCTGAGTGTTCTTCAATATTTCTAACTCTTTTCTGAATTCATTCAGACATGGTTCTTTTGAGTTCCATGTCCTGTATTATCTCTAGGGGATTCTCATTTTACTCCTCTAGAGGGCTATTGGTACATGGTGGGGATATATTATTTGGTTTTTCATGTTATTATTTTTTCTCTGTGACTTTGACATGTGAATTTCTTTTGTAGTTTCTGATTCTTCTGTGAGACTCATGCTTTCCTTTGTTGAGTTTAGGTCTGCTTCTTTTTGTAAACTTTATGTGCCTTTGTGGTTTACTTGTTGGGCATGAAAAGCTGGTTGGCCTAGACTTTGGGTTCTCTTTTTTGATTTTATATTGGAGTGGCCAAATTGCTTTCGTCTTCAGGAGTTCTGACAGAGGCCCAAGTCAGATGAGGATCAGATACTCTCAGGCTTTCTCCTATAGTCTGGATCCCTCCAGGAAAGATGCTGTCCTCAAGAATTTGGGGGCTGGGCTGTCCTGGGAGCAGGGTCCAGGAAAGATGCTGGCCTCAGGTAGCTGGTGGCCTTGCCACCTAGGGATGCAAAGGGAGGTGGGGATGGGAAGAGGCCCCCAGGGCCCTGGACACCACAGGAAAGAATGTTTGGTCTGGATGCAAAGGATCAGGAAACAGTGGTGGCTCTGGGCTGAGAGGTCATCCCTGGTGTCTGGGGTGCCAAGAGAAGAAATTGGCCAGTACCCATGCTAGGAGGGGAGCTGGGAAGGTGAAAGAAGCTTGGGGGGGTCAAGGCATGGTGGGCGGGCCATGGGACCCTTCCAGGAAAGATGCTAACACCAGGAAGCTGGTGGCTGAGCCACCCAGGGAAGCAATGGTAGGTGGGGGTGGGATGAAGTTCAAAGGTGCATTAGGTCTTTTTAAAAAAATTTTTATTGAATTTTTGTGTATTTTATACAGAATATCTCAAACAGTCTTAATCTTCTTTATAATAACCTCCATCCTCACCGGCACCCTCCCACAGACCCCCACTGGAACCCATATATTCTGTCATCCCTATTAAGGCCCAGTGTGTCAAGTCAGTGTCCTCAGACATTCCCCAGTGCAAGTCCATCCCCTGAGATCTAGTCAGCCTATCTAGAATCTCTTGTTTTAGGAAGACCAGCTCTTCCTCATCCAGCAGTAATCAGCTACCAATATTTCCTCAGCTAAGATTGGGGTCTGCTGTTCATTTTCCCAGTTCTACACTGGGTTTTTGTCTGCCTGAGTTTTCATGGGACTTTGTATACTAACATCATTGTCATAGAATCATGAGCAGGGTCCCAGGAACTTGTAGGACTCTGTTTCCATATGGTCCTGCACCTCCTCCCTGGCTCTTACAATCTTTCTGCCCCTCTCGCATGATAGTTCCTGAGCCCTGGGTGGGTGAAGTTTAATATAGGAGTCCTGTCCATGGACCAGCAATCTACAGACTCTTAATCTCTACATTTTGGCCATTTGTGATCTTTTGTGTTCCTGTCCCTTTGTTGCATGAGGAACCTTCATTAATGAGAATTGAGAGATTCATTACTGTCATTGTCATTACCCCAGTTCTATGTTCCGTGTGCCTTATTTGTAGGGGTTAGATTGTAGATGTTTTGCTTAGGCCTGGACAATTCATAGACAGTGTCTGTGTGTGGCCAGTTGTGGTACTTGGTAATAGTCTCCGACTGGTGCAAAACAAGCTTCTTCGATGAGTGATGACTGGGATATTTGTCTGTAAATATAAGGATACATATTTCATACATAGCAAAAAATTGCATTAGTTTAGGGATATAACAGTCTTGGGGTTTTCTCTAAGATCTATGACCTCTCCAGCCATGTGTATTTGGTTATGTTTACAGTATCACACTTGAGTCTTCTGTGAGACTCATGCCTGCCTTTGTTGAGTTTAAGTCTATGAGAGCTAGCCTTCAGGGGAAGTGGTTTCAGGTCAGTTCCAACTCTATTACTCCAGATCCTGTGTCCGAAGTATGTTCTGTCTCAGCACTAGGGTCTTACCTTCAAGTTCTGGGAGGCCATCAAGGGCTATGGCAAGAGCCTGTGTAATTTGGGGAACCTCTTGGACCACCCTGGCTAACAACTCATGGAAGGCTTTTCCTGTATGGCACTGTTTCTTGTTATGTAGCTTTAGCTATGCACATGTACTCATGTAGAGATACTGTACATGTAAATTGTCATTAGGTTGTTGGACTAATACGATCCCCTCTGGTTTTCTTAAAAGCTAGTTAGGCATTATTTATCGCTCCTCTCTCCCTGCCTAAACTTTCCACCATAGTTTCCCCATTTAAAGTATCCCCAGTTTCCCCATTTCTCCCTTGATAATACCAGTCTCCTATGGTCCTACCTTCAAGAGCATCAGGTTTTATGTTGAGATTCTTAATCCATTTGGAGTTGAGTTTTGTGCAGGCTGAGAGAAAAGGATCTAATTTCATTCTTCTATAGGCAGCTATCCAGTTTGACCAGCACCGTTTGTTGAAGATGTTGCCTTTTTTTCCAATGTGTGTTGTTGGCCTCTTTGTCAAAACTTAGGTGACTCTTATGTGAGCTTTTATGTGGGTCCTCAAATCTGTTCCATTAATCTATGTGTCTGTTTTCATGCCAGAATCATGTTTTATTCCTATAGTTCTATAGTATAACTTGAAATCTAGGAGAGATGCTGATAACTTCCAGCAGGTGTTTGTTCATTTGTTTTTTATGGTTCAGTATTGTTTTGGCTATCCTGGGTCTTTTGTGTTTCTCTATGAAATCTAAGATTACTTTTTTTCAATCTCTGTGAAGAATTATGTTGGAATTTTGATGGGGATTGTGTTAAACCTGTAGATTGCATCCAGTAGGATGGCCACATTGACAATATTATTTCTATCAATCCATGAACATGGGAGGTCTTTCCATCTTCTGGGTTTGTACTGATAATTTTTGCTGCTGTGTTCATTGGGCTAATTGATTTATGCTTTTTCTTTTTGTGTGTATGTTGTGTGTGTATTTGTGCAGGCATGTGTATTTGTGTGTGTGTTTGTGTGTGTGTGTGTGTGTGTGTGTGTGTGTGTTGGTTTTGGTATTGGGGTAAAGGTAAACCTGACTTTACATAGAATGCCTTTGGTAGTGTTCCTTCCATTCTGTCTTATGGGGTCACTTGAGGAACACTGCTGCTATATCTTATTTCAAGCCCTGGATTTTCTTTGTTGGGAGACTATTCTTATTGCCTCAGTGTCATTCTTTTTACACATGTATTTGTGCTTATATCCTCTAGATTTAATTTCGGTAGGTCACATGCGTCTAGGAGTTCATCCACATTTTCTAGATTTTTCTATCTTTCAGAATACAGGTTTGTAAAAGCATTTTTAATGATCCCTTGAATTTCTTTGGCATCAGTTATAACATGTCACTTTATCTCTAATTTTATTAATTTGTATCTTCTCTATACTGTTTGGCTGGTTTGGCACTCATTTTTTTTTTCAAGTACTGCCTCTTTCTTTGATTCTTTGTGTTGTTCTTTTAGTCTTGGTTTCATTAATTTCTTCTGTGATCATCATTATTTTTTCCCCTCTACTCATCTTGTTTTATGGCTGGTTTGTTTTTGCTTTTCCTAAGATCTTGGGGGTGTATCATATCATTATTTATTGGAGAGCTGTTATATTTTCATGTCGGCACTCATAGCTATAAGCTTTCCACCTTTCATTGCCTTTTCTGTGTCCTAAATATTTGGACAAATTATGCTTTCATTTTCATTACTTTATAATTAAAAACATTTTTCCTACCTGATTTCTTTGACGCCACTGATGATTCTAGAGTGTATTCTTCAAACTCCACATATTTGTATAGGCTTTGTTGTCTGTTTTATTACTCATTTCTAGCTTTATTCCATTATGATCTGATGAGATTGAAGAAATTATTTCAGTTCATTTGCATCTTAAAATATTTGATTTATGGCTATATTTTGACATATTTGACAGAAAATCCCATGGGTTGCTGAGAAGAATGTACTTGGTGGAACACTCTGTAAATGTCTCTCAAGTCCATTTGATCTATGGCATGATTAGATTTTGAAATTCTTTGTTGATAATTTTTGAAGGACTCATTTATTGATAGGGGAAGAGTATTGAGCATCCAATACTGTTTTGTCTGGATAGATCTATCATTTATGTTCAGTAGTGATTGCTTCATGAAAGTGGTTGCACTATGTTTTGTGCATATATATTTATAATTGCTGACTTGTCTTGATGGGTTTGTCTCTTTGGTACTATGCAGTGATAGTTACCTCTTCTTACTACTTTTCTGGAGTTTTTTTTTTTGTCATATATGACTTTAACTGGGGCCAGGGAGATGGCTCAGTCTTTAAAGTGCTTGTTGTGCAAGCATTAGGACCTGAGTTCAATTCTGGCACCCATATAAAGGCTGGGTGTGGTCCATGCCTGTAATCCAAGCTGCCTTGTGAGCTCCATGTTCAGTGAGAGACCCTCTATCAAAAATAAAGTGGGGAGCAGCTAAGAAACCTGATGTTAACCTCTGACCTCCACACACATATAAACATACTTGCATGTGTGTGCACACACATGAACACATACATAGACAGATGAGATGAATCAGCTATGCTGGATTGTTTTTTCCTTCCATTTACTTTGTAAATTGAGTTCCATCCTTTAACTCTGTGTGCATCTTCGCCAGTGAGTTGTGGTTCTTATTTTTTAAAAATTATTTATTTTTTATGTGTATATTTTCTGCATGTCTGTTAAGTGCACCTATGTTGTGTTATGCCCATGGAGTTCAGAAGAAAGCACTGAATTCCCCTGGAACTGGAGTTCTGGATAGTTGGTTAGCTGCCATGTGGGTGCTGGGAATCAAACCTGGGTTCTCTGCAAGAGCAGCCAGTGTTCTTAACTGCTGAGCCACCTCTCCAGCCCCAGGTGTGGTTTTTGTATAAAACAAATAGCTAGATCTTGTTTATTAATATAGCCATCTTGTCTACATCTTTCAATTAGAAAATAAAAGCTGTTTACCTTTAGAATTATTGACAAAAGTTTGTTGATTCATCGAATGTATTGGTTATTTCCCTGGTTGGCTCAATTTCTGCTTGTTCTTTTCTTTTTCTGCTGTGTGTATTTTTAAATCACTGATTTACTGAGATGGATGAGACTATTCTTTCCTAGTTCTTGTTTGTTCGTCTTTGCCTTTCATTCTTTGCTGTGCTTTTGTGACTGTGGCTGTCTTCTTTTAAGTGTCTCTGTAGCTAATTTGCTTGTCATGAGTAGATTTAAAATGCTTGTCTTGAAATGTCTTTATTTCTCTGTCATTTTAAAATATAACTTTGCTGGACATAACATTCTATGTTGGGAATTATTTAGTTATACAGATTAAAAAGATATCATTTAATGCTTTCCAGGCTTTTAGAGTTTATTGAGATGTCTGATATTATTTCAATGTGTTTGCTTTTTAGAGTTCATTAGTTTATTTTTGAGATAGAATTTCATGTAGCTCAGGCTGGTCTTGAACTCATTGTATAGCCAAGGATGACCTTGAGCTCCTGATCCTTCTACCTTTACCTTCCAAGTGCTGGGATTACAGCTGTGTAGTACCATGGATGATTGTGAGTTAGTGCTTTAATATTACAGTTTTTACATTTTTGGTAGTTTTGGTATCTTGAGCATAGTGCTCCATGGAGAGGCTCTTCACTGGTCATGTTGATTTAGGGTTGGTTATCCATTTCTCTATATAAATTTGGGGAAAGTTTGAGTGTAATTTCATTGAATAGATTTTCTATGCCTTTAGTTTTTATCTCAATTTCTCCTACTCCATAGATTCTTAGGCATTCATTTTAAAAAACTTTTCCTTGCTGATATCTAAATGTAAGCATTCCTCACCCTGTCTCCTGTCTCTGAGAGTCTTCTTTCTGTTTGACCCAAACTATTTGTGATGCATTCCAGTGTATCCAGATGTATTTGTGATACATTCCACTGTGTTTTCTGAGTTTTTGTCTTTTTATTTCCAGAATTTGTTTCTTTTTCAAGCTCTCAATTTTCTTGCTGCCTTTCTTGTCACTGTGATGACTTTTTCCTCTGTGTTCCTTTCATATCTGTTGCCTGTTTTGAGCTCCCTACTTTCTTCTGCTTGATCCTCTTTGAAGCCATTGATCACTTTTAGATGTACACTTTGAACTCTTGATCAAATATTTCAATTAGAATCTTTAGATTTGGTGATTGAAGAGTTATGATTTTTTGAAGGCACAATGTTACCTTTTAATTTTTAATGTTCCTTGTGTTTCTCTGTGGTAATTTGTTACGTCACTTTGGGTATTCTATCTGGTTTGTTTGGGAATAATAGTGAACAGCTTACTATTTCATTTTCTTAATTTTTAGGTTGTCATGCAAAGTAATGGATTCTACCACAGAATTAATTTTTTTTTCCCTAGCCTCCCCCAGATTGTATACTTTAGAAGGCCTGACCCATGCTGGGTAAAGGTTTTCCAGTGTGCATACCCTCAGGTCATTCATACATCTCAGGAACCCCTCAGTTATCTCAGTAAGTAAGCTCAATAAATTCATTGGTTCCCCAGTAAAACTTTAATCAAACATTGGTTTGACACTAGAACCTTAAAAGGGAATAAACATTGCTTAGTATCCCCAGGAAAAGAATTCTTAAAACAGATAGAAAATTTATTTGTTAATGCTATTATGTCTCATAATTACTAAAAAAAGAAAATGAGAATCTAAAAGATGTTAAAAGGTTATGGGAACAAAGATATTTTCTAAAATAGAAAAAATGAGAAAGCCTAAGCAAGTGATGAAGGTCTGGGTAGGTTTGTTATGATATATAAAGGATGAAACCAAAACAATATACACATAATCTTAAAATTTCTCAGGTCATAGTTTAGTCAACTAGTTTAAGGAACAAAATATACAACTAGTCAAGGTTGATCTGAGAACATTTGTTTTTTTTACCCAAGCTTTATTTACATAGCACATGGTAATTAAAAGTACCGGAGAGGTGGAACTAACCTTATTGGATGTTTAACAGCCATACTTTGAGGCCTACACTAATATGGTAGAGGGACTTAAAGGACAGTTTTTTCCCCTTTCCCTGAAGGTCTATTAGGTTCCAGAGGACTATGGAGCATCACTCAAAATGTCCTGTAACTGTGGTGAGACAGCTGTCCTCTTGTTCAGGGAGGCCATGGAGACCCCACCAGATGGACTTGAACCAGTGTCCAGTCTACAAAGAGGAGGGTCAACTTGGAGGAAACATCTCATTCATGCTTCCAAGTGAAGCCAGGCATGATCGAGCAGGACCTTTGACTTATCTTCACATAGATGGAACTGGTAAAAGAAAAGAGCCAGGAGCTCCTCTCAAGCTCATGTGACCCCCAAGGAACAGATCCTCAAATGACCTTAACTGTAAATATAAATTGATTTATTTGGGTCAAGTGTATGGTCTTAAACACCCAAAGGGAAAGTATAACCAAAGAGCAAAGTCATCAGTATATTTCTTTAAGAGTTCAAGGGATTACACTTCCCAGACATTAGGCTTAAGTCCATATAAAAGTTAGACAATTATTTCTCATTGATGATTTTGTTCTGAATCAGAAACTGCTTCTAAGATTTAAGACTTCAAATCTTGGGGCTGGAGAGATGGCTCAGTGGTTAAGAACACTGACTGTTCTTGCAGAAGACCTGGGTTTGAATACCAGCACCCACATGGCAGCTAACAACTGTCCACAACTCCAGTTCCAGGGGATCCGATGGCCTCTTCTGACCTCCACGGGCATTGCATGACATGGGTGCACTTACATACCTGCAGTCATAAGACTCATACACATAAAATAAAAATAATGAATAAAATATTTTAGAAAGACTTCAAATTTTGATCTGCAACACTGTAGTGCCCCCCTGTAGCTAAGGGAGAAAACCAGCTATTATTCTAAAATGATGGATAAATTTGTTTTCTCCTCCTACCTAGAAGCCTTTGAGAGGGAACTGACACTGATTCTAACTATTCCAACAGCTGTCAAAATGCCTGAAAGCAAATCCTGAATCCATCGCTCTCGAGTCCAGCCTTAGCATACAAAAGAATAATGAGGAGGAACCCAATAGAGGGATGCTTTTGGAAGCTCTTGTCAGGAAATTCCAATGGACTCTCATATGAACATTTGAAATTTTCCCTGTTCTGACTTTTTTCTAGTTCCCTGTCTAGAACTTGTAATGCTAATTACTCTTGCCTTTACTTCTCCTTCACATCTCCTATTCACCAGTCAAGGACTTTATTTTCCCTCTAGAGATAACAGTTATGCAATTGGGAGTCTTTTAGATAGACCCACTGAAGGGGTACCCCAATTGCCTCACCCTGTGTCCCTGTTCAGCATGGAAGAAGCCAGAGCGGTCTGTGTCCCGATTCCCTATCTGCAAATTGGGTAAACCCTTTAGAGGATGGTGTGATAAGAATAGGAGGTAGGAATTGGTTAGGCAGTTAGTGTAAAACGGCCCCAAAGAAAAGTAGCTGGTTTCTTGGCTAAAAGTCAAAATGTCCCTGGGACTCTTAGCAAACAAAAATTCTAAAGCATTTGGGAGCTCTGATCTAATCCTTTCAAGATTTTAGGTTACCCATCAGAGGGACAAATGTTAGAGTAGCAAAAAGCCCCATTAAAAAAAAAAAGATGAAAGTGTACATGAGATTATCAGAAAAAAGTGATGGGGAGATATGGGAGGAGTTAGACGGGAGGGAGTGGGCATGGATTTGATCAAAACACCTTATATGCCTGTATGAAATTCTCAACAAATTATTTAAAATAACAAAATTTTTACAGGGTTTTCCTAGTCCCATCCTCCCGAATGTCACTGTGTGGAACAGGCTGGCTTCAATATCACAGAGATCTGCCTGCCCCTGTGTCTTAAGGACCAGGATTAAGGCAAGCACCACCATTCCTGGCCATCATAACACTTTTATACACATGCATCATGCTTGTTCTCATTTGGTCCCGTCCACCTCCAACTGGTTCCCTTCTCCAAGGTGCTCTTCTCTTCTTTCTTTTAATTGCATGTATTCCATTGACATTTTATCTCCCACCACCTGTAAGATCTCTCCTCTATCCTCATGATCCCCCTTATATGTTCATCTCTCTCTCTCTCTCTCTCTCTCTCTCTCTCTCTCTATCTCTACACACACACACACACACACACACACACCCCACACCCACACCCCACTTTGTATGTATTTGTCTGAGTCTGGCTGATTTTATTTAACATAATGCTTTCTGATTGTATTCATTTTTCCTATAAATATCATGGTTTCATTTTTCTTTGAGGCTGCATAAAACTTCATTGTATGTATGGACCATATTTTCTTCATCTAGCCATCTGTTGATAGACATCTAGGCTGGTTCCATTTCCTATTATAAATAGGGCATCCATAAACACAGATGTGTAAGTATCTCTGTTTAATGTTAACAAAGTCAGGCCTCCACACATATACCCAGGAGTGGTGCAGTGAGCAGCCTCTTATGAGGGTTCAAATCCCAGTCTCCTCAGGGAGGAGAAACAAGCAGCTATAACAGCAGCACAGCTAACCCAAAAGATGTAGAAATACACTAGAAAGACAGCACCACCACCATAGAATAGTATGTAGCAAAAATATCATTGACAGTGTTATGAAGTTAAAAATGATTTAAGTCTATGTAGAAATGGAAGTTAATGAGATAAAGGAAGGTTGCGGGAACCATGGAGAAAACAGGAAGATGCTCAGATAAATAAAGGAAAACGAAACTGGAGAAGGCCATAAAGAGGAAGATGAATGTGGGATAAAATGTGACTGTCCAATAACAACATTATATAAATAAAATTGAACAAATGTAAGAACGGGAATAAAGAAACCATCATGGCTTTAAAAATAGAGTCTCTAAGTACTATTAAACTTTAATTAAAAATGTAAAAAATAGACAAAATACTACTAAAAGTGTGGTTTAAAAAGCTAGGGGGAGGGGCTGGAGAGATGGCTCAGTGGTTAAGAGCACTGGCTGCTCTTGCAGAGGACCTTGGTTTGATTCCCAGCACCCACATGGTGACTAACAACTGTCAGTAACTCGAGTTCCAGGGACTCCAACTCCTTCTGTCCCCTGTGGGCATTGCATGACAAGGGTGCACTTACATACATGCAGGCATAACACTCATACATATGAAATAAAAGTTTAAGTTGGGGGGAGGACAAAGGAGAAAAGGAAGAAAAAGGATGAAGTGTTGGAGCAACTTCCTTCTGGATCCTCCAAAACTGGAGTCTGTAAGGTGGGGTGTCGTAGGTAGGGGCTGGCATTCAAACCTGGAGACTTGTCTCTCCTATGGTTTAGGCTACTATTAAGCTGTTTTCACTTTAGTAACTTCCCTTCTTTGAGTACCAGGGACCTCTGCTGGCCACACTCGAAGGTCTGTGGGCTGGGCTGGTCAGGCTTCCCTCATACCTTCTATTTTTTTGTATTGAGACAAGGCCTCACTGTGTCACTATGTCTTTCCTGGAACTCTCTATGTAGACCAGGCTTTTGCCTCCTGAAAGCTGGGACTAAAGGCATGCACCACCACATACCTTTTAAGACTCCTCAGTTTGTGAACACTGGTGTAAATAATGTTTTGGTTAGGGGTGTCCCACAAGTGGCTAGAGAGCGGTGGTGGTGGGGAGGACACACAGTACTGAAATCTGTATAGGTGGACCACTCTCTGTACTTTAAAAAACCCACTCAGCATTAAATACCCTCCTGGAAGCTAGAGATGTTAAGCAGCCGACTGGAGGTTCAGAATTCTCAGTCCTTCTGGCAGTGAACCTCACAGTGGATAGATGGCTCTGGAGGTTTTCTGTCTGCTGACTTCAGCCTCAGGGCTTCACCCGGCTCCACAGCCATTCTGAGGTGATAGGCTGAGCTCTTAGCCATTGAGGGTAGAGCTACCGCTCTGTACCCCTCATCATCTGAGCCATGCCTCCTGCCTCCTCAGATTTCTGGCATACTGGTGACTGGCCCTGTCCATCTTCACAACTGCCATCCATCACTATCTCTTACCCTGGTTCCTTAAGTTATGATGGAGTGGATTTATATCTGGTTCAGACAAGTTTCTTATTTAATCATGAGCATTCTTTCTCCTCTTTCCATCCTCTCCCTTGCCTCTTTCTCCTTCCTTCTCTCCCTCCATTCCTCTTTCTGTCCTCTCCCTCTCTATTTTCTCCCTTCCCTTCTCTGCCTCCTCCTTCTCTGTCTATCTCCTTGGTCTCTGTTTAGGTCTTCCTGTTGTTTTGTCTTTGCTTGTTTCTCTCTCTCTCTTTCTGCCCACCCCCCCCGCCCCGCTCCCCGCCTCCCTGTTTGGCTTTAGTCTCTCCAGACAGCTAACACTGATGTTAGAAGACAGTAATCAATGTGAAAATTGTCCTGTAGTCGCTCAGCCCCACTTACCGGTAGATGACTTTCAGAACCTTCCCTTTCTCAAATGGGATAAGAAAGCTCATGCTCTCCTCAGATCTACTCCATCCTATTACGGGGGGCAGGGAAAGAAGCACAGTGGAAGGGTTAGACAATGCAAGAGATAAAGTCTAGCTAGTTTTAAAAAAACCAGAGGGAACCATATTAGTCCAACCTACTGACAAATTATAAATACAGCCGGATCAAAGAATATATGTCTAGGCAAGGTTTTATCTGAGAGCATTTGGTCTTTGCCCAAGCTCTATCTACATGGCATATGGTAATTAAAAGTACCAGACTCGTGGAACTAACCTTCTTTGATGTTGGACAGCTGTACTTTGAGGCCTATACTAATTTGGTCAGGGGGACATAAAGGACAGTTTTTGCTCTTTGTCCTCCTAAGTCAACTAAGTTCCAGGGGACTATGAGCATCTCTCAAAATGTCCTGTAATGTGGTGAACCACCTGTCCTCTTGAGCAAGGGGGCCATGGAGACCCCACAAGATGGACCTGAACCAGTGTTCGGTGTACAAAGAGGAAAGTCAACATGGAGGAAACAAGCGAAGCCAGCCATGGTCTAGTAGGACCTTTCACTTATCTTAACATAGATGGAACTGGTAAAAGAAAGGATCCAAGGGATCCTCCCAAGCCCATGTTTCCCCTGAGGAACAGATGCTCAAATGACCTTAAGAGTAAAAATAGTGTGTTTATCTGGGCCAATTGTAGGGTCTTAAACACCCAAAAGAAAAGTATAACCAAAGATTAATGGGGTCAAAATAATTTTTTTAAGAGTCCATATGTATAACTAATGGCTACATAACAAGAAACAATGCCAGGCAGGAGATACCTTCCCTTGAGTTATTGGCCAGGGTGGCCCAAAAGACTCCCAGACAGCAACCCAGCATAGAACTTGGAAAATGAACAGCAGATCCCATTCTTATCTAAAGGACTATTGACAACTGATTGCTGCTAGATGAGGAGCAGCTGATCTTCCTAAAACAAGGATCTCTAGATAGGCTGACAGATGGACAAGCACTGGGGAATGGCTGGGGGCACGGACAACACAGTGGACAGTAACAGGGATGATTGAGCATATAGGCTCCATTGGGGTAGGGGTTATGGGAGGGTGCCGTTTGGGAAGTGGGTATATAGCAGAATAAGATTGTTTGGGATGTTCTATATGATATACACACGAAAAAATCAACAAATTAAAAAAAACTTATACTTGAGGAGGAAGCATAAAAATTTACTTGTTATAGTAGAGGTGATAAACATTATTATTGAAATCTACCTGATGACTTTATATCCATACTCAGGTGCCAAGGATCTGAGTGTAACTGAACTGTGACTAGTAATAATCAGATACATAGAGATTAAAAACAAACATGCAACCATATAAGCATTAGGAGCATTAAAAATGTAGGAAACACCATATTTTAAAATGAAATGGAGATCTTTTCAAAGGTTAAAAACTCATTCAATTTTATGTCTTACAGGGTTTATACTGAGTTCAATATTGTATAACTATTAATTCAACTGTGAACCTAAAAATTTACAGCCACTTGTGAAAGAGATGTATCTTTGCTCTGGAAATTGTTACTGAATATGTTAAAGTAGTAATGAACTGCTTCTTCTAAAGAAAAGAAAACACAACAACAAAACCAAACTAAAATAAATTAATTTAATTCAAAAAAAGTGACCAGTTTCTTTCTAGACTGAGAGCTGGAAATTACCTTGGATCTGTCAACATGTCCCTCCTGAGGCTAGAGATGCCAGACCTATCTAATCCAAAGATGTCTCTGGTTTCACCATAGCTAGAGGCAACAAGCGTGTGTGTGTGTGTGTGTGTGTGTGTGTGTGTGTGTGTGTGTGTGTGTGTGTGTTGGGGGGGTGTCCTGAGTTTTTCCTTATTTCCTTTTCCCTGAAGGAATATCCTGTTCCTGGAAGACAAGCTGAGGATGTGAGCAGAACCTGGAGACACCTGGACACCTGGAATAAGAACTGGACTGACCAGCTCCTCTCCTCCTCTCCTCCTCCCTCCACTAAACCTCATTAACTCCTGAGTAATGAGTCTCATTCCCGGGGACCCCTCCTGCTGTACAGGAGCTCCGCCTTCTTTCTCTCTCCTAAGCTCCCTATAATAAAACCCTCATTTCTAAAATACATCCTCTGTGGTTCATGAATTTATTCTTCCAATTTGCGATTCAAGTACCTGAAAGCCTCTGTCTTGAGGTGGCTTTGATGGCCGTTGAGTTTTTAGAACCCTAGCCTCTCAAGCTAAGCACAACAGAGTCAAGAAAGGCTCCATTGCTCTTTAAGACACCCGATAATTCTGTATCACTAGTGGCCAAAGACCATAAAGGAAGATTGTGGGATGTGAAAGTGTTGTTTATGCACACACTCGTTTCTCTTCTATTCTGCTTTTTGAGTCTGTTTCCAGGCAAGCTTTTCTCTATGATAATCAGAAGTTACAGCCATTGTATCTTGACTGTGCTGTTCTAAAACCAAAATGAAGCCAGTGAAGGAGACATCATTCTTGTCTGGGGAAGCAGTAATGCAACACATAGGCAGGGCTGTAAAAACAGCCTGGAGAGCACGTTGCTGTGCTTGATGTTTTCGTCTGTGTACTTCGGATGGCCCCTGCTTTTCTTTGTGTGACTAGTGCTGGCTTATTTCAAGTTTTGCTTTTTTGTCTCAGATTTCAATGTTTCTCTCAATCTCTTTGGAATCCTGTCTCTTCTGGAGCCCAGAGGAGAATGGGGGAGTGAAGGCAGAGCTCCATACATAGCAAATACGTGTGACTGTTTTATGACTGATAACGTAGCTGCTCCTCTCGCAGCCTCTGATAATGAGCTGCTTTGAGATGGGAACACGCTCAGGCTGATGCCCATTCAGCTTGAAATCCTTCAGTACCTAGATACAACTTCTTTTCCTGTTGTGTTTGAATTTGGCTACTAGGGTTTGATCATCAGTTACTTCAGTGACACATATGCTAGTGATACCCCACTGAGTGAGGAGTGCAGCTCCAGATTGTTGAAAACAGGGTGTCACAGCCAGTGTTCTTGGAAACGTCACATTGTGTATCATGGATATGGCTGCTGCAGCTGTTGGTATGTCTAGGAGCTCACTTGCCACCATCATTTGTTTTTACACTCTGGAAAAGCATGTGAAATTGGAAATGTCTAAAAATCATTTGGGATTTTGCTAATTCTGAATTGGTATAGATAATTCCATTGTAGCATGCTTTCCCATGGTGAGATCAGATTATACATTTGTCGTGTACCCTGGCTGCATTTGAGAATACAGCAGTTGGTTTTGAATGAAACATGTTCCTATCTTGTTTTAGAGATGAGGAAGGGAGGGACAGGCATGACTACTAATGGAGCCATGTGCTTTATATTCATACCACATGATGCTAATAACAGCTCTGCAGGACAGGGGAGCTAGCATCTGTGACAGATGCCTCTCGGAGAGATCAAGAGGTGTGCCCAGGCTCATGTCTTGGCTCATTGGTGGTGGGGGATCTCAGCACTGCTCCACATTTCCTGCTTATCACCCTTTCTCTGGCTTTATATCTTTAAATTTTGTTATGTTTTGGTTTTAAATTTTTTTTAACTAATAACCTGTTTGTTATCAATGTTGCAGATGCTTTACTTTTTAATTATGTAGGTATATATCTCAAGTGTGGAGTTCAATTAATTTTCCTAAACTGAATGTACCTGTGCTTATCAGCACCAGATTAAGAAACAGAAAAATACCAGCATCAAAGAAGCTCTTTAATCTCCCATTCAGTTTTCCTCCAATTCTAAGGGTAGCCACTGTCCTGAATTCCAGCAGCAAATTGGGTTTTGTCTGTTGTTGAGTTTCAAATTAAGAGACTCATACAGGCATATACTCTTTTGTATCTGGCTACTTGGTTCAACATTTTGCTTCCTCTTCATTGTTGCACGCATTAGTTGACTGCTTGATAGCCCCGCATCTGGGGAATATACCACAAAATTTTCTACTACACCAAAGCTTTTAGCTGGCTAATCCTTTTTTTTTTTCCTGAGTTTTATTTTCTTTTATGTGTATGTATGGATTACCTGCATGTCTGTGTGTGCACTATATAGGTGCCTATATATAGGTGGCCCCCAGAGACCAAAAAAAGGGCAGTGGATCCCTTGGAACTTGAATTAGAGATGGTCGTGAGGGGGTGCCACAAACTATACCCAAGTCCTTTGCAAGAGCAATCGGTGCTCTTAAACACTGAGCCACCTCTGCAGCCCACTTCTGGATAATTTTTAATTTTATACTATGAATACTGTTGTTTACCAATAATACTGATGTTTTTTTTTCCCTCTAGGTTATATTCCTAAGAGTGGAATTACTGGATTTTTTTTAAACAAATAGGTTTGAAAGAGTCTCTAGGTCATTGGTTTGTTCAACAACTATTACTGAAGATTTTTCAAAAATGCACATAGCTGAATTCTGTCCAAGAGACTTAAACCAGGCCATTTGCCTAGAGTAGGGCTTGGTTTTGTACATTAAAAAGAAAATGAAACTTTGTGGAAGCTTATTTATGCAGCAAAAGTCAATGACTTCTTTCTATGACAGAACAGTGTTAGTGCTGTTTAAATAGCTTTCTGCACTCTATATAAGGTTGTACAAACATATGCACACATTACCTAATGGCATTTTACAAATAAGACACACATTATTTCCAGTTACTTTGGCTAATTTCTACATTTTCTTCCATTTTATAAGAGAATATATTAACCAAGTTCAGTCCTGTTAGTTCCATCTGCTGCATGTTCAATATTTAAGTCATGATGTTTCTACACAACAGGTATCAGACCAAGGAGTTCAATTTTCATTGTAAATGCGATCTATTTTCTTTGTAAAGGGTAATCAAGGGGGGGAGAGATTTGTCCGTATCTGGATATAAACTATCCCCGAAGGCTCACATGTTGAATGATTGGTCCCCAGTTGGTGGGGTATTGAGAGGTGACTGGATCAGCAGGGTGCTAACTTCCACAGTGCTTAAGTCATTGAGGACTTCATAGCTTAAAGTGTTATTAGGAGGGAGGGCCTAATTGGAGGAAGTGGGTCATTGAGGGTGTGCCTTGGTGGTTTTATCTTGTCTCTGGTCCCCCTCCTCTCTGGTCCCCCTCTCTCTGTTTCCTAGCCCCCATAAGGTAAGCAGTATCCTGGGCCACACATTCCTGCCACCATGGTGTTTCTGCCCTGCCTCAGGGCTAATACTATGGAGCCGGAGCCAGCAGACCTGGCCGAAACCCATGAAACTGTGAGCCCAGATATACTCCTCTTAAGATTTTTTTTTCTTTCAGATACCTTCTTGTCACAAATAAGGAAAACTGACCCACACAAGACACACAAAGCAAAATGAAAGGTGGCCTTGCAGGCTTGTTAAAATGCCCGTTCCATTTAAATCTTATTTCCACATAAGCAGAAGCAAGTTGGAAGCTTGTCCGAGTCACAAAAAATTTCAGAGGTTTTTTTTTTTTTTAATTTACCAAGTTACAGATATACCAAGCTGCCTGGAGTTAAATTTTCTGGTGTCCAAATATCTCTTACTGTCAAGAAAGTGACCAAGTTCTGTCCATTCATAGTTTGTGTAACATAATGCCATTGAGTTTACATGTTTCTGTTCAAAAACCATTTTTGTTCTGATGGTACAAATGCAAGATCTCCTGTTTTAAAAGAACTGTGTTGCTTGACAGTTTCTTTCATTCTCTGTAGAACTGATTCCTGATCCTTGTCTGAAAGGGAAAGTATACTCAGATTATCTTCAATACAGCCTTATAAGGTGTGGCTAGATTTGCACTTTCAACCTTTTCCATCTCATAATCCAGTTAACCACAACTATTTCACCCCATTCTACTTCCTGGCTTCCCCACATGCCACTCTTCCCCAACAGGCTCCACCCACAAATCACAGACTGCAGACGGCATGGCATTAAGTAAACCACAGCTATGGAGGGTCCATAAACTGGATAAAAATTCATGACTATCAGTGAGTGGAGGTCTATGGGAAATCAGAAGTTATTATATTTAAAGTAAAACTGCTAAAGTAATAATTTAGGTTTTCCTGGAGGGCGTTATTTTTAAGTTTAATAATGTTAATGCTTTGTAGAAAGAGATTGCCATCACTCTTTGTACTGGACAGTAGAAGGATGAAGCTCAGCTGCAGAGTGGAGGGAGGGAGTCTCACCACGGTCCATGCAGCCCAGCAACGCCAATTACTACTCATGGCAACCCTGGGAGTACAGGTGTCATCTTAACATGCATGGCTTAAACATTTGCCTTTTTGTTTTCCTAAGTACTGAGCATAAGTTCCTTTAAGAAAAGCGTCGGGCTTAAAATGGGTTGGTTTAACTACCAATAAAATAATTCAAGAAGTCTTCCACTGAGAATGGTGAGTCCATCGAAAAGGTGGACTATTCAGGCTACTCTGGAAAGGCGTGATGTTCATAATTATGATCAATCATGCTGATACAAATTATTTCCACACATCTTTTATTTCTTACTATATGAAACTTAAGATAGTGCCTTGAAGGAACCAAAACCAAAATGAAATTGACCTATGATGTACCCTGCAGATTTTTAAAGACTTTTTGCAGCAGTTTTAGGTTTTGTTGTGTTTGATAAAATCACATTCATCCTTAGTACCCTCTTATCCCTGTCCTCTTCCTCTGAATACTTTCTTTTTCCTAACTAGTCCCATTCCTTTCATAATTTTCTTTTGGTCTCTTGTGTTTAGTTAGGGTTGCTTGCATAAGCACACCTAGAGGACTCTGTGGGAGCGTGGACCCTTGCCAGTGTCTCCAGCACTGAAGGAATTGGCTTTTTCACTCAGTATAACTCTCTGGAGATTCATCCTGCTTCTCTTGTGTATCAGTGGTGGTTTTTTTTGATGAATTGTATTTTGTGATACAGCAATGCCATTGCTTTTTTTTTTTTTTTAAATAATTTACCTGGCAAAAGAATCTCTATTGTTTCCACCATTTTTTCTGTTACACAGAAGGCTGCTGTAAATATTGGTACAATGCCATTTTCATGAATGCGGATTTTCACTTCTCTGGGATTAATGCCCAGTAACAAAATGGCAGAGTGAAGCTGCCAACCCTTGTGGACAGTGCTTTACCATGCTTTGTCCGCAGCAGCCTCACTACAGAGATGCAGCTTCTCCATGCTCTGCTGGCATTTGGTCACTGGCAGTTTTTCATTTCAGCCATTCTGACAGGTGTGTAGTGGTATCTCATTGTGTCTTTAATTTCCATTTCCATAATATTTAATGATACTTATTTTTCATGTTGATTTACCATCCTATATTAAGTGAAATGTCTTCATACCTTTTGCCCATTAAAAAATTAAAAAAAAATTATTTGTTTTGGAGGGTTGCTTATATATGATGCTGGTCCTTTTACAGTTATGTAGGTTGCAAATATTTTCTCCTAGTCTAACTTGGCTTTTCATATTTTACATAGGATTTTGATGAAATCCACTATTTAAAATTTTCCTTTATAGAAATGATTTTGATATTATGTTTCAAATTTCTTCCTAGCCCTAGACCTCAGAGTTTTATTCATTTTTTAGGAGGGTTTTTATAATTTTACTTTTTTCATTTTTCTGTGATTCATTTTGACCAGGGTTTGTACAGAATATAGGTATTAAAGAGGTTCATCGTTAGTGGATCCCGAGGATTCTAGCACTATTTGTTAGAAAGATTACTGTTCCTCCAGTGATTTGTTTTTCCATCTTTGCAAGCAATAAGTTGAGCATATTTGTATGGACTACACCTGAGTTCTTTTATTTTTATTTCATTGCTCATGTATAAAATACAATAGCTTTTTGCATCTTTATCATGTGACCCCATTAAACTTAGTTCTTCTTGGCATGTTTTGTTGAAAATTCTTCGGAGTTTCTGCATAAACTATCACGCACTCTGCATATATGGATACGCTTGCCTCTTCCTCTTTACTGAAATATGTTTTGTTTTCTTTTATTGCCTCGCAGAAGTTGCTAGAATTTCTATCATTTTATTGAACTTCAGTGGGGAGATAGTTATGTTTGCCTTATTTATATTTGTCAATTAAGTGTAATGCTAACTGTGGATATGTTGTGCATGTAGCATTTATCAAGTCAGTAAAGTTTCCTATTACTCCTACTTTTGGAGACAATTTATCATGAATGGATGTTGAAGATTTTCAAATGCTTTTTTGTATCAGTTGATAAGATTTTGTAATTTGTTACCTTCAACCAATAAATAAGGTAGATTATATACTTTTGAATACCTTAAGAGGGCACTGCAGAGATTGTTCAGTGGTTAAGAGTGTTTGCAGAGGACCTGAGTGTGGTTCTCAGCACTCAACCTTAGGCAGTTCACCAACACCTGCAACTCCAGCTTCAGGGGCTCTGACAAACTCTTCTGGTCTCTGCATGCATATGGTGCACATATATACATGCAGGCACTCACATACACACATAAAACAAACAACTAAAAGAAATACTGCAAGACTTTTGTATATTAGGCTAGTACAGGCCTCATTTGGTAAAGGTATGTGATTCTTTTGGAATTGATGAATTTTATTTGTTAATATTTATAAAGAATTTTTGTGTCGATGTTCTTGATTAATCTGTAGGTAGGTTCTTTTCAGTGTTGTTTTTGTCTGGTGTTGCTATTGGGGTAATGTTTATAATGAATTGTGAGGTATTTTTCCAATTCACTGCAAAAGACAATAGATACTGTTTTCTTTAAACATTTATTTTCTAAGGTTCACCAGTGAAACCATATGAGGTTGAAGATTGATTTTTGGAAGATTTGAAATTAAAAATTCATTTCACATTAGTTACATTGTATTAGTATGTATCTTTCAAAGAAGTGGTACATTTCATAAAAAATATTAAAATTATACATATAAAATTATTTACAATTAATAAATGGTTATAAATTATATATACTTATAATTTTATATTGCCATTCTTTTTTTGTTTGGAGATATTTTTTTAAACAGGATCTCACTACATAGCCCTGGCTGACTTGGAACTTGCTATGTAGACCAAACTTTCCTCACTTCTGCCTCCTGAGTACCAGGATTAAAGGCGGGCGCTGCCACCACGCCTGGCAAGGTTTGCCATTCTTTAGACATCTTTTCAAAGAACCAGCTCTTTGTATCATTGACTTTTTCCTGTGTTTTTCTTTTCAATTCCTTCTATTTCTTCTTGGAAATTAATATAAAAATAATTTATATTAATGTGGTATGTTTATTGGTTTGTGGAAGAGCCTTCTAGGCTTCTGATTTGTCTCTTTCTCTTTTCTCTTTCCAAATTTTCCATTGTCCTGTGGATCACTCAAACATTTTTTGCACTCTCTTTATTTCCGGTGTCCAGGAATATGCACCTCTGGATAGCTCTTCCATTCAGCAGCTGTTTTAGTCATTATGGCATCTTCATGCTTTGTCACAGTCTTCCAATGTCATGATTTCACGAGCTCCAGCAAAGTCTGGGAACTTTTCTTTCCTTTAGATTCTTTTGTTCTCTCGATTTATAATATAAACAGCTGAATAGTTCCTCTGCATACATTTAGAACCTCATAAGACTCTTAACATTTTTTTTCTTTCTATCAAACATAACGAGAACACTCAAGAGGAGAAGAAAGTCTACTGGATTTATGCATATTTTGACTTCCATGTCTTCTTGCCTTTCAGGTTCATCTCTATCATGCCCATTTGTGTAGCAAATTTCCTTAGTTGCTCATTTAATATAGCTCTGCCAACAATGCATTCCTGGGTTTTCTTTTGTCTGAGCATGTCTTGTTTCTCTTTTACAGATCTGAAGTATAATTCACTGCACACAAAATTCTAGTTTGATAGTTCTTAAATTTAGCTTGTGAAATATTCTGTCTTTTTTTTTCTAGCAGTAGTGATTTCTGATGAGAAATCTGCTGCCATTTAAGTTGTTTTTCCTTATAGATAATGCTGTGTTTCTTTCTGCAGCTTTTTTAGAGCTATTATGATATATGATATAGATACCTTTGGATCTATCTTGTTTACAGCTCATTTGGATCTTGAAATACAAAAGTTACCTTTTGCCAAAACTGGAAAAATTTTATCCATGATTTCTCTAAAAAAATTAGTTTTATTGTTTCCTCTTGTTTCCAGACTCTAAATGGCAGGAACATTGGCTATTGTGTTACTGGTTCCACAGGTCCCAGAAGCCCTGCTCATGCTGTATGGGTGTGCTTCCTCTCTTGAGGATGTATCATTCCTATCTTTCAGTTAACAGATTCCTTCTCCATCTTCTTCATTCTGCTGTTGATACCATTCACTACATTTAAAATTTTGACTATTGTAGTTTTTGGTTCTAAAATTCCCATTTCGTTCTTCTGTCTTATATGTCTGCCAAGAGGCACTCTATTTTTTTAAATATATTTTTATGTGTATGAATATATTGCCTGTATGTACATAAGTACACCCATGTTGTGCAATGCCCTCGGAGGTCAGAAGAGGGCATCAGATCCTCTGGAACTGGAGTTACGGACAGTTGTTAGCTGCCATATGGGTGTTGGGACTTGAACCTGGGTCCTCTGCAACAGTAGCTGGTGCTCCCAACAGCTAAGCCATCTTTCCAGTCCCCTGTGTTTTATTTTTTATTTTTCATTCACGTTTGTTTTCTCCTTAGAGCATGTGTATAGTAGATGCTTTAAAAGCATTGTTACATAATTCTGAAATCTGTCGTGTAGGTGTTGGTGCCGTTTTCTGTGCTTTTTCATTTGGTTTGAGCCCTTCTGGTAGTATGATGATGATTTTTGATAGAAACCTGTCATTTGTATATTTGGTTGTGAGAGTCTAGTCTATTATTTAAGCCCTCTGCTGTCATTGGCTTTCTCTGCTCTTTGCCTGAAGTGGGGGGAGGTGTGTGTGTGTGTGAGACCTTGTAACTGTCATGTGGGGGTAAATGTCCAGGCTCTCCACTGGACCACTGACCCATTTTTACTGTGGGTCTTCCCACTTCAATTAATCTAATCAACATAATTCCCCTCAGACATGCTGAGAGGCTAACTAATCTCTCACAGATGTGACTAGAAGCTTATCTCTTAGGTAATTCCAGATCCTGTCAAGTGTATAACACTAACCATCACATCTAGGCTGCACCTTTTCAGACCCTTTGGCCAGGGAAAGGCCTTTATTGGGGGTGTTTCTTGTCTTGTTTGTGTTTCCCAGTGTTCTGGTTTGCCTTCAATTGTTGTGACAGAACACTCTGACAAATACCAATTTGGGGAGGAAAGGGTTTATTTTATCTTACATCTCTCCCAGGTCACAGTTCATCACTGGGGGAGCCCAAGGCAGGAACTCAGAGCTGGAACCTGGAGCACAGAGCTGAAGCACAGCCATTGGAAGAAAGCTGCTTACTGGTTTTCTCTCCTGGTCCATGCTCAATCTGCTTGCTTATATAATGCAGGACCACCTGCCTAGGTGTGGCACCACCAACAGTGAGCTGGGCTTTCTCACATCACTCATCAATCAAAAAATGGCCCACAGACATGGCTACAGGCCACTCCAATGGAGGAGATTCCCTAATTGAGGCTCCCTCTACTTAGGTGTGCCAAGTTGACAACTAAAGGTATCCAGCATACCCAGTTTCTGTCTCCCGAAGCACCTACTCTGGCCAGAAAAAAACCCAGGGAAATCAACATCTTTCCTCAGGTCAAGACCACTCAGCCAGCTTTCTGTCTTCTTTCCACCTCCCAGAGTCATCATCTACATATAAGTATATGAAGGCACACACATATATATTCTTCATATATTCATATATATACATATATGTGTATATTTGTTGTAGCGAACCCAGAATAAAGTACAACAGTCTGTATTTCTGAAAGTAGAAATGATCTTGTGGCCCAAAATCTCTCTGGGTCTCCTGTGTGATCAGGCAAACTATCTATTTTATGTGTATATATTAACTTACAAAGGAATGAGTACCCAGTGCCTAGCGCTGCACTGCCGTGACCCAGAGCCTGCCTTATCAGACTGTGCAACTCCCATAGCCCCACTAGCATTTGCTCATGTCTCTGGGGCCAGTGATCTCGCCCCAGGTCCACAGGGAGCCAGTCCATTCTGTCTTTGAGTTGCTGTGCTGGCTGCAAGTTTCCTACACCATCACGCTCTACCATCGGCATCTGGCTTTCATCCCAAGATGGCTCCCAGCTTCCCTTCCTAGTATCTGCTCCATCTCAGGCCCCACCTATTGGAGGAACCAGCCAATCGGGAGACACGCCATCCCTTTCCTCAGCTCTTACAATCTTCTCACCCATCTTCCACTAAAGTCCCTGAGCCTTGGAGGGGGTGATAGATGTAGGGTGATCTCTCTTGTATCATGGCGAGATAGCAGCTTCTTGGGCCTCCCCATTAGTCATCCTTAGGCCATGGCCACTGATCTATTCTTTTACTATGAAGACAAATGGAAGGAAGTAGACACATTTAAACAAACATGAATGTAAATACAAATGATATCCCAGTAGGTGTACTATACTCATTAAACAATATACTTATGATGGCTTCTCCACTAGGGCCTGTAGCCTTTCTCGACAAAAGGCATTGGCCTGGTCTATAGCACCAGATGTGTGGTCTACCCCTAGGAGTGGGCTTTATCCAATTAGAAATTTGTCAGTCCTGTACATATGTGGTCAAGCCATTATTGCACTTGCAGGTATTAATTGGCATGTCTGTAGTGTGCAGCATGTGGGTCCATCATTGAGTAGAATTAAAGGGGATCCTTTCTTCCCCAACCATCTGTATAGAGCCTTCTGGCAATATGGGCTTAGTCTCAGTTCCATCTCTTCTTCTTCTCCCATGCTCACAACATGCAGTGTCCTCAGCAACATGGCCTTACCAACCAACCTTTCTAGTGTACAACTGACATTAATGGAAATAGCCTTGGTGAATTGGAGGACCTCAGGGGTCTCTTTCTGACCAACAGCTCATAGGGGGGCAACCCACCCCTGGGACTGTAGATTTTCTTAACAGTTGTCTATAGCAGGCTGTTGCTTCTTCAGGTATCTTTCAAATGGGTTTCACATCTGTAAGACACTTGAAGGAACATTAACATTATATATTAAATCACTCATAGACAAGGTCTCCTAAAGCATGGAAAGCTTTTGTCCATTTGTATTAACTGTTTTCTCCATAGATCCTTGTTAGGTACCATAGCATGGGTATGAAGCATTAATTTGGTTAGCTCAGCTCATTACCATTTTTAGTTATCCCTTTTGATTCTTTTATTCTTGATACACTTACAGGTGTTGGCCCCAGTTGTCTGACCCTGCACTGGGCTAAGGAGGCAGGGAGCTTTTCCAGTTCCCACTACACTTGTTGGTTCCCTGAGTCAGACGGACTCTGGGTCTGCCTCCTGATGGTAGCCACATCTGTCATCTTCCCATTGACCATACCAGGTTGCTGGGGGAGAACTTGGTGGGAAAACCTGTTTCCACCCCTAGTATAGCCTTTATCAGAAGAGAAATGCATCTTATTTAATCCTTGGGGAATCTTAACCACCCCTTATACAGTTGTTATCCTTCGAATATCCTTTGTAAACTGTTCTTCTGGTTTTAAAGCCTTCCAGAAACACCTTAGTACCAAATTTGGTTTTCTATCAATTTTTTCTCTGGGGATTTGGGCTTGACATAAGTCTTGCCACATTTGTCTTCGAGCAACCCAAGTGGACCATGTCCTCTGTCTGGTCTTTTTATATCTCTTATAGGGTGTTCTGTTAGTTTACAGACACGTTGTACACGCTGGTCAGAATCATTTAGATTTGCCAAAGCCTCTCTCACTTTACAAAGATCCTGTCCCATCAAAGGGCTTAAGCCCCATACCATTCTCGTGGTCCCAGTTGAATTAAACTTTCTTTCATATCTCTGGTGAACACCGTTTCATCTGGCCCAGTGAACTGGACATCATATATTGCTTTTCTCAAACCTAGTTCTCTCAGTAATGCCTGCCCCTCCTTTATAGTTCTCCAGCCCCGGCTAATCATGTTAGTCTCCCTTGGTGACAACCATGTATCTTTAATGCCTTCAACCAGCCATCCCATTAAGGACTGCTCCCCCATTGGCCTAGGTTGAACAGCCTATATCATAACGATGGATGGGTGGTTATATAACTCAGCTGTGAAGCTTCTGAAGGACTTAGACTGATGTCGTTTGCTCCCATGCCCCATACCCTCACAAGCCACATGGACAGGGGCTCTCTGCTTGTAAGTTTTTCCTAGTTTTAACAGTTCTAGCATGGAATATTTCCTAGCTACAGCACAGCTTTTTTTTCCTTTTTACTATTACCTGTCTTTTTCTCTGAGTCCTTGGACTTTACACAAGTCAAAGTGTCCCTCCTTTTTTCTCTCTCCAGCTCTGTGACTGGGTCTTCCAGTGCAGCCTTTTCAGCTTCTCCGGCCTGGGGCATATCTTTTATGGTGCAAATTGGCTGCTCTCTTTCTCCAGGCACTTTCTTTGAGTCTAGAGAAGGTAAGGGATTTTCTAGCCTTTGTGTAACTTTTAATAAACCTTCACATACCGGCAACATATCCCCACATTTACAACATAGCTGTGGCCCCCACTTTTGCGTGGCTGGACTCTTTTTAGTAACCCATTGCAAAAACCACATCAGCGCCACCATTAGCGCTCTTCTAAAACTCATTCTCAGTTTCGTCATATCCTGTCAGACTACGCCAATTCTGTAGCCCAAATTCTCTCTGGGTCTCCTGCACGATCAGACAAACCATATAATATATCTTATGTGTATTTATTAACTTACAAAGGACTGAGTACCCAGCACCTATCCCCGCACCACCGTGACTCAGAGCCCACCTTATCAGACCATGCAACTCCCATAGCCCTGCTAGCATTTGCTCATACCTCCTGGGCCAGCGATCTCGCCCCATGCCCACAGGGAGTCAATCCATTCTGTCTTTGAGTTGCTGAGCTGGCTTCGAGTTTCCTATACCATCACGCTCTACTGTCAGCTCCTGGCTTCCCTTCCTAGTTCCCTCTCCATCTCAGGCCCTGCCCATTGGAGGAACCACCCAATTGGGAGACAGATCTTCCTGGAGCTGTCCATCTCAGAATTAAGGGCAGAGACTGAGGAGCCCATTTAGGGTGAGTTGTTCAGTTGCTTGTCTACAGGGAGGGCAGCAAGGTGGCCACTGGTTACCAAGTCAGCTGCGATGGTAGAAGCAGAGCCTTTGAAAGGGAGTTTAAATGTGCAAGGCTTCTAGTAGCTGGCTTATTATATAGACTCTTAAAAAATTAAGAACAGTTAATTCCTAGTTGTGATTTATTTGTGGAAAAAGATGCTAACTATGCAGTTCAGTAAAATTTGGGCAATTAGAAAACTGTATGAATAAACAAATTAAATATGAAAGGAAATGATAAAATAGAATAAATGTTTCTCAATTTATGACAAAATTTTAATTAATAATAAATAGTAATAATATTTCAT
>NW_008360304.1:4917694-4928530 GCF_000622305.1 Nannospalax galili | reverse complement strand
AAATTCCACTCAACTGAATTTACAAAGGTAACAGGAAACTATTAAATTCTGTATGCATTTCTTAAATATTAATTTAAGATGCAATTTATTAATCATAGTCAGCCAGTCATAAGATGCTCATTGCTTATTCCTGACAAACTTTCAACTGTCATTTTCTTGTCAAGAAGTCTGACATTCCCCACAGTGTTTGCTGTGCCTTTTAACAGCATTTAAAAATCAGTTAGATTCCTGCAAACATAATTAGGTTAGAGATGTTCTGTCTCTGATAAATGCGGTCTAATTGAACAGAGGGATATTTTCTGTAACCTCTTTGCAGTTCCGGTTTCCCTGACAATTTCTCTCTCTTTCCCTCTAGCTTTTCTTAAACAGCCTCTGGCATTTCCTCATTCATTAGCAATTTATTCAGAGCCTCCCATTATCCAGGCTGTAGATGCTGTAGATATGAGCCACATGGAGTTAAGCAGCTCCTTCGCAGTTTCCATCCCATTTGGGAAGATAGAGCATAAACAAATATACAAAGTAGCATCTAATATTTGGTCAGAGGATGCTGAGTGCTTAGGGGAGCAATTGTGGAGGGGAGGGGGATAGAGGTGATGGATGGGGACTGGTGGAGAGGAGAGAGGATGGTTGAGGAAGGCTTTTCTGAATAGGTAACATTAATGTCTGAGTGACAAAGAGGCTGTGAGAAATGGAGCATGAATTTTTCAGGCAGAGCAAAAATCAGTCACAACTTGGGATATATAAGGAACAACCACAGTCCAGGTAGCTAGATGGGAGTAGGTGAGGAAGAGGAATAATGTGTTGAGGTTGGAGAAATAGTTAGCCACCACTTAGATTGGGCTGTACAGCTTTGCTAGCTAAGTAGCATGGGGCTTTAGACTAGTGCTTTGACCACTGGTGGGAAAACTGGCTAGAGGAAGCAAGAGCACTAGAAGGAATTCCAGTGGACTAGTTGGTATTGGTTAAAGTGTTAAGACATCACTGGTGTGGGGATATTTTCTAGAGATAGACCCTAGTAGAACCCACTGATGGCTTGAATGTGGAGTGGTATTACCTTAGTCAGTTTTCTGTCACTTTGACAAAATACTTGAGATTAATAACTGATAGAGCAGAGAAGGTTATTTTGGCTCTTGGTTTCTGAAGTTCTGGTCCATGGTTCCTTGGGGCTGTCACAGTACAATAGATCACATCAAGAGTAGTGGCTAGAGAGGGGTCACCTCATAGTGAAGAGAAAGCCAGAGTCTTGATATCCCCTTCAAAGACATCCCCCACTTACAAAACTTTCTTCTACTTGGCCACTTCCTAAAGGTTCCATCACCTTCCAGTATTGCCACAGGGTGACAACCAAGATTTGAGCATGTCAGCCTGTGGGAAGACTCCAGATTCCACCTACAGCACTGGGGAAAAGGAGTTGATGACATTTCTGAAGGTTTTCGCTGGAATACTTAGAATAGAATTACTGCTTGCTGTCATTTATTGGAATGTGAAACTGTGCAGAGAAACATACTTTTGGAAGAGATCAAATATTAAATTCCATTTTCAACATGTTGAATTTTAGATGTTTCTAAGACATCAAAATGGAGATATTAAGTAAGCAGCTGTATGAGTGAGTTTGTAGTTGGGAGATGAGATTGGGGATGGAGTACAAAACCTGAAACTTCCGGGCACTAGATGTTTTCTAGAGCCAAGAGATGAGAAGTTGTCTAAGGAGTAAGGAGGGGTCAAGAAAAGACAGCTGAGTCCTGAAGTATAAAGCTTTAAAAAGAGTATAAAAAAGTATAAAAGCTTTCTAAAAATTAAAATGAGAAAGCCTAAGCAAGTGATGAAGGTCTGTTTAGGTTTGTTATGATATATGAAGGAGGAGACAAAAATAATATACATATAATCTTAAAATGTCTATGGTCAGAGTGTTTATGGAACAAAATATATATCTAGTCAAAGTTTATCTGAGAGTATTTGGTTTTTTCACCCAAGCCTTATCTACATAGCACATGATAATTGAAAGTACCAGACTAGTGGAACTAACCTTATTGGATGTTTAACAGCTATAGTTTGAGGCCTATACTAATGTGGTCAGAGGGACTTAAAGGACAGTTTTTGCACCTTGCCCTCCAAGGTCGACTAAGTTCCAGGGGACTATGGAACATCTCTCAAAATGTTCCGTAAATGTGGTAAGTCACCTGTCCTCTTGTTCAGGGAGGACACGGAGACCCGACGAGATGGACTTGAACCAGTGTCCAGTCTGCAAAAAGGAAGGTCAACTCAGAGGGAACCTCTCATTCATGCTTCCAAGTGAAGCCAGACATGGTCGAGCAGGACCTTTAACTTATCTTCACATAGATGGAATTGATAAAAGAAAGGAGCCAGGAGCTCCTCCCAAGCCCATGTGACCCCTGAGAAACATATCCTCAAATGAACTTAAGTGTAAAAATAAATTGATTAATTTGGGCCAACTGTATGGTCTTAAACACACAAAAGGAAAGTATAACCAAAGAGTAAAGTCATCAGTATATTTCTTTAAGAGTTCAAGGGATTACACTTCCCAGATATTAGGCTTAAGTCTATATAAAAAGTGATTTATACAATTATTTCTCATTGACGCTTTTGTCCCTAACCAGAAAGTGCTGCTCAGATGTAAGACTTCAAATCTTGGTCTCCAATACTGTAGTGCCCACCTGTAGCTAAGGGAAACAACCAGCTATTGTTCTAAAATGATGGATAAATTTGTTTTCTTCCCCTATCTAGAAGCCTTTGAGAGGGAACTGACACTGATTCTAACCACTCCAACAAGCTATCAAAATAACTGAAAGCAAATCCTGAATCCATCATGCTAGAGTCCAGCCTTGGAAGACAAAAGAAAAATGAGGATGAACCCAATAGAGGGATGCTTTTGGAAGTCCTTGTCAAGAAATTCCAATGGACTCATATGACCATTTCAAATTGCCCTATTCTGACTTTTTTCTACTTCCCTGTCTAGAACTTGTAGTGCTAATTGCTCTTGCCTTTACTTCTCCTTCCCATCTCCTATTCACGATTCAAAGATTTTCTTTTCCTCCTTGAAATAAGAGTTATGCAATTTGGGAGTCTTTTAGATAGACCCACAGAAGGGGTACTCCAATTGCCTCATCCTGCATCCCTGTTCAGCATGGAGGAAGCTAGAGTGGTCTGCATTCTGATTCCCAATTGACAATTTGGGTAACCTCTTCAGAGGATGGTGTGATAATAATAGGAGGTAGGAATTGGCTAGGCAATTAGGGTAAAAAGACCCCAAAGAAAAGTAGCCAGTTTCTAGGCTAAAACTCACAATGTCCTTGGGCCTCTTAGCAACCTACTCTGTTCCAAAGGCCAAAAATGTCAAAAATATTTGGGAGCTTTTATCTAATCCTTAAAAGATTTTAGGGTTACCTCTTCAGAAGGGGGAATGTTAGAGCAGCCTAAAGCCCCATAAAAACATAAAGAAGAAGGAAGAGTACATGAAGTTATCAGAAAAAAGGGAGATATGGGAGGAGTTGGAGTGGAGGCAGTGGGCTTGGATTTGATCAAAACACCTTATATGCATGTATGAAATTCTCATTTATTTAAAAAAATAAAAACAAAAAACAAAAAATTATGCACTAAGGGATCTTTGCACTTTGCCACTAAAGCCATCTAAATTATCTAATTTTTTAAAAAAGATTTAACATGGAACAAATCTCGTTTGTAAAAATTTTATGTGTGTTTTGCCTGCATGTATGTAAATACACCTAGGTCATGCAATGCCCACAGAGGCTAGAAGAGGACATCAGATCCCTGGAACTAGAGTTAAGTGAAAATTTATTGCATACTGTTCCTATCTGTTCATTGTCTTTGATATAATAAACATTTCACTTATAAAAAAACCTTTCTAAAGATTAGAAGGAAGACATCTAATAGGAAACAGGAGAGACAGACATTGAGGTGGAAAGAAACTCAGGGAAACAACTATTGCCAAATTCAAGAGGCAAGACTCCTCCAAGATGACTGGATTATGTCAAGTGTTGCTGGGCAGTGAACAAGAAGACTGAGAGCTGGTCATAAAAACTGGAAGATAGAGCTGATGCTATCTATGACCTTGTTGATAGAAGGCTCTGAATCAAGTGGGGGCTAAAGGTCTGATTGGGATAGATTTAGAAGAGAATGCAAGTAGAGATGAAGAGACAGTGAGTAACAGTTCTTGCGTTTTGCTGTGAGGACGAATATGCAAGCCAAGAGCAGCTGAAGGGTTTGTGGGACTGGGCGGCGGGGGGGGGGCAGTGTGCAGCTGTCAGTGTATTGACAGAATTGATACATTGGGAGGAACATAGAACAGGTAATGAGTGACATAAATGAGAAATGGAGTGAGATAGGCCATGAAAATAGAAGAAAAATGATAAAACGACACAGAATGAAATATCTTCATTTACAATGTTCAGATTTTTAGAAGTATTTTCCCCACCATCTCTGTCAACACATGCCTTCTAGGTTAATTCAACACAGGATGGGTTAAGTGAGGTGGACCTGTGTTGCTTTGCTGGTCTAGCAGCCGTGTATTGGGGGAAGGAACTGATCGCTTTACAGTCAAGGAATTCCGATGGACCTGATTTTCTTGCAGGTACTTAAGATGAACACAGAATCCAGGCAGGCCAAGTGGGGACCCCCCCCCCCGACAACTCTGTCCAGTCCAGATGGGTACTGACTTAGGAGTGATTTAGGAGTCCTGTAAGATTTTAAACATATATGCTAAGCAATAGAATAGCTCTTTTCTTAAAGAATTCACTTGAGACAACAAGAAGGAAACAGTGAAACACATAAAGACACATCCAAGCTCTTGATCTGCTTCTGCTTGAAGCAGAGTTCCCCTTTAAAGTTTGATTGTGTGAGCCAGTCATTTCTTTTTGCTTCAGCTAGTTTGATTTGCGCTTCTATTAACCGTGCCTCATAGGGTCTCATCACGACTTTACATCACATAGCTAACAAAGTGACAAGAGGTAAAAGAGTTCTTACATGACAAATGCTAGCCAGGGGGGAAAAAGGATTGACTTTCAGACAAGCTTTCTATTTCTGCATGGAATGGGGGCGGGTAGTCTCCAAGAGGAAGTTGTTGAACAAGTGAGTTGGCTGCACTTTCCCCGAGTTTCTTCCCTCAGATTGCCCTGCCTGCATCTAATAAGACTCTGTAGGCATGCCGGCTGTCAGTGTGTACCCAGGATTTGGTCTGAATGTTTGGATGTATGTGAAATAACTGTGTCTGTGGGACTAAGTATGTGGGTTGTTTCTGCTTGGTGAGTGTACGGACTCTCATCTTAGTAAAGCACTATGAAAACCAAGGGAAATCTGATAAGAACAAGACATTCTTTATCATTAACACTGGATAGGAGGAGTCATTATTAAGAATTATTTTTTACGCAAATGTGCACATAAGGACCAACTTTCCTTCTGCCTACTCAGCCAGAGAAGAGCACCAGGTGACTTGGTTTTCAGTCCTTGAACCCATATTTTCCCAGGAAGGAAGGGGGAAATCACAGAACAGGAATGGAAATGTGTTCTCTGACTCACTTTCCAATTGTAGAGATTCCCAGAAGTTTACTCCCTAAAGTATGGGGGCGATCTTAAATGTTTGAGGTGCTGTGGTGGCCATGTGAGTTGACCATCCCCGGCCTCTCCCTGGCTGTGCGGAGGCTCTGTCCTACTGCTGAAACTTGGAATGGAAGCTCAGGGTCCAGCTTGCTCCCAGACTCTTCTATGTGTGACATTGATGAGGCACTCCACCTCAGTTTGTTAGGTCATGCCTTGAAATATAGTTGCCATTTTCCTGTAGACATTCTGACATTTTTCTGCTATCGTGCACTGTAGTCCCCTCTTCATAAAAACCATTGTGTTGGTGGGCTCTAGAACAGTCTCAGTAGCACAAACCTAGCTGTTTCTCTTTCTTCTCAGAAAAGAGCTAATTGTCTTTGAAAGTTGTCTCCATGGCAGATGAAATAAATATGGTCTCACTGAACTTGGGCTGATCAGCCAGTGTGAAGTGATACTATGCCAGTTCTGGGTCTGGCCACTAGGGGGCTGTAGCTCCTGCTTATTGGCTCTGAATGCCAAGTCACACTGTCTGGGAGCCTGGGGCCACCATGTAGAGTCCAGCCATGTTGCTGGAAGGACCGCATGGAGAGACAAAGTGGAGAAGCTGAGGGGCCAAGCTGCACCCAACATTTCACTCACCCTCACCAAAGCCGCAGGGAGCTGAGTGTAGACATTTTGAGCCTTCTGGACTGAATCAGACCAGACCAGCTCCTAATCGCGTCTGTGATCCCAGGTGGCATTGCATGACACCCAAGAATGCCTGTTAAGTCGGGTGTGGTGATGCACATCCTAGCATCCAAGAGGCTGGCATAGGATTCCCATGAGTTCATGGTTAGCCAGGACTTACATAGACCCAGTATTAATCTCTCCTTAACTCCTCCCTCTCGCTCTAAAATTGAAAAAGATAAACCCAGTCAAGTCTTTTCTAAATTCCTGACCCAGAAAACTACTAAAAGTAATGTAAGTTGCCATTTTAAGTCACGTGTTGAGTGTAGATGTTATCCAGCAATTGGTGGGAAGGTTAATGGCTCCGACATCTCCCAGGATGATTTTCTCTTGAGAGCCCTTGGGTTTAAGTGCAGGCAGATTGTTAGAAGGCTGTTCTGCCAGTGCCCCTGCCAGTTGGACGCAGGAGCCTGAAACAGGTGGCACTGAACAGTCTCGAATGTGGGCCCAAGAAAGCCAGTGAGACGGAGTGTTGGGGGATGGAAGTTTATTAGGAGAGTTACTTAACATCACCAACAGACAGAAACAGCATGGCAGGGGCTCTGAGGAGAGTTCAGGACCCAGCACCAGAGAAAGATGAGAGGGGGAGAGGGAAAGGAATCAGGGCCCCCTGTGGCAGAGTCTGGGGGGAGGGGTTCTTTCTGTGGAAAAGGAGGCTTTCACAGCCGGGTTCTCCAATTTTCCAGCAGGAGGCAGGGAGGAGGGTGGGGAGCAGGATATGTGGCCGCCAATACCACCTATGATGTGAACTCACTTTCCCAGGTGAGAATTTCTTGCACTTCCAAGTCTTTTAGCTAGAGATTTGCAGACAGTGTCTCAGTAGTTGTAAGTGGGCATCTATGAGAGGGAGGGCTTCTGCAGGGGGATTGTGGTTTGAATATCACTATGGTCTGGATCCTAACATTTCCTCCTTACAACATAGGAGGTGGGCTCCCTCTGTGACCTACCTGAGGTGCTGACAGGGCTGGCTGCTGCTGCTCTACGTACTGCTGCTGCCTTTCAGCTGGAGTTAGCACTTCCTCACTCCCCCCCAATAACCTGTATAGCTCATATTTATGTGGGTTTTCACTGAAGGAACTTTTTGGGGGGGGAGGGAAATGAGGAGGGAGAACTGAAGGAGAGAGCTACATGATACTGACATAGCAACAGTTTGACAAAGTTTCTTCCTAGAGAAATCTGTTCTTGCAGTCTTTCTCACCCCCTCCAACACACCCTGTCCCTCTGCCTTTCTATAATCCTCTCATTACCCAAGGAGTTCCGCTGTTCCCCTCAGCACAGAGCCTCTGAGCTCTCAGACAAGTGGTTGTTTCTCAACATGTCGGTTGCAGCAGAAGAGGTAAGAAGAGAGCAATTTAAAAAAGGGCCTGTTCAGCGTCTACTGTGGTTTCCCCTGGACTTCCCCTTTGACTAAGACCATAGTTGAACTTCATCTCTTACACCCTTCCAACTATACCCCCAGCTCCTTCAGGACCAAGCATGGCTGATCTGAGGTACCCTCCTAGGTGATTTCTTTCTTAGCCTGGATGCTACCATATCTTTGCCTCTAAGATCTACTCTTCTGTTACAGCTTAGGCAGGCTGATGCCCTGGCAGTAAGCCAGCACCCTTGGATGTCTGAGAGATGGGGCATTTGCAAGTGTTAGGTCAAACTCAGTTGAACTACCAACTGAGTAGAATGCTGTCTGGGGTTGCCATTTGTGTTTTCTTCAGTCAGGATTCACCCTAGCTTGAGGTGTCTAGTTTTCTGTTAGGGTCTGTATATGCTTGCTCACCCCTAAACTCATATTTTGATATTCTAACCCACAAGATTATGTTAAGATAGAACTGATAGAGGTTATAGGTCACAAGATAGAATCTTTTAAAAATATATTTGTTATTCATTTTTATGTGTATGTGCATATTGCCTGCTTGTAGGTAAGTGCACCTGTGTTGTGCAAGGCCTTCAGAGGACAGAAGAGGCCGTCAGATCCCCTGGAACTGGAGTTACAGACAGTTGTTAGCTGCTATGTGGGTGCTGGGATTCAAACCCATGTCTTCAGCAAGAACAACCAGTGTTCTTAACCGCTCAGCCATCTCTCCAGTCCCCACAAGATAGAATCTTTATGAATGGAAAGGTACTCATCCAAAAGTTGCCCAAGAAAGCCGTCTTCCACCATGTGACAACACAGTGGCAAGATCTATGATCCAGAAAGTGGGCCTTCACCAAATACTGTAAGAAATAAATTTCTGTTATTTATATGCTACCTATTCTGTGGTGTGTTGTTACAGCAGTCTGGATGGGCTAAGATACCCATTACTCCATGACGCAAAAGGAGTCTTGGGTAGGTAATCTCTGTGTTAGGCAGAGTTCTCTATAATAGAACCAATAGAATGTATACATATATAAACATATATGTATGCACATATCTATATATACATATCACATAAATATATACACACACAGGTATCTATATTATAAAAGGAGTGTCACTAGATTGGTCTACAATGTGGGGGCTGGATAGTCCAATGAGCATCTGAACACTGGAGAAGCTGAGAACCCAGTAGCTGTTGCTCCATAAAGCTGGATGCCTCGGCAGTACCAATCTGGAAGTCTGGAAGATTCCTGCTGAATCTCTAGTCTTTAGTCTATGTTGAAAGACCAAAGAGGCCAGAATCTGATGTCAACAGAGAACAGCAGCAGCAGCAGCAGTAGTAGACACACTCACTAGCAATAAGTAAAGACAGACAACACTATTGCTATTTGCTTGGACCTCTTCATATCTGGGCCACCATTGGAAGGTGCCATTCACTCTAAGGGACATCCTTCTCCCTTTAGTTAATCCTCGCTGAAATGCCCTCAAAGACCTACCCAGAGGCACATCCCTTAGTTGATTCTAGATCCCATCAAGTTGATAATCAAGATTTACCATCACAGTCCCTACTGGGCAACATGCTTACTCTGTCCAGAGACCTCTATGAGGGAAAACTAGTGGCCAGTTTATTGAGTAGATTTCCTTGTGACTTATTGTATGCCTTCTCATCATAACTGAAACATGGATGTTTCTACATTGAAGTGCCTGGACTTTCCAGGATTGATCCAGAGTTGGTCCCAGATTAATTGGATCAGAAAGGACCTTAAATTGGCACCAAGTTGGTCACAACTTTGCTGTTTGCCACGAACTCTGTCACAATGGAAGTGCCTTATAGAGCCTCGTGTCTTCTCTGACCCCAGTAGGTTCTGTGAGATTTATTTGCCAAAGATTGGCCTTAGAAGGCTGAGTCATTTCTGCTGCATCCCTGGCCTTCTTCTTCTTGCATGATTTACAGAGTGCAGATGATTCTTCCCTCTTGTTTTCTGAGTGTTTTGGCTGTGTTTCTCTAAGTGTGTTCCTTGTGTCTTCTAATATTCTCTTGATTCTGAACCCATTGATAGAGTACCTTTCTCCTCCATGAAATCTTAAAGGAACTCTTGACATTGCTAAAGAACTTTTTCAAGTGCTGTTTGGCTTACTGCCTGAGACATGGATTTCTTATGGATTTGAGACATTTTTTTTCTAATGTCTAAATTATAACAGTCTTACAGTGAGGCAATGACATGCTCACAGCTCAGCTTTCTTGTTTCTGGCTGGCTGTGTTCATGCTGAGATGATTAATTAAATTTTTAGAAGTGGGGTAAGTGGAGTCTTCCTCAGAAGCTTAGACTGGCCTCAAACTTGCCATCTTCCTGCTCTGCCTCCCCAGTGCTGCGGTTACAGGTGTGTGCAACCATGGCTAGCTTTGATGTCATTTCTGAATACGCACAGCCTTGCTGGAGGGTACTACGGTTGTTTGCTACAAGTCCCACAATAGTTGTCTTTTTAAGGAATTGCATCTTGTCTGGGGTAAAGTGATCGGGACCATGATTTAACTAAGACACACCTGTCAGATAGCCTTTTCCCTAAAAAATTTCCCCATGTCCCACGCCTGTTGAGGTTGAGTTACATGAAGATTCGCAAAGAGTCTCTAAGATCTTGCCAGTATGACAGTTCCTATATGATAACACCACCTGGCTTTAGATCTGGAATAATCAATCCTAATGGACATATTGCTCACAGTTTTAATGCTGGTGATAAAATATTTTCACCAGTTCCATCTGACTTAGAAGTGATATTCTGGAGCCATCAATCAGATTTCTGGGTACTCTAGGCTTATCTCTTTGGCAGTAATAGAGATGATTTAATTTTGGTTTAGTGAGATTTGGCTAGATCATATCTTAACACTCCACATCAAGATCCTTGATAGACAACAACATTCTTGGAAATCAGAACTGACAGACCAAACTTGAAGATTCTCAGAGATAATCCGGGATCCTTTCAGAGTAGAAAATTCTACAGGAAATGTAGTTACAAGCAAGAACTATAAAATATATGTAAATATAGTTCTAAGAAAAAGGGAACACAGAAAGGGAAATTTTCAGATGCTATTCTCTCCATAACCAGAAACACAGATGGGCTGCACTATACTTTGGATAAGTATCCCCCAAAGGCTCAAGGGAATGGCTTGATTGCCAGTCTGTGGT
>NW_008360304.1:4909124-4917625 GCF_000622305.1 Nannospalax galili | reverse complement strand
GGGGGGAGGGGTGATGAGGGAATATTTAAGAGGAGGAATGTAGTGAAAGCCTTCTGGTCACTGGGGGCATGCCCTTGAAGTAGATGTTAGGACTTTGCCTTGGCCTTTTTTCTACTGCACTAGTTATGAAGTGAATGGGCTTCTTTCATCATGCCCTCCTACCATGAGTCATTATGCTGCTGCAAGCCAAGAGCAGTGAGGCTAATCAGTTATGGATTGAAACCTCCAAAACTGTGAGCCAAAGTAAACCTTTCCTCTTTATAAGTTTATGCTCTCAGAAACTGTCTTATAGTAACAGCAAGCTAACTAACATAGTTTGAAAGGCTGAAAATCCAAGCTATGAAGTTATGTAGCTATGTAGCAGAAATTGAGCTTTATCACTGAGTCTTTTTTAGGCTTCATCATTAAAAGAGTTAAATAAGATAATGCCCATAAAGGACTTCATGGTGCCTGGCACATAGTAAACATTTGGCAAACATTAGATATCATTTATTGCTATCATTGTTAGGAAGAGAGTGTCATCAGAGATGATTTGTTAGAAATAATCTCATCACCTGAAAGTTGGCTATAGTGGAAACTGTGCATACACACAGGGACAATCAGAGCTGACTTTAGTGATTTTAGGGGATATCTGTGGTTAGTTCTTAAAACTCTGATGGACTTGAGCATGATAGTCTTGCAGATTCTAGCTTCAGTGAAAGAGGATGAAAACAGAGTTTGGAAGCCTATGTCTCATGGAGTTTTGGCCTGTGCCATTTGGTAGCCACAAATATAGACATATTAACCTGTGAATTACAATGTATTCTTCTAAAAATGGATATTATAATATACAGGCAGAAAATAAGCTTTGAAATGGTTTTGTGCATTAAAAGTTGTCACTGGAGTTCTCTTGGGGTCTTTTTCACTATCAGACAAACCATATAACATACCTTTATGTGAATTTTTCATTTTATATTTTGGATAGGGAGGGGATAAATGGAAGAACTTACAAAGAAACAAGCACCTGGCACCCAGCTCTGTGCTTTGGCCCGCCATTCAGGATCGCTTCCGTGCCCACCCACAGTCTCTGTTAACTTTTGCCCATGCATCTTGGGCCCGCAGTGTTGCCACAGGTGAGTAAATGCCCCTTCTCACATCCACGTGGGTGAGATGCTGGAGCCATTTCTTTCCACGCCCACCACCACCATTCCCGGTGGCTTGTGGCTTCTGTCCCAAGATGGTGCCCAGAAGCCCCTCCCTCTGTGGCTAACTCTCCACAGTCAGTTCTCTGCCCCTCAGAGGAATCAGGTGCCTGGGACACAAAAGTCAATATGATTTATTATGGAAAGGGACAGAATGAATGAGAAAGCAAGACTTTACTTACAAAGATTATTCAAGAACAGAGCACCCATTTTCTCTGCTAAAACAGTTTTCTTTCCAGCCTCTTAGAGAGAATGCTGGTAGAGAATATCAGCAGTTACTCTATGGAAGCCAAAGAAGATCTTAAGCTAGATGAGTAAAGGCCACCATGCTAAGCTAAGTATATTTTAGTAAAACCTGAGGCAAGTTTGATTTCTGACTTGTAGCACATGCACATATTCTTCATTCAACCAACATTGAAATTACTAGTGTTACTAGTGGTTGCTGTGTGAACTAGGTGTTTCCAGATTCTTGGCATAATTCAAAGAATTGGAAAAGAGACACACATGGATTACAAAGTGGCGAGGGACATTTATTCAGAAATAAAGGGATAGTTCAGATCAGATATGTTGCAAACAAGCAGTAGTAACCTAAATGAGAGAGTACTGGAAGATTCTGATTATTGTTGAGGGTTTCCTTTAGTGGAGCCTACAGGAGGGGGACTGGTTACTGAGGAGAGTAACTTAGGTGGTCCTCTATTTTGATTGACAGGTTTTAGTTTATATAACCTTTTTTTCTACTGTATGTGTTCCTTCTCATGATGCATCTGCTTTTAAGCATATGCGTACCCAATTATGCATAGACAAAAGATGGCAAATAGGGGATTCTCCTTAAAAATTCACTCAGAGAACAGAGTGTACTTTATTGTATATGGACCTCAAACCAGTTCAGGTCAGATCAGCCACCTCACTCCAGTACCCAGTACTCACTCCAGCTCCAAATATATTTGAGTAGAAACTGTCCATAAATGGGGAATTCCTGATGATTGTTAGGGGAGGAGAAACTTGTTCTGTTGTTTGGAGTGGGGTGTATGTGTATAAGGGTCCTAGGTTGGCATGTATGTTCATAAAAGAGGGATCTGTGTATAGCCCAAACCAATGGAGTCCCAGGTTGCTAAGCTACTGTTGATGCTAGCCTGTCTCACCAGAGCCCCACACTGATAGTTAGGATAAGCTTTGTAGAAAGCAATACTACTGAGTGTTTTCACAAGGTTAGGGCTTTACTAAGTCCTTGCTATGACCCAGATGCTATGCTGTTTGCACAGCATTTAATTCTCCTGACAACACTACTTGCTAGGTTCTAAGGAAACAGAAGCAGAGATGCTTTTGTAACATGTCCAAGGTCACCCAACTAGTGAATATACATTTTGATCTTATCTCATTAAGACAAGAGGACTCCTTGTACACAATTTTTGGTTCTATTTTTCTCCATCAAAACTCTTATCAATGAGATGTCTTTCCATGAGAGTATGAATTGTCTGTTTTATTTATTATTTTATCCTCAATGCCTATAAAAGTTTCAGTGGAAAGCAAGTATTCAACAAATACTAGATGAATGAACAAACCAGGTCAACAAGATGGGAGGCATTATAGGAAGAGGAAATGGTATGAACAAAGTCTCAGATGCATGAATGATGGGACTTATTCTGGAATAAGTGATGGTAACTACCCATGTTGACTGTAAATCTTGTGCTCAGCAATTTCCTCATGAACTTTCTTCACAGTGGCTATTGTCATTCTCATCTTATACATAAGATTATAAAAGTTCAACAAGACCAATATCTTGTTAAAATTTATATAGTTAATAAGTGGTAGATCTAGGGGCAAATACAGGTATAAAATCCTAAACACAAGCTCTTTTGATCTTTAAAATTTGTTTCTTTCCATTTTGTGTGTATGAGTGCTTTGTCTGTGTATATTTAAGTTCACCTGTGTCATGCAATGCCAGTGGAGGTCAGAAGAGGGCATCAGATCCTCTGGAACTAGAGTTAAGTACACTTTCTGGCTGCCATGTAGGTGCTGGGAACTGAACCTGGGTCCTCTGCAAGAACAGCCAGTGCTCTTAACCCCGGAGCAATTTCTCCAGTCCCCTGCATACAAACTCTTAATGTGATAATCCCTCTTTGTTAGTAGCTGAGGGTGGTCCTAAGTAGCAATGGCTTTCTTCTTTAGAATCTAAGGTCTCATAAAGCTTAGAAATTTATATCTGAAGTCTTCCATGACCAATGCTCTTGCTCATTCAGTTTTAAGTCACTGCAGAGTTTCCAAATGCAGGAGGCATATTCATAACCTAAATTCTCTGCTACTGAATACATTTACATTATTTTTTTCTGTCTGTAGATAAAATATTTTTTTCTAAGTTGGTATCTGACATTCAGATGTTGAAGTGGCTGTGTTGTGGTGGATTCTGGCTTGATGGCCTGCAGAAGTCTTTGGTAAGGCCACTCCCTATGGAGAGGAGTTGAGTGACACTCCTGATACAGTAGACCTGTGAGACAGGTGAATCCTGTCTCACCCAGGAAACCAGAGCTGGGAAGGCACATGGTTAAGGGGAAATGAGAGAATTTCTGATTCCTTTCATTCTTCTTTTCTTCAATTTTATAATTTCAAGACATGCTTGTGGGAATTCCTGGTATATAGGGAAAAAATAATCCACAGCATGTGGAGGCAGACCACAAGATGCCTTAGAAGATCCTTGGCTGAAGATGAATGTGAGGAATCTTGTATGTAAGCCATAGTGAGCACTGGTTCTCAGCCCAGGCTGAAGCTGAGCATCATCTGGGGAGTTCTCACAAAATACTGCTGCCTGGGTCACACATTCTAGATGGTATGTGTGGCTGCCCGTTACAATCATCTGGGAATTTTAAAAGCTATTGAGTTATTTACTTGTTTGTAAGATCTGGATTTTAAAAAGTCCCTTCCTTTCATGATCCCTATATTGAACCAAGATTGGGAAAATTGTCATAAACTAAATGAATCAGAATCTAAAGATTATCACGTTTAGTGCTTTTAAGCAGTCTGCGTCCCTATTCCTTATTGGCAATTTGTGTAACCCCTTCAGAGGATGTGTGATAAGAATAGGATGTAGGTATTAGCTAGGCAATTAGGGTAAAAAGACCCCAAAGAAAAGTAGCCAGTTTTTTGGCTAAAAGTCAAAATGTCCTTGGGACTGTTAGCAACATACTCTGTTCCAAAGGCCAAAAATGGGAAAAGTATTTTGGAGCTCGTATCTAATCTTTAAAGATTTTAGGATTACCTCTTCAGAGGGTAGAATGTTAGAATAGCCAAAAGTCCCATAAAAATAAATAAATGAAAGAAGAAAAATAAAGGAAAAAGAAAAAAGTGATGGGGAGATATGGGAGGTACTGGAAGGGAGGGAGTGGACATGGATTTGATCAAAACACCTTATATGCATGTATGAAATTCTCAATAAAGTTTTTGTAAAAGTTAAAAAAATTATTTTCCCCTTAAAAGAATGACAACAAATCTGGTTAAAGCATGGATTCTGGGGCCTATACCTGGCATGTGCTGACTTAGCAAGTCTAGGGTGGGTGTCCATAACTTTGCATTTGTGATAGACTCCCAACAGAGACTACTGCCTCCACTGCTGGTCTGATCCTCTGGTATGTTGCTCTCAGTGTGTGTTTTCTTGTTCTCTAAATTTTTCGTATTAAACTCATGTGCAAATCTTTCAGCCTGACCTCAGTATTTCTTAGGGATGTAAGGTGATGGTTTTATGTTCTTTTTTTTTTTTTTGGCTTTTGTCTTTTTGAGACAAGGTCTCCCTGTAGCCTTAGCTGGCCTAGAACTCACTATGTAGACCAGGCAGGCCTCAAACTCACAGGGATCCACCTGCTTCTGTCTCCCGAGTGCTGGGATTAAAGGCATGCACCACCATACCAGGCAGTTCTATGTTCTAACATAGGCTAGATTATTAGAGGAGTAAAGTTCTACATGAAGAAGAGGGCTATTTCTGGATAGGAGAGATGGCTATGAAATTGATGACCTTCCTTCTGGCTTTCCCCTTTATTCATGAAGGAGCTGAGGCTTAACTTTAAGAGATGTGACTATTTTACCTTATAGTGAACAATATGGCCTTTAAGATTATCAAAATGCTTACATTTTAAAGAACATATTTTAGATTTTATGTTGCTAAAGAATTATCCTCCCTGAAAACATTCACATTAAAAGGCAATCACATTTGAAAGAAACTGTAAATACACCCAAATCTTTTGTTATTCCTTTTATAGAATTACCTTCAGAATTTAGCCAGAAGACTTTGGAATATTTTTATTACATTTGTAGTGGCAATATTTTCTAAAATATCATATTTGTAGTAGGATAAAATGTGTAAATCTTAAGGCACGAGACCAGACTACATGCTAGTCTCTGTTAAGCGTGGTAAAGGAATAGAGAATCATAAAACACATTTCTATGTTCAACATCAGGATTTAAGAGTTGTCAAGATTTGGGGCTGGAGAGATGGCTCAGTTGTTACGAGCGCATTGTACTGCAGAAGACCACAGTTCAGTTGCACCCATGTCAGCAGGCTCACAATGGCCTCTAACTCCAGCTGCAGGGGATCTGACACCCTCTTCTGGCTTCTGTGAGGGCCTGAACACACATGCATCAACCCACACACAGACATACATATAATTTTAAAAAATCTTGAGTTGTCAAGATTTTTCTGTATTTACTTTATAACTTTTTATTTTCTGTCTATAACTCCAGTTCCAGGGGATCCAATACCTTCTCCTGTCCTCCGTGAGCATTGCAAGACAAGGGTGCACTTACATATATGCAAGCAATACACACATACACATAAAATAAAAAATAAGATGAAATAAAAATTAAAAAAACCCTTTTTTATCTGAAGCACTAAAAAGCAAACATGAAACTGACTCAATTTCCATCATTTCGGGAAGACATCTGTAAAAGGTACTATTTTAGAATGGCTTGCTTGCTTCCTTGTGATAACATGTAATCTATTTTTCTGTGTTCTGAGTTTCCTGAAAATGAAGATTCCCATTAGATATTTGTTTTTATTCTGATGAGAATACTTCATAGGTGATGGCTGCTATGTGCTGTTGTTTTAGTCCTTGGGATGTTGAAAGTTTTCTCCCACTGTTAACCTCCCTATTGCCTTCTTATTAATGGGCATATCCAATTGATATTTGATGCCTGAATCAACTATTTCACTTAAGGGTCCCATAGTAGTAGATTTATAAAAATATTATTCTTTCCACATGGTTTAGTTAATATAATTTGATTTTTTAAGAAAAGATTTCCACCATCATTGGAACTGTGTTAGACTTAGCAGGAAAGGGCGGCTATTTAATTTTGTCTTCTTAGTTCTAACTGCCAACTTTCAGAATAATAACTTTGTAATTTAGTTACTTTCAAGGGTGTCCAGTAAGCTTTTTTACAATTAGAATTATGAATTCATGAATTTAAAAATATTGCTTTGGTCAATTATGTTTATTCTTTAAAAATTTATCTATTCATTTATTTTTATTTATTGTGTATGAGTGTTTTGCCTGAATATCTGTAAGTGCATCTTGCAGGCCAGAAGAGGACATCAGATGCCCTGGACCTGTAGTTACTGATGGATGTTGCCACCATGTGGGTGCTGGGAACTAAATCAGGTTCTCTGCAAGAGCAGCCAGTGCTCTGAACCACTGAGCCATCTCTCCAGCCTTATCCTTACTTTTTTATTTGATCTTCTACTTTTATTTATGGTAGAACCAAGTTGTCTTTGATATAGTTTTCCTGACTGGAAATGTCCTAGTTCATGTGGAAAATTTTTGGAGAGTTGTATTTCAGAAAGCTTGGTTGTATATGGTAGAGGGCTAAGTTTGGTGATATTAGTTTTGTTTAAAGCAAGCAAACAGACAAACCTAATACATAACCACACAGTGCAGAGTTTTGCAATTAATAAGCCTGTCTTCAAGGTAATTTAAAAGGACAATAATATATTCATAGAAAATGTTTGTGTAATCTGACTCCCAGGAATTATATATTATACAGTTTTAGTAACAGTATGTAAAAATTTTATCATAGTGCCTCTGAAACAATTCCAACATGAGCACTTTGCCTTGAGTTTCTTTTCATTTTAATTATACACTTGCTATGGACTGAATGTTTGTGTCACCTAAAAGTTGATGTGCTGAAGCCTAATCCCGATGTTACGACATTTGGAGGTGGGGCCTTTGGGAAGTCATTAGATCCTGAATGTGCGCCTTCATGAGTGAGATGATGAAGAGAAGAGACAGGATCTTGCTCTCCTAGTGAAGATACATGAGAAGGCAGCTGTCCACAAGCCAGGAGGTGGCTTTTGCCAGACACAGGATCTGCCAATTCCCTGGCTGTGGACATCCTAGTCTCTAGAACTATAAGAAGCAAACATTTCTTCTTTACACTACACAGCCTGTGGTGGTTTGCTATAACAGCCTAAGCCAAGGGTACTTTTACATTGCAGAATTTCTATTTGTTCTTTCTGCATTTATTCGTTTGCTAAGTCTTCTATTTCTTTTCCTTGTTTGGAGAGTGTTTACAAATGGTAGAACACTTTAATAGTAGCTACTTTAAAGTCCTAGTCAGAGACTTAGAGCCAACATCTTATTCTTAGAGCGAATACCTGTAGATTGACTTTACTCAGATGAATGGAGAAATTCCTGGTTCTTTGAATGTCAAGTACTTTTGGATTAAATCTGAGATATCTAAAACTTTATGCCAGTCTGGGAATGTAGCACAGTGGTAGAATACTTGCCTAACATGCATGAAGCCCTAGGTTCAGTCCCTGGAAACACATACACACTCATGTTATGAGACATGTGTCTTGTTTAAATACAACAGTGAGTGTTTCTTATTTTGTTTTAGCACCATATAGCCTATAAGTTTAAAACTGCTTTCAATGTTCAGTGGTTTCAATGTCTGTTTAGTTTTCAAAGCTGTATTTTTGGAGCCATTCTGTTCATGCCTCAACTAGTGGCCAGTCTGGAAACTGAGTGGTAGTCTCTTCTAAGGTCAATTCTCACTGCTATTAAATTTTACTTTATTATAGTAAAAACACTAAACATGCTCCTGGCCCGCTCTCCTGCCCTCAGGCCTACTTGGGGTAAGTCTATCGTGCAGCCCTCCTCGCCTTGACTCCTCCAGCCGCGTTCACCCTTCCATCTCCCCCGCTGTTCTCTACTCCTAGCTTGGGCCCTGTGCCATTCCTAGTCTTGGGGCCCCAGACACCTGGGGAGCCAGTGCTGCTTCCTGATCCTTTTCACGCCTTCCTTGGGCCCCAGGAGCACTGCCTCTGGACCCGCCCCACCT